>NW_010964598.1:615097-683461 GCF_000463585.1 Tarenaya hassleriana | reverse complement strand
CTCTCTCTCTCTCTCTCTCTCTCTCTCTCTCTCTCTCTCTCTCTCTCTCTCTCTCTTCTCTCTCTCTCTCTCTCTCTCTCTCAGAGATTAAGGAAAATAATTTTAAAAAAAATTCTGTGTTTTCTTCTTAATGCGGTTTGGGGTTTCTGTGAACCAAGGCTTACCAAAAGGGGAGTTTTTTTTTTCCAACTTTCTCGAAGAAATTACGAGTGAAAAAGGGACTTCTCTCTTGTTTTTTCTGGTGGGTTTTTAATCCTTGTTTAAAATGGTTTTGTTTTGTGAGATTTTCTTCCGGGAAAAAGGGAATTTAGACGAAGGCGAGTGGGAGAAAGAAAGATAGCAATCAATAATAGTTTTCCAAAGTTAAGCCTAAAGAAATCAACTCTAACGGGTCAATCTTTACAGAAGAAGAAGAAGAAGAAGAAGAAGAAGAAGAAGAGGATCTTCTGGTAATTCTCCTTTCTTTGATTGTTTCTCGTTTACAATGTTTTAGTCGAATTCTAACCATTTGCTTCAACCTTACTCGTGATTTCGCTTTCAGGGTCATCGAGGAATCATGCCTGCGACCATAATAAGTGACCCAGCACGTCTGGTTTCCGCACCTGCACTGGAAGTAGCAGTAGTGACAGTGGTTAACCAACCGGTTCAGGTGCCGACTAATCTCGCCGCCGATGAAACCGAACCGGTTACATGCGACTGTTGCGGGTTAACGGAGGAGTGCACAAAATCATACACCGACACAGTTCGTGAACGTCACATGGGCAAATGGATCTGCGGACTTTGCGCAGAAGCTGTGAAGTACGAGGTTGTAAGGGCAGAGAGACTTATAACTACAGAGGACGCCATGACTAGGCACATGAACACGTGCAACAAGTTCAAGTCTTCGAGTCCTCCGTCGAATCCGGCCGTTCATTTGATCTCTGCAATGAGACAGATCTTGAGAAGAGGCTTCGATTCTCCGAGGATGCTTTGTCCGATGCCGAGTAGTCCGTCTAAGGAAGACGGCGATTGTTCGACGGTTTTGTTGTCTAGGTCCGAGAGCTGTTTTGCAACTTTGACAAGCTCGTAAAGGGAAAACCGGTTTCGGTTTAGATTGGTTTCAGCTCGGTCTTTGGCAAACCGGATTTCTGTGATGAGGTCTATTATGGATGTGGAGTGGGCCATGTTGTCCTGAATTTTGTGGAATGAATGTTATTATGAAAGAATAATTTTTTTGGTCCTTTGTATTGAGATTTTGATACTTTCTTCTGAACTTTTTTAACTTGGAACAATCTTTCGTATTTGATTTTGTATTTCAAAATGATTTAAGGACCAAAATTATAATAAAATCTGTTCTATGTTATAATTTCCTCGATCTATAATATGTATGTATGTATGTATTATATTGTGAATAATTAAATATAATTAATAATTAAATTTAATTAATTTTCCGTAATGCCGACCCAAAAAAAAACAACAAGGAGAGACTCTTCCTAGTTCCTACCAATCATTATAGACTTTCCTTTCCTCCCATATTATAGAGTTTATGCAACCTAATCCCCAAGCAACTTCATAGTTAGTGCAACAAAAATCACCTCATATATATATATATACATATATATATATATACATATAGATTTGTAAAGTAGTAATTTAATTTGGACATTTAGTTTTAAAAAAAAAGTTGGAGTAGATATTCCATCTTGTTTGTCCCCTTTTCATATGTCTTAATGTTATCGAGTGGCCTATTCTCATATCTTAATTATGTTAAAAAAAATTCCTAACCGAGTGAATAAAGAATATAATGACCAATTTAGATTGCAATAAATAAAACAAAAGTGATTATAAAAACAAAAATATGCAATACATGGAGGTTGCGGCCGGCGTAAATCGACACAGAAATCATACACATAAATATTGGTATATAGTCGAGTACAATCTCTGGGTCGGATAACCGAGATTTTAAGATTATCCGAATTTGAATTCGAATTCGAATAGTCCAGATATTTTTATCCGTCTTTAAACGATGAATATTCTAGATATTTATATTCCGTGGCCAATCCATTAATTCATCGACTAAACGAAATTCGGAAATTTTTTTCTAACCCTAGATGAAGAGGAGGGTACCACTTTGATTTGGTTTGGCTTTTTATGTCCGGTCGCCCGTCGATTTAATGTGATCCTACTCACGGTCAATGAGATTCTCGATAATTCACTATATCATCCACGTTACGACAGCTCGGGAGAAACAAAATTGCTCAACCCGGAACCAATTACGATCTCTCCCGGGAAATGAAAAAGGATTCGTTTCATTTGAAGATCTTCGGCTTCTATCAGAGGAAGAAGACAAACAACTAACTTAACCGGCTTCCACTTCAAATGCCACAAATGCCCAAATATAAACCCCAAGTAGCGTTTTGGACGCTGTTAGAAGCAGTTTCTATGGTAAAAGCCCATTACGGTGTTTTTTTTTTTACGAGCAGACACCCAGAAATTTGAATCAAAATTTTACTAAATATTATTCGACTTTGATCCGTTACAAACTCATTCATCTATTCCAAATTATGATCCAACAATATATATATAATAAAAATTATAAAAAAAAATATAAACACGTGATTCATGGACAACGTTATGTCCCCACTATGCATGTCGGGATGAGTTCCATGCACAATATGTATACTTATGTGATTCACGATGGACAAAATTTCTGATTCTGTAATATTAATTGAAATCATGTATATATATATATATATATATATATCAGATTACACACATACATATTTTGGTTTCTCAACAAATCTGGATTCATTGCCAATAATCTGTAAATCGTGAAAAAAAAAATGTTTGCTAAATTTTCTAGGAATACATCAGATTCTTTTTTTTTTCTTCTAGATATTTACTCATTTGGGTCTAGTAGTTGCGATTGGATTTATAGATTATGATGTTTGCGATAGTAATTGTTGACATTTCTAGTTGCAGTTGGTATCAATTATTTTTTTCTTTCTAATTTTGTACATCAAAGAACTACAGATTACCTTATTATAGTCTTTATATCATTTATATAATTTGGAAATGATTTAGATTAAAAAAAATTATTTAGATTGCATAATTGACCAAACTAAAAAATTATACAGCATACATCCAAATTGATATGTGTTTCGTCACGTAATGATTATTAAAAGGGATAATTCCATTTAAAACTCTGTACTTTTCTCTCGTCTCAATTTAAACCTTATACTTTTTTTTATCCAAAAAAACATTGTACTTTTAAAAATTGGCAATTAAAACTCTATACTTTTAAAAATTGACAAATAAAACCCTGAACGAAAAACAATATTATTTAATGCTGACATGGCATCCTAGTCATCTGCCACATCATCAATCCCTAATATTTAATAATATTAATTAATAAAAAATAAAAATAAAATAATAAAAATAAAAATAAAATTTTAAAAATTATATATATTCATAAAATTATACACATATATAAACATGTTTATAAAAATTTTAAAATTATATACATATATAAATATATTTATATATACATATATACATATATATACATATGATACATATATATCTATATATGTGTATAATTATTATATGTTTTATATGTATGTGTTATATATGTATTTTTCCCTAAAAAACATTATATATATATATATGATTTTTAGGAAAAAAAATCATATATCACACATACATAAAACATATTTATATATATATCTATATAATACATACATATATATATGTATATATAAATATGTTTTATATGTATGTGTGATATATACATGCTTTTCTAAAAATCATATATATATGTAACATATGCATGATTTTAGAAAAAAAATACATATACCACATATGCATATAAAACATATATATATATATATATGTATTATATATATGTGTGTATATATATAAATATGTTTATATATGTGTATATATGTATATCATTTCATTATATATGTATGTGTATAATTTTTAAAATTTTATTTTTATTATTATTATTATTTTATTTTTATTTTGTATTAATTAATATTATTAAATATTAGAGATTGATGATGTGGCAGATGACTAGGATGCCATGTCAGCATTAAATAATATATTTTTTCGTTCAGGGTTTTATTTACCAATTTTTAAAAGTATAGAGTTTTAATTTCCAATTTTTAAAAGTACAATGTTTTTTTGGATCAAAAAAAAGTATAGGGTTTAAATTGCGACGAGAGAAAAGTACAGGGTTTTAAATGGAATTATCCCTTATTAAAAATAATTTATCATAAACATTTTCGCCGTGTCACTACAAATGCTCTATAGTTCCATCTTACAAAGTAATAAATTGTTTCAATTATAGGAAAAAAAAACTTGTTACGAAATTGTCGTCCGGTCTCAATCCATACGACCGTTTTTGCTTAGAAATTTGACAAAATTCCTAATGTATGTTGTTTTTTTTTTTGTTTTGTTTTGCGGTCATAACAAAATATTATTGCAACCTTTGGACGGCGCCGTTTCAGGCAATTGACTTTTTGATATATGGTTGATTTTTTTTTTAAATTAAGGTAGGAAATTATTTTTTGGTAATGGACCTTTGGTCCAGCTATATCCATACCAGTGGAAGAATTTTGACAACATTTTGTTTTTTTTTTCTTCGTTTGCTCATCAAAATAAAGAGATATCCAAAATATCTTATTTTGTTAAAACTATTTTCTCTAAACGTGACCATGTGATCAAAATTACACGTGACTTGATGTAATCAATATAAATTTAACGTTAAGATCATGTTATTCTGGTCATATGATCACATCTTATGATCACATCTTATATGTATAGAAGTAAATTTAGTAAAAGAAATGTATTTTGGATAATATCCCATCAAAATAAAACCAATTCAATTCGTTAATATTTCTATAGTTTTTTGTCGTCGTTTCTTTTGTCACAATGTTTATTAGAGTGGTGTTGTAAAACCGGTTTATTTTGGTTTGGTTCGATTTCAATAAATAAATTTTAGAATCATAATACTAATTATAGGATGAAAAAAATTAAAAAAAAACATAATTTTATATGAATTAGTTTAGACAGTTAAAACTAAACTACATAGATGTTGAAAGGTTTTATAGAATACTATTTTAATTTAAAAAAATATTAATCTTGATAGTTAATGCAGCGAAAGATGTCCAGACTTCCGTTGTTATCGATATACACATCGAATGAAGCTTATATTATTCTACCGCCGTATAATTAAATCTAGTCTTATACAGTTCTTTTCTTCTTCTTTTTTTTTTGTAAAAAAAATACCATACATTATTACCGTTAAATTGAATATATCATTGTCATCATTATTATAACATTAATCATCAAATCACCGTGATTTGAAGAAACTAATATGATCTTAAATATAAAACAAATCACGATACTGTTATTATTTTTATTTTTGGTAATTTAATGAATTTAAAATAAATAATAGAATTTTAAAATTTTAGTTTCTTAAAAAGTATGACTCATTAAATAATAACAATAATATTAATATTAATATTAATCACCATCACCATCATCATCACCATCACCATCACCATCACCATTATCATCTCAAACTTGTAGTTCTCGGACAAGTCCGCCGTAAACTCCCACATCGGATGTTTGGACCATACTTCAAGATACATGTGAATCACGAGTCACATGCATTCGAATTTTGGTGCTACATATAGGACGAATGCGTATGATGGTAGCTAGATAAAGAGTTTTGAGTTTAACCTATGCGAATGTCACGTGCATTTTTGTAATGGATCCAAATCTAACATGATTTGGACAGGAAGATGAAATATTCAATAAAATTGTGCTGAAATATTCGCACAAGAATATCACGGAATGATTTGAAACAATGTTATCGACATTACCAATTTGCTAAGCTCTCTTCCTTCTATCTATTCGACCCTCATATCATTAAATCAAATCTGTTACGGTTTTTTTTTTATATTTCTTTAAAAAAATTCAAATGATATTAGCAGCCGTAGTTGTGACATTAATTAACCATCATGGTTCTAACAAACTAATAGAACATCAAATACAGAGGAAAATTTCCTAGTAAATTGTATGACTACCGTTGTTGTTGTTGTTGATCATTGAATGAAATAAAATAATAATTCTTAGTTCTTATAAGAATTATTATTATTATTATTATTATATTGCACTTTATGACCTTTTTTCCACAAAATACAATTATTATAAAATAATAATAATAATAATAATAATAATAATAATAAGGAAAAATGACATAAACCCACACGAATTTAACCAAATGTGTAAAATCAGTAAATCAATTTTTAATTTGATAATTTTTCACACTTGATTTCAAATTTTCCCATTTACATCCACCAAATGATAAAAAAAATTCCAATTACCCACACAAAGAGAATTGATTGTGCCAATTCAGCATCCGATTGATGATGTGGCTCGACACATAATAAAATATGTCACGTCATGTGACATGTCAGCAAATCGATAGTGAAATCGGTTAACAAATTCGAACCGATTTTTGCTTAATCTTTTTTTAAAAAAAAAAATAAAAAAGGATTTAGGGATTGAAAACCCTAAATTAAAAATCTGACATAGTTCACAACGAAAGAAGCACATCTAGTACCAAGAAAATGTGCCAAATTATCCCTTCCTCTCGAATATTGTTTTTTAAAAATTGAATTCAAAATTATCCCAAATTAATTCGAAAATTTCCCAGCCTCTCGAAGAAATTGAAATCTCCTCAAGGAAAAAAAATCTGCAGTAGCAAACGGTGTTCGGGTCATGGCCTTGAACTTCTTCTCCACCTCTCTCCACTCTTCTTCTTCGTCATCGTCTTCAATCAAACAGAGACATCATCTGTTTCAGCAACTCTCTCCTCTCTCCTTTCGAAACAGGCGTTCGATCTGGGTGGAGCGAGAGCGGCGTCACCGACGAACCATGAGCAGCCGAACCATGAACCACAAAGCAAGAGCGAACCACCGAGATGAGTCGGATGCGTCGGAGCACCACTGACACGCGTCAGAGCCACGCCCGAGCTCGTTCATCTCACCGGAAAGGCGAGCACCAGAGGAGGAGAGGAGAGTTACTTCAGAAATTCTGATTTAGTGTCTCGATAGATTTTTGATTTAGGGTTTCGAACCCTAAATCCTTTTTTAAAAAACCGATTAAACAAAAAAATCGGTTCATATTTGTTAACCGATTTCACCGACCCGATCTGCTGACATGTCATGTGACGTGTCTCCTAACGTGTCATATTTTATGATGTGTCGAGTCACATCACCAATCGGATACTGAATTGGCACAATCAATTCTCTTTCTGTGGGTAATTGGAATTTTTTTATCATTTGGTGGAGGTAAATGGAAAATTTTGAAATCAAGTGTGGAAAATTGTTAAATTAAAAATTGGTGTACTTATCTTACACATTTGATTAAATTCGTGTGGGTTTATGTCATTTTCCCTAATAATAATAATATCCAACTCAAACTTGTAATTCTTGGACTAGTCCGACGATGTAGGAGTCTAAGACCGTGTATTGTCACGTCGCTTGTTTGGACCACCACCTCAAGGATGCATGTAAAAAACGAGTCACATGCACGAAATGTATACATACATATATATATACACACACACCCGATGCTGATTTAATTAAGAGTTTGAGTATACATTTTAATATAATATGTAGACGTCAAATTACTATAAAAAATGAATGCTAATTTTCGATGATTTATAAATTTCTCAACAATTATTAATTTCTAACGTATTTATTCTGGCATTAATACTCTATGATGAATATTCTATATATAAACTTTTTAACTAAATTTATGTACGATTTTTATTTGGAAAAATTCCAAAAAAAAAAAACCCACTAAACTTTCAAATTTTGACAAAAAAACGTTAAACTTTTTATTTTATCAAATAAACATTAAACTTTTTAAATTTGACAAAACAAATACTTAACTCTTTTTACGATTGTCAAAATAAACAAAATGATTAACATGACACAAAGAGATTCAAATATTTCAGATTATTCTGTTTAGTTTTTTTTTACAATATAAAAAGTTTATGTATTTTTTTGGATCACTAAAAAAGTTCAATATTTTTTTGATAATCTCAAAAAAGTTCATGTATTTTTTGGATCATTTAAAAAGTTCAGTATTTTTTAGATTCATTTAAAAAGTTTAATGTTTATTTGATAAAAAATAAAGTTCAGTGTTTTTTTGTCAAAATTGAAAAGTTTAGTGTTTTTTTTATCAGATTTTTTTTCGTAGATGTTTCCGAGTAAGTGTGTTGAAAAGAATATACAATGAATAATATATGGATTTATACTAACATTACTAAATTTGTAGATGTTTGGAGTACACAATAATATTAATATAACTACGTGCGTACACGTTTACAGCTATACAAATGCAATGTTAGATTCTGCAGAGAATAATCAGAATCCTAAATCTTAATTTAAATTAAATTAATTTCTGGGTTATCCATTTTTTTTTAATAATCAGAGTGGTTCACTGAACCTTCGGTCCAACTATATCCAATCTGAACGGGTGGACCGCATTGCTACAATTAATTGCATCTCACCTTTCCTTCCATGGATTCGAACCGACCACCACATGTGCCTAACGATCTCAAGAAGATCCGACCATCAAGATCGCTTATCAATCGCCCACGATGGAGCGGATTGAGTTATCCATTACCCAATAATAATAATAATAATAACAATATAATAATAATATTATTATTATTATTATTTTTTAGCAATTTGTTTAATAATGTAATTTCACATTTATGTTGAATATGTTTCGGATGAATCTTTCAAGAATTTTCAAACCCTCATTTTTCTCTTTTCTTTTTTTTTTTGCTAAAAATATTAGTAATTAGAATTCCAATATCTTTAGTTCTAGAGAAAATGTCGTATAAATACCCAACTTTCCAAAAAATATCAAATAAATCTCTAAATTTTTAATTTGATTTAATTGATATCTTAAATATTAAAAATCTAAATTGATTTAAATGTTAAAATTCTAAATTGATATCTCAAATGTTAAAAATGTTCTAAATAAATACTTTGACTAATAAAATCGATGGCAATTCTCAATCGCGATTCTAACGATGATATATAAATTAGATATTAATTTTTAATATAAAAAACGAATCGAAATTATAAATTACGTTCGATTTCGTGAATTAGAATATTTATTTAAAACATTTTAAAATTTAATTTAAAATATTTTAATATTTAAAGTATCAATTAGGTCAAATAAAAATTGAAATATTTATTTAGTATATTTTGTAAAATTGAATTATTTATATAGCATTTTTCCTTAGTTTTACAAATTTGGAAAAATCCCAAAGAACTTTTCAATTTTGACAAAATAACACTGAACTTTATTTTTTGTCAAATAAACATTAAACTTTTTAAATTTGACAAAATAAACATTTAACTCTTCAATAATTGTCAAAATAAACAAAAATACTGACGTAACACAAAGAGATGTAAACACTTCACATTATTTTACTTAATTTTTTTACAGTAGAAAAAATTCATATATTTTTTTTGGAACAATAAAAAGGTTCTGTGTTTTTTATAATCGGAAAAAAGTTTATATATTTTTTGGATCATTTAAAAAGTTTATTATTTTTTAGATTATTTTAAAAATTTTAATATTTTATTTGACAAAAATTTTTTTAATGTTTTTTATTAAAATTAAAAATTCAGTATTTTTGTTTTTGGATTTTCCATACAAATTTTAATTCATTTGATTATTTCCCATTTCTCACTTAACCATCCAGGTTCGAACGGCGGCTCAAGCTGTATCCGAATTCCGGGGGATCAAGGTTATTATTGCTATTTAGAGAACATGTGAAGGGTAAAGGGGTTCGACCTGGTTTCATCGTTTTCCTGGGACGCGTCCTGTCCGACTCGGAAACTCCTCTGACTAAATTAACCACATTTTCCCCATGGATCATTTTAAATTATACTTACCAAACCGTACACATAAAGGGTAACATAATTAAAAATAATAATAATCACCACTGTAACTGCGAATGCCTCGTTAACTTATTCATAAACATTAACACGAACTTTTAAGATATTACATTGTAATCATAAATCTTTATACATATATGTAGTGTTATCAATAGTTTGTCGACACCATAGTTACGAAGAATAATAAATTGTTGAATATCTTCTTTTTTTTTTTGTAAAATTTTTGAATATCGTTTTGCCAACAAAAGAGCTGAAATTCAATATTCTTGACTTTTACGTCAATAAATTATAAATCTTTGTATGATTTAATAACAATAAATTAGTATGAGCCTTTTTTTTTTGTTAGCAAATTAGTATGAGCCTTAATACGGAGGTTATAAAAAAACTTTACTCCCTAAAAATAATCAAACAATTCCTGAATTCAAATATGTATGACATTCGTAATTCATGTATCATTGTGTATGTCTGGAAATTTGATTACATATATATATATATATACGGGATCTACATTAGTAATTCAGGAATTATGTATTCCGTACCACTAATATTAAATTTAATCCTTTAAGATAATAAATATAAAAAAAAAACATTATCAATTTGATTTGCTTGTTCAGTTGAAAATAAACTAGTATATTCCATTTTTATCATATTATTAATATTTGATAACAAATTTTTATTTTTATATTATATGGGAGTATTATTAAAAAGTTTTTTAGATTATATGTGTGTGTGTATATATATGTGCGAGATAAGCCAAATTTATTAGTTATGAAACCCCAACATGCCCACCATATATTATTTGGAAAAGTAAAAATAGGTTATGAAAAAAATCTGTGTTTTTACCAAAGACGAGACCGAGAAAAACAAAACACATGATTCATGAAGAACATGTAAATCAACAGTTCAACCATAATAACGTGTGGACGGCAGACACCCGTTTCGTGCAGTGACCCACCTCTCTCTCTCTCTCTCTCTCTCTCTCTCTCTCTCTCTCTCTCTCTCGATATAAATAACTCACTTCCTCAGAACGGATTGTAATCAGAAGGCATCGAAATAACAACTGAGCCTCTCACTCCTCTGTCTCTCCCTCCTTCGAGCTCTACTTAGAACTCTCGTAGAGCTTTCGCCTTCTGCAGATTCCATCATCGAGAGTTCATAGTCGCTGTTGTCTTGATATGGCTCTTGCTAAAGAGATAATGGGCACTCCTCTGATCTCCGAGAGATCATCCTTCGCCTCTTCGTCGCCCGTCTCGTACTTCTCCGTCAAGAAGCGCCAAACCCCGTTCTTGATCAGTCCTTTTGACCGTAAGCCAGGATTCAGGTTTCCGGCGAGGAGATCGAGCGGCGGAGTTGTGGCGGCGATCAGCGAGGATCTCGTTAAAACGCTGCGTACCACCAACGACGGTGGGAGAGGTGACCGGAGCGAGGAGGAGGCGGTGAAGTTCAAGGTGAGAGCGGTCGTGACTGTGAGGAACAACAGGAAGGAAGATTTCAAGAAGGCTTTGGTCAAACATTTGGATTGTTTGGCTGATCGGATGGGGAGAAATGTCGTGTTGGAGCTCATTAACACCGAACTCGATCCAAGTAAGTCCCGTTTCTATGCTTAGATTTCAGTAAAATATAACCAAAATTTCCTTTCTGGGCATTCTTAAAATTCTGTATCCGGATATGGGTTCGTCCCAAAACTTCGCATTTCATCGTAAAGTCATGAAACCTGGAACGGGTAGCCGTCAAAACTCGGTCTTTTCACAGTTTTGAACTAGAACTAATCAACGGTCCAATTCAAAGAAAAAACGAAACTTTGTTCATGGGTATTCTTAGAACCGTATATCCTAATACGGGTTCGTCCCAAAATTTTGAATTTTAAACGTTTTTGCCTTCCGAGTCAAGTTAAAATCACGCAACTCGAAATGGGTGTCGTTAAAAACCTGACCTTTACAACAATTTTGAACCAGAACTAAACTCAAACGGTCAAATTTCACGTTCGTTTGTGCCAAACCAATTCACAGAAACGAATGAGGCGAAGAAGAGCAGAGAGGCAGTGTTGGAAGACTGGTCGAAGAAGTCGAGCACGAAGGCGGAGAGGGTCCACTACACGGCGGTTTTCACGGTGGATGCAGCCTTCGGCACGCCGGGAGCCATCACCGTCATGAACAAACACCAGAAAGAGTTCTTCCTCGAGAGCATCACCATCGAAGGCTTCGCTTGTGGCCCTGTTCACTTCCCCTGCAATTCCTGGGTCCAACCCCAAAAAATCCATCCGCAAAGGCGTATCTTCTTCTCTAATCAGGTAAATATTTTCATCCTATACCCATTAATTACAAAACGTCCAAGTCAAACGGCCTAAACCGGTTAAACCGGCCATATACTCTAATATTAGTTTGTTGTAATCATTTAATTTATCCCTTAATATCTCGATCTTGCCATACATGTCGTTTTCCTCCCGCCGACAACATTACAGTGTTTAATATTCAACACCCACGTTTTAATCAGTACATTTTAAATGTTCATATCATGTGCATCGTATATTAAAACCTTGGTGGGTCCATCCTCTACACACACTTCTACATCACACTCAAAAAAGATTATGATAATTAATAACAAAACACCAATCGTATTTAATCTTTTGATTATACTTACTTTACAGCCGTATCTTCCGAGAGAAACGCCAGCAAGCCTAAGAGCGTTGAGAGAGCAAGAACTCAAGAACTTAAGAGGAGATGGCAAAGGAGAAAGGAAATTGTCGGAAAGAATCTATGACTATGATGTCTACAATGATCTCGGAAATCCCGACAAAGGACTCGAATTTGTCCGCCCGACACTCGGCGGGGAAGTGCTTCCGTACCCTAGACGGTGCCGCACAGGCCGTCCTCCTACCGATACCGGTATAGTTTTATATTTACAAGTTTACATTTTAAGGAGGGACATTTTCTAGTCTAATTGATAATACATGTTTAACTGTTATGTTTGGACACTAAAACGACTTACTGGACAGATATGAAGGTGGAGAGTAGGGTGGAGAAGCCATTGCCGATGTATGTTCCGAGCGATGAACGGTTCGAAGAGACGAAAAAGGAAACGTTTGACGCCGGGAGATTGAAGGCGGTGCTCCACAACCTTATCCCGTCGCTAAAGGCGAGCATAATCGCCGAGGATTTCGCCAGTTTCTCCGAAATCGACAGCCTCTACAAAGAAGGCCTACTTGTCAAATTAGGGTTCGAAGACGATCTCTTGAAGAAGTTACCTTTGCCTAAGGTTGTGAACAAGCTTCAAGAATCAAGTCAGGGCCTTTTAAGATACGACACTCCCAAAATTGTATCAAGTAAGCCCTTTCTTTTTATTTTTGTCAAAATTTAAGATCTCTTAATCATATATATAGATCATTTAATTTACCTTAGTAGAATAAAATAGCGTTATTAAGAAGATATAATTCGTAAATCAGGAAACATGTTGCATGCATGATTCAAACATGGGCAAAAACCTTTAATCTTCTTTTCCATTACTATTTATTTTTATGTTTATACGTTGTTTTCCTATTTGAGGGACCATCTTGGGAGACGACATGAATAGTATATATACATATACATCTACAAAACACGAAGTGACTTGACTTGTGAACCCACTTGCCCAAATATACAGAAAATACAGTATTTTTCACATGTTTTTTTCCCTTTTTGGAGTGGACCGATTAATTTGATAGAAATGTTATGTTTTGTTACTAAATGATTTATATTTTAATAATTGTGCAGAGGACAAATTCGCGTGGCTTAGAGACGACGAGTTCGGTCGGCAGGCGATCGCGGGGATAAACCCGGTCAACATAGAACGAGTCGAGAGATTTCCACCGGTCAGCGAGCTGGACCCTCAAATCTACGGTCCACAACAATCCGCACTCACCCATGATCACATCATCGGCCATATTGACGGCATGTCCGTACAACAAGTACGTCGTCTCAACAGTATATAAATAGTTGATGTCTTTAAATAGAAAAAAAACATGCCTTTATGCAAGCGAATCTTTAAAGTTTTTTTTTAAAAAAAATCTAACATGTAATAGAATATTTTTATCGTACTTTTCAGGCCGTCGAGGAGAACAGACTGTACATGCTGGACTACCACGACATCTACTTACCATTTCTCGATCGAATCAACGCTCTAGATGGTCGAAAAGCCTACGCCACACGTACCATCTTCTTCTTGACCCGTGTTGGGACCTTGAAACCTATAGCCATAGAGCTAACCCTTCCCCCCTCCGGCTCGAGCCACCAGTCCAAGCGCGTGGTCCCCCCTGCCGTCGACGCTACAACCAACTGGACGTGGCAGCTAGCCAAGGCCCACGTATGCTCGAACGACGCAGGTGTACACCAGCTGGTTAACCACTTCTTGCGAACACATGCATGTTTGGAGCCGTTTATATTGGCTGCACATCGGCAGTTGAGTTCGATGCATCCGATATTTAAGTTATTGGATCCACACATGAGATATAATTTAGAGATCAATGCATTGGCTCGACAATCTTTGATCAGTGTCGATGGTGTGATCGAGTCTTGTTTCACTCCCGGACCGTATTGCATGGAGATCAGTGCTGCTGCATATAAGAACCGTTGGCGGTTTGACATGGAGGGCCTCCCGGCCGACCTTGTCCGAAGGTACATTAACGCATGCATACATATTATACATATATATATATATATATATATACGTTGAGTTGGTTTAGGGTTTGGTTGGTGGGTGTTAATGTTCAAGTGGGTCTAAATCTAAAAATCTATGTATACATATACGCATACATATATACATCTAAGAGTTTTTAGTTAGTTTAGAGTGAGATAGGAGAATGTTAGGTTTCATTTGGAATGGGTTTGGGTAAATATTGTTCAAGTGGGTCCAAAAGCCTATGATATGTTTTGTGAAAAACGTGAAAGGTATGGTTACGAGTCATTTTCTTGAGATGGGAATTCGAGTTTGGTCGAATTTGGCTTTATATTCTTCAATAACTTTTTAAAGAATTTGACATTTATATTGCTTTATATTTGGCCCATTGCCTTCAATTTATTTCACGTACGTAATGTTATTGTTATTATTTATTGAAATTTAATTTCTTTTTTCAGGGGAATAGCTGTTCCCGACCCGACACAACCGCATGGCCTCAAGCTCCTAATAGAGGACTACCCTTACGCCAACGACGGGCTCCTGATCTGGTCGGCTATCCAAAACTGGGTTCGAACCTACGTGGACCGTTACTACCCGGACCCAAGCGTAATCAGAACCGACCACGAGCTCCAATCCTGGTACGCCGAGTCAATCAACGTCGGACACGCCGATCTCGCCGCCGCAGAATGGTGGCCGGAGCTCTCCACCGCCGAAGACCTCGTCTCCGTCATAACCACCCTCATCTGGCTCGCCTCCGCCCAACACGCCGCCCTCAACTTCGGGCAGTACCCGTATGGAGGTTACGTCCCGAGTCGACCGCCATTGATGCGTCGACTCATCCCCGACGAGTCGGATCCCGAGTTTGCGAGTTTCATGTCGGATCCACACAAGTTCTTCCTGTCGGCGATGCCGAGTCTTCTCCAGGCGACGAAGTTCATGGCGGTGGTGGATACTCTCTCGACGCATTCGCCGGACGAGGAGTACATCGGCGAGAGGAAGCAGCCGTCGACTTGGACCGGCGACGGCGAGATGGTGGACGCGTTCTACGGGTTCGCGGCGGAGATCGGACGGTTAGAAACGGAGATCGAGAAGAGGAACAATGATCCTAACCGTCGAAATCGGTGCGGGGCCGGGGTTTTGCCGTACGAGTTGCTGGCACCGAGTTCGGAACCCGGTGTGACGTGTCGAGGCGTGCCGAATAGCGTCTCCATTTAAGGAAACAAATATAAACAAAATGTATTATACTTTACGTGCACTTTTGTAGTTTTGTGATTTAGAATGTGGAAATATAGAATGCTCTGTGTATAGGTTTTGTACATGGGATAGTGTAACTATTTTTTGAAGGAGTTAATAAAAAATTCCTAAGTATATTGGCATTGCATTGAATTTTTATACGGATAGTTTCTTATATCTATATTGGATCTTTAATATTCATAAAGGAAGAAAAAAAAAACAACCTGCGTGGAATGTGCCTTGTAAACTAACAGAAGTGATCAATGTAAAAGGGACCGTCCAAACCGGTTCGAGTCATTCCGTTTTTTATGAGTATAAAAAATTCTGATTAAATTCTATATTGTCCCAATTTGTGTATCGGTTCGCGAATCAAATAGAGAATATTAAAATATTAAAAAATAAAAATAAAAACGCTATGCAAACCTATTTTTTTGGGGCTCAAATATCTCAAACCGAGCTAATGGTTGCATACTCTGCTAAAAAAAAAAATTGGAGAATGGTTGAAAGGATCTTAAATTACCTCAATAGACGGCGCCACCCAACAAGAGAATTTGGATGAAACACAATGAACATACGGTGATTGTATCGCATACTGATCGAGTAGTGATAGCATCGTAAATCAACTACAGATTACTAAACTTTTGTTGGCGGCAATATTGTGACGCGTAAAATATAAACAAACGGTGGTAACAAGATCAAGCGTCAAAACAGAATATAGAAAAAAGAGCGAAGACCACGTACATGTAAACTAATATGGTTGAACCCAAAATTGGGTAGTTTAATCGGTGAGATGGGGATGCAAAACGTCTGTCCCACCTGAATTTGGATTCAAATTTAGAAAGGAAATTTATAATCCAAATCACATAGTTGACTCTCGATACTAAGATTTGTTTGAGATTTATTCTAAGATATCTAGTTATCAAAAGAAAAAAAACTAATATGGTTGACAGATCAAGAAGCAATTCACGTTTCACAAATTTGGTATTCCATTAAAATACCAAACACATTGAAATAGATTGTACTTGTTTATACTACGCGATATTGTTTCGACCGTGATTTAGAACAATGACGAATAGATTAAAATATTTTTTTTATAACGGATGACCCTAACTGCTATCATTCGGGTGCACTGGCTGGATAAATTTTCGGTCCGAAAACAACCTTTGTATATAGACCAAATTAGTCCAGAAATTACCTTCCTCCCCGCTTTAAAAGTTCGAACACTTGACCTGTGATGGTTATCTGTTAGAGGAGATGATACTAGCAATGCTGATGAAGACTTGATCGAAGATGAAGAAGAAGCTGTAGCAGACTAAGAATCTACAGTAGACGAAGTCCATACATGACGACAACAAGTGCAGACTACGACAACTCACATAATCAAGCAAACAGCAGATTATTTCAGCAACAACCAAGAAAGGAAAACACCAGATCCTTCCAGCAAGAAACCTGGAAAGGAAAACACGACAATTAGACCACTAAATCTTCTAGCACTTTTCTTCTAATAGTCAATTGTATATTCTGCAATATTTCCTCTTCTCTCTAGCCGTTAGATGTGTATATATATATATATATATATGTAATCAAAAGAATAAAGAAGACAAGAAGAACATAGCACTATTTCCTCTGTCTTTCTCAGAAATATCAATCCTTTTCCATCATCTAAATCTAGTTTTGTTCATGGTATCAGAGCCACACGGTCTGATATAACTCATTCTCTGTTTGTTTTTTTTTTCATTTGGCCATCCTTTCAAAACTGATTATCTCTTATCCCTCTCGGTTTCTCATGGATACCCAAGCCAAATTGATTCCTGTTGTTCTCAATGTAGACAACTATTTTTATTGGTCAAAGGCAGCAAAAGTTGTCCTAAGAAGCAAGGGATTATGGAAAAACATCACTGAAGAAGAGTGGACTCCACAAACTCCAGCTACTGGTACCGAAGCAGCTGCTGTTGTCAGCAATGTCGAAAGAAACAAATGGAATCAGGATGACCAGTTGGCACTTGCCATCCTCCACAGCTCTCTTGATCAGCATCTACTCAAATCCTTTATTGCACCGGAGAAAGCCAAAGATCTCTGGGATGCACTTTAGACGGTATATGGTAACATCACAAACCTTTGTCGTGTGTTTGAAATTAAAAAGAAGATGTTTCAGTTGCAGCAGAATGGTCAAGCCTTTAATGTCATTCATGGTGAGCTCAGTGCCTTGTGGACTGAGCTAGAAGAACTTCGCCCTCCTACAACAGATGTAAAATCATTCAAAGAACGTCTAGAGGAGGATAAGGTGTTTTCTATCCTTCTTACATTAGATGCCTCCTACAATGACCTGATCTATCACATACTTCGTCAAGACTCTCTTCCGAAATATGATGATGTTTGTATGATGATAAAACGAGAAGAAGGAGGTCGTAACCTTTTTGCAGGGCCGAGTGAAATTGCACATTATCGGAAACAGAATTTTCAACCCTCTTTTCAGAATCGTGACCGTCGCTCCCTGGTTTGCGAGCATTGCAGAAGGCCTGGCCATGTCAAGGAGAAGTGTTGGCTCCTTCATCCTCACCTCAAACCAGCGAAGTATAAGGATGTGTCTCATGCTCGTGGCTCCGCCCTTACTGCTGATTCTGTTCAACTCACTTCTGATGACATGATTGGAATCAAACAGATTCTCCTTGTCTTTTAGCTGGTAATGTTTCTTCTCCTCATTTATCTCGGTTGCCTACTCTCATCATTGATTTTGGAGCATCAAGTCATATGCTTAGTGATTATGTTTTGCTAAACAAAATTAAACAAATCTATGGACTAGTTTCAGTAGCTAACGGAACTAATGTTCCAATTCTTGGTCAAGGTAAGCTTAGATTATTCAATTCTGACTTTAATGCATTCCACATACCAGACTTTCATACAAACCTCTTGTCCATATCTCAATTGACGTCTGATTTGCCGCATTGTTCTGTTATTTTCAATACTAATGAGGTTTTGTTTCAGGATACTAAGACAGGTTCTATCCTTGGTCGGGGGATTAAACGCGACAACCTTTACATCCTTGACCCCGCCACCTTTATTCAAGAATCTGCATTTACTTCTTCCGTATGGCATGCTCGTTTAGGACATTGTCATCCCAAAGTGCTTAAATTATTAGTTCCCAAGTCTAGCTTTGATCATAAGTCGTGCGAGGCGTGTATACTCGGAAAACATTGTCATAGTGTATTTCCCGATTCACAAACTCAATACGACAATTGCTTTGACCTTGTTCATTCGGATGTTTGGACCTCACCGTGTTTTTCCCATGATAAATTTAAGTACTTTGTCACTTTCATTGATGAAAAATCAAAATATACCTGGATCTATTTTTTGTCTACAAAATCTGATGTGTTTGATACATTTAAACGGTTTCACTCGTATGTCTCTAACCAGTTTCATGCTACTATTAAAACTTTTAGAACAGATAACGGTGGTGAGTACACTAGTCACCGGTTTCGAGACTTTCTTTCACTCCATGGGATCATCCATCAACGGTCATGTCCTTCCACTCCTCAACAAAACGGAGTGGCCGAGCGTAAGAACCGCCATCTTCTCGAGGTTGCTCGCACGATTCTGTTTCACCGACATACGACTGACATAACCCAGCCTCAACCCCGCCGGAGTGAACGTCTTCGTCTTAAACGCGACCGTCTCCAGACCACTGCCCTCTGCTCTGTCAAATATCCTATCGAGCAATGCTACTCTTTATCCCACTTACCATTTTCTGATCAGTGTTTTCTTAGTACTCTTGATCAGGATACTGAACCATCTTGTTGCAGCAAAGCCAAAGAGCACAAGGTCTGGCGAGATGCTATGCAAGAAGAGATCCGTGCCTTGGAACGCAATGGCACTTGGGAAGTAACTACTCTCCTGACCCATAAGAATGCTGTTACAAGCAAGTGGGTCTTCAAGATTAAACGACGTAGTAATGGTGAAATCGAGCGCTACAAAGCTCGACTTATCGCCAAAGGCTATACTCAGACTTACGGTGAAGATTACACCGACACGTTCGCTCTCGTTGCCAACCTTAAAACAGTCCATGTTATACTCTCTCTGGCAACTAATCTTGATTGGCAACTATGGCAACTCGATGTCAAGAACGCCTTCCTCCAAGGCGATCTGGAGGAGGAAATCTACATGCTTCCGCCACCGGGCTTACGTGACAAGATCGGGAGTGATAAAGTTTGTCGACTACGCAAGGCCCTCTATGGCCTAAAGCAGTCTCCTCGGGCTTGGTATCACAAGCTCAGTGTTGCTCTATCCTCGATTGGCTTCCACCGCAGCGAGGCTGATCACTCACTTTTTGTCCGACACACGTCGACCGGTATCATTGTTGTTCTCATTTATGTTGATGATATCATACTCTCTGGCAATGATTCGTAGGGTATTTGCGATACTAAATCATTCTTCCAGCAAACCTTTGACATCACCGACCTTGGTGATTTAAAATATTTCTTGGGCATCAAGATTTTGCGAGTACCTAACGGCTTATTTTTATCTCAACGCAAGTATGTCCTTGACCTTCTGCGCGACACAAAGAAACTTGCATCTAAACCAGTCCGCACGCCTTTGGAAGTCAATCATAAAGATCAAAGTGCGGGGGAACCTTTCACGGATCTGGAGTAGTATCGACGCACGGTAGGTAAACTTATCTACTTGACTATAACACGTCCTGACATCTCCTTTGCTGTAAACCAGGTTTCTCAGTGGATGCACAGCCCCTCACTTCGTCACTGGGAAATGGTCGAAAGGATCCTACGGTATCTAAAGGGGACTCCGGACAAAGGCGTTTGGATGCAAAACAATCACGATACGAGCATTACGGGTTAGTGCGACGCGGATTGGGCCGGTGATAGACACGATCGCAAATCTACATCGGGTTATTGCACGTTCGTTGGCGGCAACCTCGTCACTTGGCGAAGCAAGAAGCAATCGGTTGTCGCTCGTTCCAGTGCCGAATCGGAGTACCGCGCTATGGCAAACACTACTTGCGAACTCCTGTGGCTACGTAGCCTTCTCGCAGATCTTGGCTTCTCCACGGACATGCCGATGCCTTTACACTGTGACAACCAAGCTGCAATCCATATTGCCGCAAACTCAGTATATCATGAAAGGACAAAGCATATCGAAGTGGATTGCCATTTCATTCGGGAGAAAATAATGATGGGGCTTATCACAACACTCTACACGCCAAGCTCCGATCAGCTCGCTGATATTTTCACTAAAGCCACAAGCACTTCTGTTCTTGATCATCTTCTGTCCAAGATTGGTCTTGTCGACAATCGACGACCAATCTTGCGGGGGAATGTTAGAGGAGATGATACTAGCAATGCTAATGAAGACTTGATCGAAGATGAAGAAGAAGCTATAGCAGACTAAGAACCTACAGTAGACGAAGTCCATACATGACGACAACAAGTGCAGACTACGACAACTCACATAATCAAGCAAACAACAGATTATTTCAGCAACAACCAAGAAAGGAAAACACCAGATCATTCCAGCAAGAAACCTGGAAAGGAAAACACGACAATTAGACCACAAAATCTTCTAGCACTTTCCTTCTAATAGTCAATTGTATATTCTGCAATATTTCCTCTTCTCTCTAGCCGTTAGATGTGTATATATATATATATATGTAATTAAAAGAATAAAGAAGACAAGAAGAACAGAGCATGATTTCATCTGTCTTTCTCAGAAATATCAATTCTTTTCTATCATCTAAATCTAGTTTTGTTCATTATCCACCTCAATTCAACCACTCGACCACTCCATGGCGAGTAGACTAAAGTTTATGTATGAAACCTTTTACGTATTTTTATTCATGGTTGATTATATAATATTTTGATACTAATTAACAATTTAAAGATTGGGTATTGGACTTAATTTAACATCATTATTCCTAAATTTATTTAGGTGGCATATGATATGGTCGGTGGAATGAAATGTGTACTTGCACGCAGACAAAGTGAGACACCACGTTTACCATCAGTATGAACAAATTCGTATGTCACGTCAATAAGTATGAGTTTTTTTAATTAAAAAAAAAAATTGGAGTTTAGATTTTTTTTGGATAAAATGTAGTAGTTAAGGATTTTGTTGACAAAAAAAATTAGTTTAGTATTAGTTTGTCAAATATTAAAAGTTTAGAGTTTTTGTTTTATTTTTTACGAAATAAATTTGAGTTTTTATATGAAACATTTAGCCTGAATATTTTTTAATAGATTATTCCAATTAAATTTAATTATATAAAATAATGAATTTGAAAATAATAGAATTGCTATAAATTTGAATTACTTGGTCAATTCAACCTAAACCCCTTTTTTTGGTAAAGCAATTAAAACCAATATCTTCCATTTTTATCATATTATTAATATTTTGAGAACAAGTTTTTTTTTCGGTTACATGCATGTATATACATATGTATTTGCCGGATAAGTCAAATTATTAATTACGTAATCCCAGCATCCACACTATATTATTTGAAAAAGCAAAGTAGGTTAAGAAAATCTGTGTTTTTTACCAAAGACAAGACCGAGAAAAAATGGAACGCGTGATTCATGAAGAACATGTAAATTAACATGCAGCCATAATTAATAAGCTGTGGACGGCATATAACCTTTTCGTTAAGTGACCCACGTCTCTCTCTCTCTCTCTCTCTCTCTCTCTCTCTCTCTCTCTCTCTCTGAATATAAATATCTCACTTACTCAGAACAAATTGTAATCAGAACGCATCGAAATAACAACTGAGCCTCTCACTTCTCTTTCTCTCCCCCTTCGAGCTCTACTTAGAACTCTGTAGAGCTTTCGCCTTCTGCAGATTCCATCATCGAGAGTTCTTAGTTGCTGTTGTCTTGGTATGGCTCTTGCTAAAGAGATAATGGGCATTCCTCTGATCTCCGAGAAATCATCCTTCGCCTCTTCGTCGCCGGTGTCGTACTTCTCCGTCAAGAGGAGCCAAATCCCGTTCCTGATCAGGCCTTTTGACCGTAAGCCAGTATTCAGATTTCCGGCGAAGAGATCGAGCGGCGGAGTTGTGGCGGCGATCAGCGAGGATCTCGTTAAAATGTTGCGTACCACCAACGGCGATGGGAAAGGTGGCCGGAGCGAGGAGGAGGCGGTGAAGTTCAAGGTGAGAGCGGTCGTGACTGTGAGGAACAACAAGAAGGAAGATTTCAAGGAGACTTTGGTCAAACATTTGGATTGTTTGGCTGATCGGATGGGGAGAAATGTCGTGTTGGAGCTCATTAGCACCGAACTCGATCCAAGTAAGTCCCGTTTCTATGTATCTATACTTCAATTTCAGTAAAATGTATCCGAAATTTCTTTTCTGGGCATTCTTAAAATTCTGTATCCGGATATGGGTTCGTCCCAAAACTTCACATTTCTTCGTAAAATCATGAACCTCGAAATGGGTAACCGTCAAAACTCGATCTTTTTCACAGTTTTGAACTAAAGCTAATCAACGGTCCAATTCAAAGAAAAAACGAAACTTTGTTCATGGGTATTCTTAGAGTCGTATATATCCTAATACGGGTTCGTCCCAAAATTTTGAATCTTAAACGTTTTTGCCTTCCGGGTCAAGTTAAAATCACGCAACTCGAAATGGGTATTGTTAAAAACCTGACCTTTACAACAATTTTTTTTTTGTTAAAAAGTAAATATTTACAACAATTTTGAACCAGAACTAAACTCAAACGGTCCAATTTCACGTTCGTTTGTGCCAAATCAATTCACAGAAACGAATGAGGCGAAGAAGAGCAGAGAGGCAGTGTTGGAGGACTGGTCGAAGAAGTCGAGGACGAAGGCGGAGAGGGTCCATTACACGGCGGTTTTCACGGTGGATGCAGCCTTCGGCACGCCGGGAGCCATCACCGTCATGAACAGACACCGGAAAGAGTTCTTCCTCGAGAGCATCACCGTCGAAGGCTTCGCATGTGGCCCTGTTCACTTCCCCTGCAATTCCTGGGTCCAATCCCAAAAAATCCATCCTCAAAAGCGTATCTTCTTCTCTAATCAGGTAAATTATTTTCATCAATGACAAAAGGTCCAAGTCAAACCGGCTTAAACCGGTTAAACTGGCCATATATACTCTAATACTAACTAAGGAATCGACCTGATATATATATATATATCAAATTTTTTGTAATCTTTAATTTATATCTTAATGTCTCGATCTTGCCATACATGTCGTTTTTCTTCCGTCCGACAACATAGCAGTGTTTAAAATTCGACATCCACGTTTTAATCAGTGCATTTAAATGTTCATATATATATATATATATATATATCATGTGCACGTATATTAAAACCTTGGTGGGTGGGTCCATTCTATCCACACTTCAACGTCACACTCAAAAAAGATTGTGATAATAACAACACCAATCGTGCAACTTATTTTAAAATTTTGTTTGGAATTTACAGCCGTATCTTCCAAGAGAAACCCCAGCAGGTTTAAGAGCGTTGAGGGAGAACGAACTCAGGAACTTAAGAGGAGATGGCAAAGGAGAGAGGAGATTATCGGATAGAATCTATGACTATGATGTCTACAACGATCTCGGAAATCCCGACAACGGACTCGAATTTGTCCGCCCGACACTCGGCGGCCAAGAGATTCCGTACCCTAGACGGTGCCGTACAGGCCGTCCCCCTACCGATAATGGTAAATTAAGATGATTATTGAAAATTATACGAAGTTTTTCATCTAGAGTTTACATTTTAAAGGGATATTTTCTAAACCAAGTGATAATATTTACATAACTAGTAAATAATTAAGTTTGGATAGTAAAACTAGAGGTGTCGAACAGGCCGGCACGGCTTGACCTACCTAAGTCTGCACTCGGACTGGGAGTTTCGGATTCGGGTTCAGACCAACCTGAATTTTGGGTCTTTAAAACCAAATCTGAAGTCCAATCTTATAGGACTTGGGTTTCGACTCGAGTCGGAGTCGGCCCGTTTAATATCTTCTTTTGTGCAATGATCAAATCTTTCTGTATTTATTTTTTAGAAAAAAAATAAATCGGGTTTTCAGGCCGATCTCAAACCCAATTTGAGCCTAGTACGAAATCCAGATATTTTTTGATGTCTACAAATTTAGGTTTGAAATCCGATATTTTTTCGGGTGGGTCGAGCCGTGCTTCGGACCAAAATTGAAACCTCAAAGTAAAACGTCTTGGACAGATAGGAAGGCGGAGAGTAGGGTGGAGAAGCCATTGCCGATGTATGTCCCGAGAGATGAACGGTTCGAGGAGGCGAAAAATGATACGTTCGAGGACAAGAGGTTTAAGGCGGTGCTCCACAACCTTATCCCGTCGCTAAAGGCGAGCTTAATCGCCCAAGATTTCGCCAGTTTCTCCGAAGTCGACAGCCTCTACAAAGAAGACACACCTCTCTTGAAAAATTTACCTTTGCCTGAGATTGTGGACAAGCTTCAAGAATCGAGTCTAAGATACGACTCTCCCATAATTCTATCAAGTAAAGCTCTTTTTATGTACATTTGATATCTTTAAATCAATTATGTAATTTATATTTTTATTTCATTTATAATTGTGCAGAGGACAAATTCGCGTGGCTTAGAGACGACGAGTTCGGTCGGCAGGCGGTCGCGGGGATAAACCCGGTCAGCATAGAACGAGTCAAGAGATTTCCACCGGTCAGCGAGCTTGACCCCGAAATCTACGGTCCACAACGGTCCGCACTCACCCATGATCACATCATTGGTCATATTGACGGCATGTCCGTACAACAAGTACGTCATCTCAATATTATACAAGAGAATCTTTAATTTTTTTTTTAAAATAACATACAATAAAATATTTTTATCTTATTTTACAGGCCGTCGAGGAGAACAGACTGTACATGTTGGACTACCACGACATCTACTTGCCATTTCTCGATCGAATCAACGCTCTTGACGGACGAAAAGCCTACGCCACACGTACCATCTTCTTCTTGACCAGTCTCGGGACCTTGAAACCTATAGCCATAGAGCTAACCCTTCCCCCCTCTGGCTCGAGCCACCGGTCCAAGCGCGTGGTCACCCCTGCCGTCGATGCTACAACCAACTGGACGTGGCAGCTAGCCAAGGCCCACGTATGCTCGAACGACGCAGGTGTACACCAGCTGGTTAACCACTTTTTGCGAACCCATGCATGTTTGGAGCCGTTTATATTGGCTGCACATCGGCAATTGAGTTCGATGCATCCGATATTCAAGTTGTTGGATCCACACATGAGGTACACTTTAGAGATCAATGCATTGGCTCGACAATCTTTGATCAATGCGGATGGAGTGATCGAGGCTGGCTTCACTCCCGGACAGTATTGCATGGAGATCAGTTCTTCTGCCTATAAGAATCTTTGGCGGTTCGACATGGAAGGTCTCCCTGCAGACCTCGTCCGAAGGTAGGTACTTACATATACATACATATCAACCACATCTGCAAATGTGTTGAGTAGGTTTAGGGTTTCATTCGATTTGGAATCGATTTGGGTATTAATGTTCAAATGGCCCTATAATAAAAATCTATATATGCATGCATGTATACATACATATAAAAATGTCGAGTTAGTTTTAGATTTTGGGTTTGGTTTCACTTGAAATGGGTTTGGTAATAATTTGACTTTATCTTCTCCAATAATTTCTTAAAGAACTTGATTTTTCTATTGTGTTATTTTTGGTCCAATTCCTTCAAATTATTTCACAGAGAATCTAACAGTTATTATTATTACTTAATGTTTTTTATTTTTCTTTCAGGGGAATAGCAGTTCCCGATCCGACACAACCGCATGGCCTCAAGCTCTTAATAGAAGACTACCCGTACGCCAACGACGGACTCCTGATCTGGTCAGCTATCCAAACGTGGGTTCGAACCTACGTGGACCGTTACTACCCAGACCGGAGATTAATCCGAACAGACCACGAGCTCCAGTCCTGGTACACCGAGTCAATCAACGTCGGACATGCCGATATCGCCGCCGCCGAGTGGTGGCCGGAGCTCTCCACCGCAGAAGACCTCGTCTCCGTCATAACCACCCTCATCTGGCTCGCTTCCGCCCAACACGCCGCCCTCAACTTCGCACAGTACCCCTATGGTGGGTATGTCCCGATCCGACCGCCATTGATGCGTCGGCTCATCCCCGACGAGTCAGACCCCGAGTTTGCGAGTTTCATGTCTGATCCACACAAGTACATCCTGTTGGCTATGCCGAGTGTTCGTCAGGCGACGCAATTCATGGCGGTGGTGGATACTCTGTCGACGCACTCACCGGACGAGGAGTACATTGGCGAGAGGAACCAACCGTCGATTTGGACGGGCGACAGGGAGATGGTGGACGCGTTTTACAAGTTTGCGGCGGAGATCGGACGGTTGGAAAAGGAGATCGAGAAGAGGAACAAAGATCCTAGCCGTCGAAATCGGTGTGGAGTAGGGGTTTTGCCGTACGAGTTACTCGCACCGAGTTCTGAACCCGGCGTGACGTGTCGAGGCGTGCCGAATAGTGTCACAACTTGAAATGTATTATTTGTCGGAGGAAATTTGCTCAAATCTCTTGATAAATATACCTTTTTTCCTCTACTTTACAAATTATAATTTTAATGGTAAATTCTCTAAAATACCCGCAATTTATTGTATATTATTAAGAACACCTCATTCTATTTTATAAAATTGTATATTCTCTCTTATTATTAAATTGATTACGTCATTGTAGAACATTAAATAATTTTTAATTTTTAATTTTTTTATCGAATCCGATGAAAAATCATTTTTCAATATTTAATAAAGTTAAGATTATTCTTTTGTAATAAGATTGTGACAGAATAACGTAATATTTAAAAATGATGTTTTATATTTGTTGAAGTATTTTATAATAAAATTGTATATTCGAATGTAATGTGTATTATGATGAATAATAATTATATTTGGATATCTATTTCATTATCTATGAATAACCCAATATTACAAATTTTTTACGGCTGGCTTTTGATCGAATCCAATGGTGCCGATCCAAAATAATATTTTTCGGTTTAATATATAAGTTAAACTTGACCCATAACTTATAAATCTTTAATCATGAACCAAAACAGTAGAACGAAGTCTTATAGAGATTGGTGTTTAGAAAAAACTATCATTATGATCCAAAATATATGATAACATGATTTTTCTCTCATTTTATTTGATAAGATGTCTAATGTTTTATCACCGGTTTTACATTAGTTATAGATGTTAGTGCAATTATTTGCACATTTTATTTTGGTTGTTAAAAGGTTGTACTTGACTATCTTTCTCAAGTGAATAGAACTGATTGGTTTTCTTTGCTATTTGAATATATATATATATATATATATATGCATAAATGAGAATTAAAGAAGTAGAAAATACGGATTCAGAATCATCTTAGACGGAAAGAATACATTTGGAATTGCTCCAAGAAAAAGTGTGAAGTTTAGCACAAACAAATTTTACAAGTTACATGCATATCCAAATCTTGTTTTCTCTATGAGACTGGAAATTTGTTTTAATATCATATAATATCTACGCATAAACATCAAGATTATACAAAATCGATATCAAAGTTGAGAATTATGAGCAAATCTGTAAAGTTCACTCGAATAAGAGAATTGACATGATTTGTGTTGCATTCGATACGGTCGTTTCCAATGCGTGTTTGAGAAGTACCACAATCGATCAATATTCTTGACGGTAGTCGGTATGGCTAGGTTATTGATTATTTAAGTATATTTCTATATTTAGATCCGCATGATCAATATGTTTGCCATAATTTTTTATATAATCTTTTTGTCTGTCTAAGGCATTTGAATCTTTTCCGACGTGTGGATACGCGTAGAGGGCGAGATATTCTTCTTACCTACTCAGTGATCAGCGATCTAGCCTTGTGAATAGGCCTCGGATCGAAAAGGTTAGCGTTTCTTCCATAGATCTACAATTGTACATGCACGGATTTAGGGTTTGTTTAGAAAAATTATTGTTTTTCACCTTCTACTGCATGAACCTTAGAACCGGATCTATAGGATTGCGAATTGCTACTGAGATCCCAGGAATCCCAACATATATATTTATTCACACTAATAAATTAATAGAGATTAATTAATGTTGTTTATCATATGTCACTTTTAGATCGAGAAAATGACTAAATTTGAAGGAGATCAGTTTTATACCCTTGTTCAATCATGCTTCTCAAAAAGTCTGAGAAATCGTGTCTTCAACCCTAGGAGACAGACCTCACTTATATATACCCGAAAAACTATAATTAGAATGAGAAGAGGAGTTTCCGATTTTGGACCGATCGGTCCAACTTTCGGACGGATCGGTCTGTCACATTTCTGGATCAAGGTAACATTTGGCTCGCCAGGTTGGACCTTCGGTCTGGCCATGTCTGGACCGATCGGTCCACCCATTGGACCGATCGGTCTGGCCTCCGTGCCCCCGAGATCTTATCGTCTTTTCTCGCGTACGTGTCCTTCTCTGTCCCTGTGTGTGACCTTGTAGATTCATCTGATATAGTAGTATAGCCCAAAATCTTTATCTCGGTTATACAAGTCATAGACGGTTTCTAATAAAACACTATGACTATTTATATCGGATAGAGCTAGCTCGTGATGGAACGAAGTCAGTGACGGTTTAGGTGATGATCCTTTTGTAATACGATATCCTATGTAGAACATAGGGCATGAAATAACCTACCTTATCTGATTCAACTGCTTTCTCGTTCACTGAGTTCAACTGTAAGATATACATGACGTTCATCTATGTTGCGCTCACACACTTCCACAGTTTCACTCACTCGAGGGGTCCAACGATATCTCTCTCGCGACGAGAGGTACAAATCTCATATCGACTATCCACTATACTGCACATGATTCATGTTATACCCAAAAGTCGTCTTTATAGTTTTCCGATATCATAGACATTTCAGGTCTAAGGATCCAATCAATGAATCATCACAGGAGATTCAAGACATGATTTATATCTATATGACATCTCATTCGGGTCATCTAATAATATTCCATTCGAAATGAATACCTATGATTGTGATCCGTATCCAATACACATGATCATATCCATGATCATCCATCATACGTCATGCTAGTCTTACTATACTATCATTCCCACAATGATACGCGACTAAGGAATTTAATATCGTTCATAACGAACCATGAATTTTATTATTTATATATCAAGTATGCGAAATAGGTAACGAAACACTCATGTATTAGATCAAACATGAAATATCAATATAATAAAATATCAGTACTTATATCGTAAAACATTATAGAGCACTTAAACCAATCCACCTTATTCAAGGGATTCAAAGATATCTCTCTAATGAGAATAACACATCTCTTCTTGATCATCTACTATTATCACATGATTATAATGTACCCAATAAAAATCTTTATATATGTTTACACATAATGTTTGACCGTGTAGAAGACAACATTATTCATCATATATGATAATAATGATCTCAGATCGAAAGATCATATATCAAACAACCATATAAAATCTAATTATGATTCATATCTATGTATGTTATGTATATATATGGGTATATATATATATATTTGATGAAATTTATTTTATATTAATCAAAAAATGGATCGTACATAGTACATGATCTAAATCTTAGTTCCACATTTGGAGCTTTCGCTAGCTATATACCTAATCCGGAGAAAAGCTTTACAGCAAAGTCTACAATTGAATTAGAATAATTCTTCAATCAAAAACTTATTTCGAAATTGTTAAAAGAGTATCATTTATGGATATATATATATGTATGTTACTATGTATATATACATGTGCTCCACCCAGGTTCGAACACTAACTTTGACAAATCACATATTATCAAAAAAAAAATGTATATATACATGTGTATATATATAGATATATGTTTTTATTGACATATTTATTTTTATTTTTATATATTTATTTTAATTTTTAATCATTTATTTATTTGAGTCTGTTAGATGGTAGATATGATAGCCGGAGTGAACTGTAGATTTGTTATGCATACACAGTCAAATCACTCAACGCACAGGAGTTTTTGTCTTTTAAATATGTTTTTTTGACGAAAATATAGTTTAAGTATTAATTTGTTAAATTTGAAAATTTTTATTTCTTTTTTCCAAAAATTTAATATATAAGACTCGTAAGTATTCGAGAGTAATAACCTCAAATTTATTTGACGTATGAATTCTTTTCATCTATTTATTTTGATTTTGAATTAAATACGATAAAATTAAACCTTAATAATAATTTTGTAATTTTCGCAAGTAACAAACAATATATTATCATCTTTTTATATATACACAGATATCCAACAAAATCCGAATCCAAATATAAGTAGATCGGGTATCTAGCTTTCCAAATCCTAAACTTGAACCGAATAAAAGGTAATTCTCTGGAGGACAATTGAGATGAAGCATACATTCTTATATTTACTAGAAAAGGAAAAAGAATCACACATATAAACCTACAAAATATTCCAAAAACCCAGAAATAAAAAATAAATAAACAGAAGACTAACAGGGAAACATAATTTAAGATTATTTGAATAAATAAAATCAAGCCAAAACTTTGGTCTCTCCTCCTCTTGTATGCTAGCAGTTTACTCTACTTCATGTAATAAAAAGAACAAGAAAACACCTGAGACCTTTGACAAAATCCCAAACAAACAAAAAGAACAAAAAAAAGCACTGCTTGGTGAAGGAAGAAGACACTGATGAAATCAAAATTGGAGAAGTGAAGAGACTACGGACATGAACCTCATGAGAAACCCATAAAGGAAAAAAAAAAAACAACAAACTGCTTGGAATGTGACTTGGAAACTAGCAGAAGTGATGAATGTCGTAAAGAAGTTGTTTTTCGTCATATACAGCTGCAAGATTCCACAGAGAGATTTCACAAATTAGCTAAAATTTTCGTATACGAATCTGGCATTGAGACAAGACAACCATCGATGGATGATTTAGTTAGAAGGGTAGCAGATTGAGAAACGTTACCTTGGTGCCTTTGGAAGTGGACAATAACACAAAACGGTATTTACATCCGCAAAACCTGCACAGTGTAGGGAGAGATGAACACTGGTTTCTTTCTTTTTCTTCCCCGCCCCAAAGAACAAGAAAATCGGAAAGACCATTTCTTGAATACCTTAGTTCATGGTGAAAATGAGTTACAGCCCATGTTCTACTCTCTTATTGTGCATCTTATCTGTGTATCTCAAAAGCTATCTTAAAACGACACTACCGTTTTGTTGAAGGCGTAGGCTTTCGATAAGGGACTGGTAGAACGACTTCAGGGTCCGAACATCACTGCCCTGAAAAAAAAAAAGCCCAACAAGAAACAGGAACCCATGAAAGTTTTGAGAATGGAAAACTCTTGTAATGCGTTAACAAAGTACAAGATATGATTAATCTAATGTTGGTTTTAGAAGAGTAATCTTTTATGCTACCTGCAACTTTTGGCAATACTGCTCTGCCAACTCCCGTGGACAGTGTGCTGATGGAAGAGTTTTTGCCAAAAGATGCATCAGAAATGCATTACCAAATTTCTCATACATCACCTTCTGAGCTATGACGATTTCTCCAAGCAGAATGTGCTGTTAAAACGGACCCAGTGAGTCTTAGAAACTGACACTTCACAAAAGCATGGATATGCACAGCATAATATGTATCGATAGAAACATGAAAGCTTAATGCATAAGAATCTTGATTCTGAAAACACAATGAGATGCGATGACAAATAGCGAAAAAGATCAAGAGAAAAGAGAGGATAATGGTTATACTCACAGTATTTGCATCACTAAACTCAAAAGATTTATCTAGCACACTATACAAACAGCAGTTTGTAGCAAAATTTTCGATCATGAAATTCTGAAATCCGGGAACCTGAAAGCAAAAGATTATCAATTATAAAAGATGGTCCTCGGCAAATGAAAGGGCATTGATCAAATTTAGTGAGAATGCAAAAACCTTCTCCTCGCTGTAAGGCTTCGGGCACCAGTCTTTAATTAGCCTTGTAAATATTTGCACACATGCCTATTTCAACAGCAAAGATTAAAGAACAGGTGGGTAAGTAGGACAAACAATAGCCTAATTCCAAAAACAGAAATGGAAAGGCCGGCATTACACAAACCTTTCTTACGAGTATATCCTTGTGACTACAAGAACTGTACAAAAGGAGCTGCATCATCGGATCCAGGAATCCCCTACTCTTGGGTGTTAGGAAAACAGAGGAGAGATCATGTGTGGCTATCACATGAAGAAATGTGTACAGTGTCCTTTGAAGTTCCATCAATTCTCGAATTTCCTATACAGACAGTTTTTATGAGCCATCACGCTGACAGCTTTCAGGGTGCAAAAAAAAAACCAACTAGGCACACAAGCCGGTGACAAACTAGAACGGATTAAGATTTAAAAAAAAAACAAGCAAAATACCTCGGTAATGGTCCCAGGACCCGAGGGAAACCCATCTCTTGGAATAACATTAAATATCCTACCAGCAATGGCAGGGTATACTTCTTCAAGGATATCACGGAGTGAGGTGTTGAATTTGCAGATAAGCTGATTAAGTAATAGTAGGAAACCAACCATTTCCTTTGGCTGCAGCATCATACAATCACAAATAAGATTAGATTTCCAAAAGCAAGTTATCAACTTCATGTGTCCACTCAACTCTCAGACGAGTTCATTTCCCAAAATGAAGTATCCTGAGCATTGCAATTAGATAATGAAACATCCAAGAAGACAAACAAAACGCAGGAGTTACAATTGGTTTGTGTTGTAACAGAATCGAATTCTGTCCTAGAACACTTATCGAAAGAGGATGATTTTTCAAACTTGTTCTGTACCTCACTTTCAGCAAGTAGCTGTTCCAAAGCCTTGGGAAGGTAAGGGAACACAGATGCTCCAAGGGTGTCCACCATACGGTGTATGAAAGATGTGACCTACGGAGAATTGAAACAATTGAATAAGGAAAGTCTAAAGCAATATCACTTTTTTATTAAAAAAAGAACCCATAAAGATCTGAATACACCTAATCATTAGCATATAAATAAACTCATACCTTACTTCGCAGAGGCTCGACTTTTGGAAACTCAATCAAAATCCTTAGGAGCACATCTAATGTCTACATAGAAAAATGTCATCAGAAAAGACATTAGAAACAATAATTCTTCTCACTTGGGAAGTGACTCATATCGTCAGCCATTCTAGTGTAAAACAAAAAGCAGTTCCTACAACGAAGTTGCAATAAAAACAATCGTAAAAGAAAATTGCAGAGGAGAGGGTCAGCGATCTAAAAGAGCAAAAAAAAAAAGAAAAAAAATGAAATAGGAGGAGGCCTCATACGAACCTGCTTGAACATGAGACCGACTGTAGGACGACTTGCAGTCACAAGACGCTCGCTGAATCCCTGATTTTCAGAAACACAACAAGGACATGACAAAAGGGTCAGAAATTAGTACATAGTAGCAATATCTTAAAGATGGATAGATGTGTTTCTGGAAACTGTGAGACTGGAAAATGATCAAATTGACAAACTAAGGAATTTTCAGCTGAGACAATTAGAAATGAATCAACTTCTGTTCGAAGTGCATTTGATATAGGAAAAGAAATGAGAGGAAACCTTGCTGAGAGCATTTATTGCCATTATCGCAAACTGGATATTAGCTATTTTCACAGGGAATTCTTCGGGACTCGCCATTTTTGCCTGCACGAGTGCTGCCTCAATCTGGTGCAAGCATATGGGAAGGGCATAAATAAATTGGGGACTAAATACTCCGCGAGACTGCCACGCAAAAAAGTAGAGACTAGAAAAGAAAACCTGCTGACAAAGAGGGGTGAGCAGAGAAGAGAGATAATCTGACTGCTTTTCAGCTGGAACATCCTCCAATCCGATGAGTAACCCAATCGCCTGCACGAAGTTACATTGAGAAATGGAGAATAATTTTAGTTTAGAGTCCCCGAACATAATTTTCCCAACTCAGGTACATGTAATGAATTTAACTCCACGAAAATCAGCATTCATAACCTCAAAAATGTGACTGCCATCTTCAGTTCCTGAAAGTTCTCTTGATGAGAAATTCATGCTTGTCAACTGGGCAACTGTATCTTGGAGACTCTGATTATTATCAAAGATTTGTCATTTTTAGACCAAGAAATGATAACGATGCAACAAAAGGATCTGATGTATGAAATTGGTAAAGATAAAACGAATTGTGAACTGGAAGGAAGCGGTTCCTTGCCTGCAGTATCGTGTCAATGAATGGGACAAGTTTTGATTTCAACAGTTTCACGGCTCTCATGAACAAATAACAAGCTCTACGGCTCACATGGACGTTCTGATGGTGCAAACCTCTTTCATCTAGGAAAGCACCAAGAACCATGGGGATGTACTGGGTATTTTCTTGAATAAACTTCATGTACCTTGTTATGTTTTCCAAGTACACAAGCGCAACTAGCCTATGAGAATGACCTGGAAACCGTGTAGACAAGAGCATCGGAATTAATTCACGTAAACATCCAGAACCAGTTTTCAGTGACTCATCGGTCATAGATTCTCCAAATGAATAAAGAAGTGAAAGGGCAGCTTCCACTTCTTCGACATTTCTCTCGGAAGAAGATTTAACAGCACTTGCTAGTGCATTTCGGATAAAATGCTGACTGATTTCAGGAGCAACACGTCCCACAGTACGCAATAAGACAAACAAATCTTTTCTAAACTCAGACATTCTATCTTCTTCTTCCAATCCGATTTTGTCCAGTGCATCAAGGTTATTCCGATACATAGAGTCATAACAGATTTGGGTTCTAATCACTTCAAGAATCTGATTGAGGTGGAGCAGTTGCTTCTCCTTTAAAGCAGGAAGGCCTTTGAGAGTGGAAACATAACCCAGGAGAAACTGAACAATGCTAAAGGTAGCATCCACTTCACAGTTCTGCATTACGTAAAAAACTGATGGCAGGACTTCATTCAGCAATTCCATGGAAATTGCCTTAGTGTCCTCTGAGTTCAACCTTTTGTGGCATTCTAGAACCTCAACAGCATATCCAGTAAGCAGAGCAGAAACTTTAGATACCAACTCTGAATCAACATCCTCAGACACTAACCCAAAAACACGGCTTATTTGAAGAGTCTGTAAAAGGGGAAGTTTTGACTGATAATCCATTCGCTTAGAAACCATGGCCAATACACACCCAGCTGCTGCACCACGGAGCTGATCAGACAAACCATCCGACAAAATTAAGTCAAACAGTAACGGGATAAATGCATCATTTGCAATCAATCCAATATCAATCCAACAGACAAATCTTCTCATGCAATCTAACACCGTAGCAGAGAGATCGGGATCTGAATTCCTGTACAACGAGACAATGTCATACCATGCTCTAGCAAACTGAGGTATACATTGCTGCCTCATTGCGTCCTTGACACGAGTAGCCACAGACATATCTTCAGATGTCCGAGGATAATCCAAGCTAATCAACTCATCATCCAAAGCATTCAAAACACGACAAAACATGTCGATCACAACTGCCCCCTTGCTCAAATGAGGCAGAAAATCAACGAACACGGACGACCAAATCAAAGGGTACTCGAAATATATCAAAGTAACCAAAACCTGAGCGAGCTTGTTTTTGACAAATGCCGGTCCTTCCACAACTCTAACAGCACTCTCATTATCAACCAGCTCCAAGCACGCCATTGAAAACACGGATTTCCTCACGTAACTCTTCTCGTCGGAGCTCATGGATCCGTACTTGACTCTTATAACATCCTGCAGAGTCTGCAAGCACCAGAACTGAACTTGAACAAGCTTAGAGAACCAAAGCTTCTCAATGCATATACTGCATATAGACGGAGTCTCCTTGATTTGCTGACAATAAGTAACCGCATGGGACTTTAACGCCGAATCAACAACACCCGATTCATCGAAACTAATCAGTATCGCCTTTTCAAGGTCATCCATTGTTAACCCCAAACCCCCCAAAAACCCTAAAACCGGGTACTTAATTCTTGTCAATTTATCGCGAAAAAAGCTCAGTAAAGCTCCGAGCCAGTAATCGTATCCGAATCCGAAGCTCGATCTCCTTCAAAGGGTCCCTCCCAGATCGGATCCCAAGGCCAAAATACGCGAGAAGGGGGGATTCTCAGAGGAATTTGGAGGCTGATTCAATGACAAGGGCTTACCAAAAATATGGATCGTCACAACAAAACGAAACTAGGGCTCGTGATTTTCGGCTCTGTCGAGGAGGAGGAGGCTAGAAACCCTAGGCCGAGTTTCTCCCAATTCTAGATTAAAGTTTTTTATTTTCCAATTTCGTTGTCTGTGAAATTTATAGTAAATTCTCCTCGGGAAAATCTACATACGACTCCGGAAGAAGACGAACGTTACGGCTTTAATGATACGGAGTCGTAATTTTAATCTATTTTAATTTTAATGCGTGCAATTACGAATTTAACTATTAAAGACTTTATTTAAGACTCAAGCTATTAGGCCTAATGGGCCTTAAATATTTGGGCCACCTAGACCTATGATTCACTGAACGGTCCAAAATTCATATAAATGATGTAATATTAGGGAGTTTATCATTTAAAAATATAAAATATTCAACTGTATTCCACTGAATGTTTTGATTCACAGTAAATTATTACCAAACTTCCATATAAAAACCGAACTTTTAAAATTTCAACATGTTTGATATTGACGATATGATAAATGCTGTTTCATTCCGTTAACGGCATCTACATGTTCTTTGCTTATCGATTACTTCATATTATATCTTTTTCTACGTATTGATAAGAATATAAATGGATATTTGTATTAACCATTCGATATAAACAAAATAAATCATTTGAATTCTCCAGTATTTTATTATTTTTTTTATAACAAAATAGAATATTTTAATGAACTTGCTGCACTTTAGGAGTTTGAAGTAACGATCCATGGAATTATTTTATTGTGGTATATGTAATTACGAAAGAGTTATTGGGTTGATGTTAATCATTTTGAGTATATGATAGAATCTCTTATATATAGAGAGGGAGGGAGTAAAATTGTCTTAAAGATTATATAAGGGAATATACTAAAATCACGAACTTTTACGCAAAAAAAAAAAATCATATAAAGATTATCGAACTTGGAGATAGCTGATAAATTAATACCAAACTTTTTAAATTTACAAATTAAATATGAATTCGTCGATTTTGATATAAAAAATACTAAACTTTTAAATTTTTGACAAAAACACCATCGACGTTAAACGGCGTTAAATCAGTTAATACACGATCTGACGTGGCGGGTGACTCAATGACTCATCAGATAAAAATTTAATTAAAAAATAAACAAAACAAAAAAAATAAAAAACAATAATAATAATAAAAATAAACTTCTGAAGGTGAAAGATGGATACTGAATCGGAGATTCGAAGCGTATGACGGGTTTGCTCAGCTGGAAAGCTGCCGACATTTTGAGGAGCATTACGCATTGCTGTCGGGGTTAAGTTACCTCTCCTCTTTGGTTCCCCTTTTCTCTGTAAATGCATAGGTTTGGATTCGATCATCAGTTTTCCTTTTTTGGAATGAAATTATTTTTTTTTTCTCATACATCCATCTTGATGTGTTGCAGTTGCGTATTACTGCTTCAGACCACAAATGAACTGAATTGCCCATCATCGTTCATCAAGATTCGATTTACTGATAAATCTGTTCGCACACAAGACGTGATGAGCAAAATTACAATATTACAGAAACTAACCACCAAAAGAAAAAGAAACTAAAAAACTGGACAAGTCTAACACTTGCTGTGGGTGAAGCGGGCGGGTGAATAAGTACCGTTGGTTTCCTATATAAGAATCATCAAAATATTATGATACAAATTGGAGCTTCTCCCCATTCCTCTCCTCTCTCCAAAACATCAATGATATGTGCTTCCACTTCTCTTTAGGAAGGCATTGTCTTTTAACTCCTGAAACCAAGAGGCAAACAGTAATCACTTCACTCCTCCTCATATCACTAGGGAGCAAACACACCACACACAAACAGAAAGCTTTCAAGTATCATTCTCTTAAACAAGAGCATAATCTAAGCTGTTTTATGGAGAAGATTGTGTCCATAAACAAAGCTTCCCACTCAAATGACAGAAAAAAGCAAATGACCTAAGAGATGATGAGCCATTTTTTTTTTAAAAAAAAGGTTAAGCTGTATGGTATTGAAGCATTTACCAAGAAGATGAACATCGCACCGAGCAGAGCAGCTAGCAAAATTAACACAAGCCCAGCTTTATACTACAGAGAAGTTCGCTTAGATTCATGGGATGGTTAGTAACGTGTCATTTGTTGCAGCATATGAGGTCCTGGAGATTGCTGAACCAACTGTTCTGAACTTGGTGATGGTCTTAAGACATGGCTGGGGCCTGGACCCATTGGGTTCACCATCCCCTGTCTAATAGTTTCCCTTGGATTACTTGCATTATTTGTCTCTGGCTTTGACGACTCCAACAAAGTGCGCACCTGGCAACGCAGAATAGAAATCTTGAGATCATCGTAAGGTTCATTATATGCAAACCCGTAAAATAAATATAATTAAGCTTACCATTTCAAGTCGCTTCTTGTGAAGATCGCTAGGTACAACCTGCAAGTTGTTAACTTACGAATCAAAAGCATGTAGAAGAGAATTTTACTAAGCTCTTTACGGGTCCACCTTTAAAATATTCAAATAAGGATGTAGATTCACAGATAGGGACAATGCGTGCTTCTCTGACAAGTGAAAAGACTAGAATTTTCTTACAGTTTTCTTTCGGTGTCTGTCTTCACTTGAGAATCCCGGAACCGTCAAGTGCAAATTTTTCTCTGCATATGACACCACACCACCAAGTAAGAAACCTAAGCAAACAGTTCTTAGAAGTAAGATGAGTTCCAGGACCAGGAAAAAAAGAAACATAAAACGGCAAGAGCTAAATTTCCTCTATCTCAACTTCATCGAAAATGCCAGAAAGGTTCATAAAAATCTCCCCAATCATCAGAGGAAACGAGCAACAATAGCAACTAACTGTACTTCGCACTGAACATTTGAACACTGAGAAAGAAAATTTCAGCACGAACCTAGGTGTAGCAGTACATCCCTGGGCTCCAAAGTTGAAGATTTACGGTGCTTAGCCAAGCTACAAGCAAAAGTAGTGACCTGCAAGTAAGACAGATATCGGTTTCTGGTTAGATAATTTTCGCACTGTTTTGAAATTTAAAATCATTATAGCGATGAAGCTGCCTTTTGGGGAATAGGAAAGGGCACAAGGCGCTGGAAACCAAAGCAATGTAGCTCAGAAAGTAAAGAGTTGTATATAGTACATTTTACAACTAATAGAGTGATGGGCAGTAAGTTAAACAAATGCTTGGCCGAGTTGACAATGTAGTTCTTAACTCATGAAACCATATAGGGCAGTCCTCTGATGCCCCCACCATAAATAAGTAGAAGGTAAATAGTTCACAGCCGCTCACCGAATCAATGAAGTCATCTGCTATCTCCAAAAGCAGGTCTTCGACATCAGGATCTAATTTCCCATGTATATCCACCTGAATAACAATAATAATTAAGGAACGATGATGATGGAATAGAGAAATGAAAGTGAGGGAGTTCAACAAGCAAATGACCTGGGATACTAGATCTTGTATCTTTCTTTTGCCAAGCAACTGGTTTGTTGCTTCTGTTCCCTGGCTTGAACTACCACCCGGTGTTGTTGTACCTGATGCGGTAGCATCCGGTTGTGAACCAGTCAAACTGACAGATTTCTGACCTGCAGGACCTGACACCCTCGGAGATGGTTGTTGTTGTTGATGTTGATTGATTTGGAGTAGGTGATGCTGTTGCTGCATTTGCTTATGCGGTTGCTTCTGATGCTGTGGCTGCTGCTGCATTTGTTGTAGTTGTTGCTGTTGCTGCTGTTGTTGTGATTGTTGTTGTTGTTGTTGTTGCTGCTGCTGCTGCTGCTGCTGTTGTGGCTGAGGTTGACTCATCTGAGGCTGTCCTATTTGTGGTGGTTGTTGCTGCTGCTGCTGCTGCTGTATCAACTGTGATAACTGCTGTTGATTCAAGGGCATAGAAGCTTGGTGAAACTGAGAAGATGGCAGTTGTTGCTGCTGCAAGAGCATAGCCTGCCTCTGATTCTGTTGGAGTCGGAATGATGGTGAATTGGCCATTCCTGACATTTGCTGCAGCCATTGCTGCTGAGCCAAGGAGCTCTGCATCACACCAGCCTGTCCATTCTGAGCCAGACCAGATAACTGGGGATTCATGAATGCAAGGGAAGATGTTCTCGGAAGGTTTTGGACCTAGACAAAACATACAGAAATTACATAGAGATTGACTGAATACAACTGCTGTTTTAGGGAATCTTCTTTACGCAAAGGAAAGGAACATATGATCTAAGTATGAACACGACAGCTGTAGAATTTGCTTGCTACTACATATCTATTTGGTCCTATATATATACATATATATACAGGTGTACATGGTAAATCGGTTAAAATACAATAAAGAATCCAACATCATGCGGTATATTTGCCGAATAGAGATCTTGAAAAGATGCAGGCAAGCCAAGATTCAAAACCTAATTTGTTGCTATCAAGCTCTTAGCATGACATGGATAAACTTACCAAATGCATAACAATAAGCAAAAGGTGATACAAGGTTCAACCCAAGAAATCATCTAATGGATGTTGCTATAGAATCATAAGATCACATAACAAAGTGTTAGACAACTGTGTCAAAATCTGAGAAAAAGAACTCTAAGGTGCAACCTACACATCCAGGGGGCAGGGGTTATTAACGCGAGTGAGAAAACAATGTTTTACTCGTACCTGAGGTGAATTGAGAGAATTTTGCTGTGACAACTGCTGTCTCATCTGCCCGGGGTTGATCCGCTGTTGAGCATAAAGGGCTGCATTGCCTCTCATTTGCGAACTCAAATTCAGTGAACCCATCATTCCCATCGCTTGCATCCCCGGTAACTGCTGCCCAGAAGTTCCTGGGTGAAATTGTGAACCTTGAACCAGGCCAGATTTCTGCTTCGGCTGCATGAAAAAAACCTCGCTTTTCTCAGAATTGATAAAGAAGATTTCATGGCAGAGATGGCGAAACTGCGTTATTTAACCATATTCACATCAAACAACAAAACATTGAAGCCATCTCCATTTATTTGCTGGTATTCTCCAGTAATCCCCACGTGAATGAATTGCATCTTGATGTCAAAAAGCAAGCCACAAACAGGAGTTAAAAACCGGAAGTTTAACTACCAAAGAAACTACTTCCAATCTCCAGACTAGTTCTCCACGAGAAATTCGAATTGAGAGAATCCATCAAAGAAATAGCCTGAGCAAGTGAAACTATTTCTTATGAAAAGGGTTTCTTCAACTATCATCAAAGAACTATCTTCAACTTACCGGGCAAAAGATTGTTCAAGAGCAGCTAAGTCTCAATATGTTAATTCCATCAGCAAAAGGTTAAAAAAAAAAGGAAGGAAGACAAGTGATTGAATACCGAAGCTGCCAATAATTGGGACTGTATATTCAACTGAGATGCTCCACCTGCACCGTTGAGCATCGGCAACTGGCCACTTTGCCCAACCAAAGCCGCACGAGACAAGTTTGGATTACCCGTCTGCTGATTCTGCTGCAAAGTTTGCTGATTCTGCTGAATTGAAGCCGACCCACCAAAGTTCATCTGGCCGTACAACCCAGCTTGTTGCCTCAATACATTACCGTATTGACCTTGCTGCTGTAACTGCTGTTGTTGAATTTGATTCAGGCGAGATACGGAAGGGGATCGCTGGAGAGATTGAGCGATTTGGTAGTTCGACATGGGAATTTGTTGCTGACCCATGTGTTGTTGCTGCTGCTGCTGTTGCGTTAATTGAGGAAGGGAAGACGAAGAGATTTGCTGCAGAATCTGTTGTTGTTGCTGCTGCTGAGGCAGTTGCTGATTCTGCTGAGTTACTTGAACTATTTGCTGGCTCGGCGTTTGCGGATCCAGCGACGGAGATGGGTGAGACAGAGGGGACGGCGACGAGATCTGTGGTCCCGCGGCTGCGTTCGGGGGCGGCGGCGTAGGGCTCGGAGACGGTTGCGAATTACCGCCACCTTTCTGAATTATGCCCTGAGGCGTCGCCCCCGCGGCAATCGGTGGAGGAGGTGCAGACGACGAAGAGGAGGGTTCCATGAGATTAGGGAATCGAAAGAGAGGTTTCGGTGACAACGAAGATGAAGCGGTGGTTTCCACCAGTGGATTCGGAGAATTTCTTGTTGTTTCTTGACGATTTTTCTTGCCGGAATCGTTAAATGTTTCCCAGAAAATTTACAGAGCGAGGAAAAGAATGTCCCTTTTTCAGGAGCGAGATATACTGAAGAAGAGAACGAACGAGAGAGAGAGAGGAAGAATCTGAGCCGTACACGTCAGCAGATCTAACGGAATGGGATGGAAAATCTGGTGAAACGATGCGGACTCTCTCATTGGATTCTGATTCTGACGACATCACTTCCCCTCTCTCCGGCTGTGTTAAACCAATGGGACTCGCACACTTCACTGAATAATGTACTAATGTTTCCACAATATATACATATATATATATGATAATTATTATTTTATGATAAAATTTTGTTATGTAAAAAAAAAAGCAGAAAAGAAAAACAAGCTTCCAGGTGTTTTTTAAATACCAACTTTCAAGAGTTGTGCTTGCAAGCAGGTCGGCCTTTTATTATATATAATTTTATAGAAAATTATCATAGGAATAAAATAAAGATTAACAAGATATCTTTTTATCTTGATTAAAATTTTATTTTAAAATTTATTGTACGTTTACTACATCTTTATTTTGTTAAGTTGAAGAACAAATATATGGAAAAAAGTTTTTTTTGTGGGTTAGAGATTGTAAAAGATTGTTATGTTATGATTTAAGATATAAGTTATTAAATTCAAAAGGCCATTTTAAAAAGAGAAATTCCAAAAAAAAATAAACTTTCTAATTTTGATAAAAAAAAATACAAATACCAAATTTTTTATCTTATCGAATAAACATTAAACTTTTTAAGTTTACTTACAAAAATACTTAACTCTTCTTTAATTATCAAAATAAACAAAATAAACTGACGTATCATAAGAAAATGCAAACGTGTGTCACATTATTCTAGCGGACCTTTTTTTTATAATTGTATATAGTTTATATATTTTTTTGAACCACTTAAAAATTTAATAATTTTTTGAAAATCCTAGAAAAAATTTTGTATTTTTTATATCATTTAAAAAGTTCAGTAATGTTTAGATTTAACAAAAAAAAATTAATATTTATTTGACAAGAAAAAAAATAATATTTTTTGTCAACATTAGAAAGTTTGATGTTTTTTTTTTCCTTTTGAAAAAGATTGTTATTTACTTATCATAAAAAATATTTTATTCTATGCTATTATTTTTAAAAAATATGATTTAGGTTTTTCGGTTTTATATTTATAGTTTTTGTTTTGTTATTATTCTTTCATAACTAAATCGAATCAAACCATTTGATCATAAATTTATTTTGTTTAATTTGAGAAAATATACTCATTCGTCATCTTAACAAATCTTAACAAACTATTACTTGATGTATACAGAGGATTTTTTTCATGGGAGTAACATCCAATCCTTATGGCATATATTTTGCATTTTGTCATTCAAAAAACTCTGTGTTAAAAAAAATAAAATAATTTTGAAAAAAAAGAATACGAATACACATAGAAATAAAACACAAAATCGTGGAAAATTTTAAGGTATGGATCAATGTTTTTTAAAGAATATATTTACCTATACAAAGTTGGTTCGAGTTTTAACAAAATATTTTCGCGATACAATGAGATTTAGTTTTTCTCAAAAAAATCTTTCTCTTAATTTTTATTTATAAAACACTTATGAAAATTATAATTATAACACAAAATTATATGAACTATTTATAAAACATAAAAAAAAATTCATATTCCACTAAAAATATTGTTAATGCACATTATCAGAGAACACCATTATTTTTACTTAAATATTTGATAGTGGGTGTAAGAATAATGATTTTGTGGTATTTAGATATAAATGTGCATATAATGTATATAACCATGCAGTGGCGGATCCAGAAAATTTTTTCACCGGGGGCAATACGATAATAGTAATATATATAATATACAAAATTAATAAAAATATATCGTCTAAAGAATATTTATATCGGATAACTGAATTTTACGTTTTTTATTTTTTAAATATATTTATGTAATTCAATTTCTAATTATTTTAAATATATTTTTGATAAAATAAATCAGATAATTTATAAAAAATTATGTATTCTCGTTAAAATTTTACCACAATATTAAGATAATATTACCAAATTATTTTAAAATAAATTTATCGATTTTTCTGATAAATCAAATAAAAAATTAAATAAATATATAAATATATATATAGATAAATTGATAAATATAATAAATACATAAAATCAAATAAAAAAATTGTTTAAAATAACAATCATAATTTTTAAATATGTTTAAATTTTTTTATTTATAGTTTTAGTTTGATTATTATTCAATTGATAATGATTTTTTGTTTGATCAAAGATAAAAATAACAACTTAAAAAATGGAAAACAAGAAAAAAAAGGAAAAAAATATGGGACATAAGATTTGATTTGTTAAATCTCGTAAAATACATTTAAAATGAAAAACGGTGGGGTCCAAACAAAATTTAAGTGGGGGCATTAAGGGTGTTTTTTTAGAATTTTTCTTAAATTCTATAAATAATTTTAAAAAAAATAAAAATTAGTGGGGGCCAGTGCCCCCACTCATTCTCAAGTGGATCCGCCTCTGTAACCATGATACGCATAATGAGATAGTGGATTTGGATTTAATTATAGTTATTTACAAAATAACTCTCATATAGTAAAGATTATCTTAGTTGCAATTTTACAATTTGCAATCTATACTAATAATCCTCCATTATATTGTTAATTTTGAAAAAATCTATAATATATTATGATAATTCATAAAGAAGGATTATTGTTAGATTTAAACTCTTTGTTAATAATAACTCTTCAATACTCTAACAATACGATCAGTGACTTTAAATTTATTTCATTTACTATTATAATCTATCCCAATCGAATCAAATTTTTAGTTGATTACAATTTTCATTAGATATGATCGGATCAAACCCAACCATATTCGAACTGAAACGATTAAAATTCAATAATTATTTCGTTATAAAATTTTAAAATTATAAATAACTGAACTCAAATAAACTGTATCTAAATTTTAAAATTATAAATAACCGAGTTCAAATAAACTGTACCTAAATAAACCGAATAGAAAAGTTCGTTCATGTCGAACTAGGGCATAAAACCCAAAACCTAACTAGGATATAAAACTCCAAAACCTAACTAGGATATAAAACTCCAAAACCTCAATTATAAATTTATAATATATATGATTAGGTGCTTTAAGTGGAGAGGACCTAAGTAATTGGAGTATATGACTTAAAAGTATAAAGGATCATTGATACCAAATATTTTAAAATAATGAAATTGAATAGTATATAATTATAATGTAAATCAACTTCGAAATTATTTTATTTTAAATCATATTATATTAATGTCGATAGAATATAAAAATAACCAAGATTAAAAATGAATAGATTTAAAATCCCGTCTAATAATCGAATCTAGATATAATTTATCAAACCATGGAAAAAAAAACTGAACTGAAAATCCTAAATGTAAACTTTAGATTTGTGGATTGTGCAATATGCATTTTCTTTGTCACTTTTTAAGATGAAAATTTCAAAATTTACATCTTTATTACTTAGACCATAACTGTGTATATTAGAATATATTAGGATGAGACTATAATTTTAGCTATGTTTTTGGTTGAGTTGTAAATTAGAAGACATCTGAATGAATGTTTTTGTCTGATAATTGTAGAAAAGGATAGTGTTGTGATAATTTATATCTGTTCATATTAAAATTTTAGTTTTGATAATTTGGAAAATGATCAATTATGAACAATTGAGTTAGGGGTGGGTTACATTTCAAATTTATTGATTTATTTTATGTATTAAAATCTAAAAATTAATAAAAAGAACCAATATTGATGAGATAGTTTAAATCATATCAAAACTTATAAAAAAAAATACTCTTTTAGGATTTTGTAAAGATTGTAATACTTGAGAACATTTTTTGTTTAGTTATAGTAAATAAATCTAGAAAAAGAAAAAGTTAATTTTTTAAATATCATCAATGCATATATATATAATAAATTATATTGTTTAATTTGCATAATATATATAAAGTAAAAATTAAAATGATTTTAGGGTGATAAATAAATATTATTTTTTTAATCATATATAAATTTAGTTTTTATAATTTATAAGAATATATAATTTAAAATATTTAACTGAGAAATTAACTAAAATTTAGAAATATTATTGTTAATTTTAATTATAAACAGTTTTATTAGTATTAAAGTTAATAATTAATAATATAATAATATAGGCCTAAAAACGGAGATTAAAATATTTGATATATATATATATATATTATAAAAAGAAGAGTATCGGACGCCACTTATTTCTTAAATTTAATTAAATGAAAATTTTCCTCCACGTGCCTTTCTCACCTCTCTCCCACTGTCCCACACAACACCCACTTTATTCCTCTTCTTCAATTTTCATTCTCTTTCCCAGAAAATCTTCTTCAAATCTTCTTAAATCCTTCAGAAATCTCGATTCTCTTTTCTGTTTTCGTCATTCACAAAGCTCGCTTTTGCAAGTTGTTACACCGCCCCATATCTCAGAGGCGCGCTACTCACGCCTTGTACAGAGCGCGCAGAAGGCGCCCCTAGGGCCGCTCCCTGTATTTCGCCTTGCCTCCAAGTCTGGAGGCGATTTTCTCATCGCATATGCGCCTCAGCGCCTCAGACAATGGGATGTTCAGCGACAATTCTGCTCAGACGATGGGCACATCGTTTTCTTTGACGAAGCAAAGCGGGAATCCAGTAAAGTACAAGCTTGTTCGGGTACATCTTTTGATCCTTTTATGACTTTCCTGTTTTACTTGTCAGATTTGCTTCTTTTTGGAATTAAGAGTTCTCAGTATTACCTCTCTTCAAGCTTTGACCTTCAAAACCTAATTTTTGGTGTTCTATTGATGCTCAGGTTGCAGGAGACGGGAGACTAGTGCCCGCTACTGATGAAGAAATCATAGAGGTTGAAGACTTGCTTGAGAACGATGAGACTGATATGCATATTGTAACTCATACTGGTCAGACTGTAGAGGATATTTCTGATGATCGATTGCCTTCTAGGTTGCCACTGTTAGAAAGTTCAGAAGGTTTGATTCTCATAATCCTGTAATTTTGTTTTTCACGGTGAACATCCTGTTTAAAGCCTCTGTGGGTTTAATTGTTCTGGTGGGGTTTATTGCTAGAATCTTGGACCTTAAAGGCTTAAAGAGAATCATGTCTCTATGCTTGGTAATGCACTTTGCCCTACTGCAGTTCACTAGCCAATGGCGGCAGAGAGAGATGATCATATATGCAAGAGAATAGAAACCTAAACGTTTTGTTTCTGTAACCTTGCAATTAGATTTTGTGTACCTAGCTGATGCAGTACACAAACAACTAGATTCATACCGATCTTCTTCGTTTACCTATAGCACTTTCTAGAATGATCTGAGATTTACTGGGTGCACATAGGGTTCTTAATACACTAAACGCATGATGAACTGTAGGATACTGAGGACTGCAGAAAAGAGATAAGCAAAATTATGTCTGAGTTAGACTCTTTGGCTGATGTTTAGCTACATACGCATAAATTTGGTTGTCTCTGGATTTCATGTGTAGTGTAGTCTATTTTTTTTTTAAAATTATTGTGTAATTCTTATGTTTGGTGAAATATTTCTACATATGTCTCAGCTACGAATCTAGGTTTGTCACAGTCTGACAATACAGAGGCATCTCCAGACAAATTAGCTTCGCAACTTGAGGTTTGTCTACCTTCTATAAATTCTGGAAACAGGGATTTCTATTTCCTACCTATCTATCACGTTTATAATTACCATATCCTTTTTTTCTGGTTTCAAATGTTGAGATGTTAGAACTTTAAGAGTTCTATCTGGCATTCTTTTGCAGTATACTGTGGAGATGTTGCAAAGGGTGGAAGAAGAGGTGAGGCTCTGCATGGCACATGAACCTCAGATGCTTTCTGCTTGTTCGGATGCCAACATTCAGTGTTCTAATGAAAGCAACAAGTTGTTTAGTAGTGATGTTAAAGTTCAATCTGAAACTCTGCTACAGGATTTAACTCAGGATCAGAACGGATGTGGTTCTAATCAACAGATGAAGGCTGAACCATGCTTGAATGTGGTGGGTAGTCCGCAAGAAGCAGTATTTTCCACCTCTGCCCAAAAACCTGATTTTTCAACAGTAAGAGGTGACATATGTTTGGACAATTTATCAATCAAAGCACTGCACGAAACATTTAGAGCAACATTTGGCCGTGAAACTACTGTGAAGGACAAACTCTGGCTCAAAAGGAGGATAGCGATGGGCCTGCTTAATTCCTGTTATGTATCAACAACATGCTTGACAATCAAAGATAACAAACTGATTGGAGGTCAAAAGGAGAACTTTAACTGTTTGAATGATGATTTTAGCAAGGACGTGGTAGATGAAATAAGAGTTGATGATAGCAACAAAGAAGCAGCAAGTGGCCCCTCTGATCAAATAGATGGATTTGCAAGTGCTTCAGGTGATAGTTCCATGGATAACTTTGGAAATCATGAATGTGGAGGTGAAGATTTTGCCAGTGAACATAGAGCTGAAAAAAGACAACGGAAACCTACTCGGAGATACATTGAAGAGCTTTCAGATACTGATGATAGACAACGAAGTGGCAAGTCGATGAACCCGTCAAAGAATCAGAGGCTATCCCCTAAATCTCAGATCAAAACTATTAGGGCAGTGTCTTCAGGAGGACGTCTTGTTATAACCCGGGTGGTCTACCTCGCTGGGTCTAGAATGCAAGTTCCGTTTGTTTTTCAGACCCGGAGAGGTCGTCCAAGAGAAAACATAATGGCTCTTGTGGTATTTCTCCTTATTGACTTGTGCTCTTGAACATCTCTATTAACCCCATTTCCAATCTGTTAGCTGTAAATTTTGGTGTCCTGCTTCTGTTAGATCTGTGCAATGTGTTACATGAAAAATTCTGTCTCATGAGGCGTATAAACAAAAACAAACAGAGAAAGAGATGTTCTTTCTATTGGTTTTGAATCATAGCTTATATTACCGTTATTCAGTGTGGTTAATGCACTGTTTGTATAACCATTGTGTAGGATATCCAACCCGGTTGGTTGGAGGAAAAAGCTACTCCTGCGGGGAACAGCCAGAGACTGAGCCCATCTCAGTTGAATGGTGACAATGTCAATGGAGGTTTGATCATCAAGTCTGCTTTTGAACATGGCCAGAAAGAAGTAACTGATTTGTCATTTCCTACATCTTTCCATAAAATCAATATTATAGTTATACTCCTTGCAGTTTATCTGGGATTAAGATGAATTCAGTTCCAGAGATGATACAATTTCTCGCTGTCTTCTTTGCTTGCAACCATTTTTCAGAGCAAGAATGAACACTCGAACTCTGTTCCCACTGTCCTGGACCGAGATATGGAGCCAGAACAAGTGGAGTTGTCTGGGAATAGCTCGGATGAGAATCATGTTGGTATGCCAACATTCAACAGTGCATTGAGAAGGAAGCATCATCGAGCTTGGTCTTTATCCGAGGTTATAAAACTTGTCGAGGGTGTTGCCAAGTACGGAGCAGGGAAGTGGTCCGAGATCAAAAGGCTTTCTTTTGCATCCCATTCCTATCGCACTTCCGTGGATCTCAAGGTAAAAATCCCGTTGTTTACTTCCTTTCCGATAGTCTATCGTAAGAGTTTTGTTACCACAATCTCTCAAGACAAACGGTGCGTCTGTCCATTTTTTGGTAGGACAAATGGCGGAATCTGCTGAAAGCGAGCTTTTCCCAGACACCTTCGAAGAGAATGGCAAGCACACCATATATATGTCTGAAGTTAACATTTTCATTTTTTTACGAAGAACCCATCGCTCATCTCGCTAGTTGTATTGCAGGGAAGCATGCGAAAACATGGCTCGACGCCCATACCAACTCCGATATTGTTACGGGTAAGAGAGCTTGCAGAGAAGCAATCACAGGTTCCAGCCGTAAGCAAGGCGAAGGATAAAAGAACAGGGTTCCTGTAGGGTTTGGTTGTTGTCTCTTTTTTTGTAGGGAAGGACTGCAGAAAAGAGATAAGCAAAATTATGTCTGAGTTAGACTCTTTGGCTGATGTTTAGCTACATACGCATAAATTTGGTTGTCTCTGGATTTCATGTGTAGTGTAGTCTATTTTTTTTTTAAAATTATTGTGTAATTCTTATGTTTGGTGAAATATTTCTACATATGTCTCAGCTACGAATCTAGGTTTGTCACAGTCTGACAATACAGAGGCATCTCCAGACAAATTAGCTTCGCAACTTGAGGTTTGTCTACCTTCTATAAATTCTGGAAACAGGGATTTCTATTTCCTACCTATCTATCACGTTTATAATTACCATATCCTTTTTTTCTGGTTTCAAATGTTGAGATGTTAGAACTTTAAGAGTTCTATCTGGCATTCTTTTGCAGTATACTGTGGAGATGTTGCAAAGGGTGGAAGAAGAGGTGAGGCTCTGCATGGCACATGAACCTCAGATGCTTTCTGCTTGTTGGGAAAGGAAATGCGTTTGTGGGTATATATGCAACCAAAGTGCGTTTGGATCCATCTTTGTCTCCATTACCAATAAAATAAGGGAGCTCCTTTGTATACTTGAATACACTACGTACTCGTCTCTTGCTCTTGTGCGAGAATCTCGTACTCATTCTGTCAAAGACTCAAAGTTTTAAAGCTAAAACGTAGACTTCACACATCGCACGTGTTCTCAGTAAGGACATGTGTCAGGTGTGAATTGGTTGTCCGTATATCACATATTGCACGTGCTTTATTTGGTCTCAACCTCATTCTCACCTCGTTGCACTCGTCTTCGATATCGTTGGTAGTGAGTTCTCGAATTTAATCACCCATCGCTGATGTTTAGGAATCCAAAGTGAAAAACCTCTTCTTCCACGCTTGACTCTGTTTTATTTATTTTATTCACAATTTTCATATGAAGGAAAATTAAAAACGGAAAATTGTATTAAAATATATGAATTTGGAAAAAAAAAATGTTATATAAAAACAGGAATTTTTAATTTAACAAATATTCTATCTTGATGATGTTTATCAAATATTAAAAAAAAACGACGTGAAACAATCTTTTAATTTTTGACTGACGTTACCCAAACTTGGGTGGTGTTGACGATAATAAAAAAGATATTGGAGATTTGATGGAGGCATCCATTGGTGATTACAGTTGAGCAAGGGATTGAGTGGATCTTATTAAAATAAAGGACTTACCATTTGTATCATTAGCCGTTTGTGGCTAATTTAGTTTCCTTATTTTTATTAATCTCAAACTATTATATGAACACATATATGAGCAACACAACGTGCGGCTAATTCAAAAAAAGAGTTTCTTTTTCTTTTGCCTTTTCATTCGAAACTCTATTTTATATTTATCATGTTTTCAATCTTTCATCAAATATAAAATTCTTCGTATAGTCTAATGGTAAGATAATATGTAAATCATGTTCTTATTATGGGTTTAAATCTAATCGTGAGGAGAGATATTCACCTGAATTTTTTTGTTTTCTAGAAGATATAGTTCGACTGAAGATTCGGTGAACTTCCGAATTATCCAAAAAGAAAAAATGATACGTTACATTTATATTCGCATAATTATCGCTTCATCGTCGTCACATCAATAACACATATATATACCACGTCAGCAATTTAAAAAAAAATAACATTACACCAATTATATGTATATATGGAAATTTTCAAATGCATACGTTCAATAAATATAATTTTTTTTTCTCCAATGCAAATTTGAATTTTTCTTTCAAATTCATATCCGAATACGTTAGCTTAATAACTTTTTCAGCAATCGATGCTGAAAAAATGTGATCGTAGTGAACATCACCTTCCTATGTCCCTTGTTCGGTCGGGTACGATACAATGCCCAATAGATAAGCCCAATATGCATCAGAAATTTGAGGGCCCAAAATGGTGTCTAGGCCCATTTTGTTTTTACAAAGGCACCCAATACAATACCGTTTTTTTTTTGGTACTAAACGCAAACAACGCCCTATTAGAGTCTCTCTCTCTCTCTCCGCGGAAGGTGTCCCTGAGATCGGCTTCCACGGTGAGTGGCTCGTCAATCTTCCTACTTTTATCATGCCCGAGTATTGATTTTGGCGCTGATTCACTAACAGATTGCTGATATTCAATTACGGAGCTAAATCGTGTGGGTGTTTTGTCGTGTTTAATATTCGACTTTTGTTTGGTCGAATACATGTGGGTAATAGCTTTGATTTCGTGTTTTTTTTCCTGGTACTCCGAGGATTTTGTTTGTGTCTTTGTCTCGATTGATTTCTTCCAGGAAGCTATGTTTTTGTTCGTAGTAATGCGCTTGGATTGGATGTTCTTTGGGTTTGATTTTAGCTTCTTAATTGCGTTATTCGACCCAGTTTGGAATGTGGGTTTATTTAATACTAGTTTGATTATTCTTTGTCGTCCATGAATGGTCTGTTTCGTCGTTTTGTTTTTTGACGCGGAGACAAATTTCCATATCACTCTCGTCTTTTCTCTCTTTGTAGCCGTAGGAGGAGCAGCAACTCTGAAGCCAAAATGGGGATCATTGAAAAGATTAAGGAAATCGAGGCCGAGATGGCTCGGACTCAAAAGAATAAAGCTACAGGTTTTACTTTGCCACTCATGATTTGTAATTATCAATCTCATGCTCACGTCTGAATTATTCTGTAACTGTAAACTGTCTTGTCTCCAAAAATTTTATGGCCCTTATGTGCTGCAGTGTCCATAGGTTCATGTCTAGGGTCGGTAATACATCGGTTACAGCTTGACCGAGATTGAACTGTCACGATACATAAAGATTCGGTAGGACGATGTTGCAGTGATGCATGGCTTCTAGAGTTGTTTATTTGAACTTCTCTAAAGATATTCTTCATTGTGATATTATCATGGGGAACACGATTTCTTTCATGGCTCTTTATGGATTACAAAAAGGATGCACTTCCTTCATTTTGAACATATGGTTGTCAATATTCTTTTCGAATTACTGGGATTTTTCCATGGACGCTCTTTCCATGTTTCCAAGTGCATGAGCTATGGGATGGTCAAGGGCATCAACACTGGAAATAGATACAGGAAACAGGAAGATATACCTGCATCTGTTAAATGCACTAAATGGGATTGTAATCCTTTGTAGTATGTCATAGATTTCTCATTCGATCATGTCTCTAACCTTTTCAAATGTAGAGATTCATATCAGTGACAATGAGAGAAACATACGATAAATATTATAAGTTTTCATCGCTGCTTCTCTTTTCTTTTTTCTAAGCTTATGTTTGTCCAAACAAGCAGAATAAATAGTCAACTAATATGTGTTGCTCTGCTTGATCTACAGAGTATCATCTTGGTCAGCTCAAGGCAAAGATCGCAAAGCTCAGGACACAGCTGTTAGAGCCTCCCAAAGTACTGCAAGTTTCTTTAAAATTGTCAACAATGAGTCTAACCACATATTCATGGATCATCTGCTGTTTGTTTTTGGAAAATTTTATCATACGAGAAGGAAAAAGGATATGCTCTGTTCTTGACATATTTTTTCGGCCGAATAAAATAGAAAGAATGGACTTTCTCTGTGTGAATCATTGATTTGTTTATTGTTCTGTAAATTGAACACATATTTAAGAATTTAATACTACAGGCATTACCTGCTTTTTAACTAAAATCATGTATGTACACTGCTTGTATCTAAAGGAGAGCATTAAAATGCCATTTCTTTCTTTGCCTTTAGTCTGTAACGGTTTTCTGAATATGTCTTATCAGGGTTCCAGTGGAGGTGGGGAAGGTTTTGAAGTTACAAAGTATGGTCATGGACGTGTTGCACTGATAGGCTTTCCAAGGTTGAGCACATTAAACACTAATACTCTCACAAAACCATGCATATGTATCTTCTTTTTCTGAAATTCCGGTGCATCTTAAAAGATCTCCCGCTTGGGCACGTGAAAGCTAATGGATGTGGCTGTAAATTGCAGTGTTGGAAAATCCACTCTTTTGACAATGTTAACTGGCACCCATTCTGAAGCAGCTTCGTATGAATTTACAACGCTTACATGCATCCCTGGAGTAATTCATTACAATGACACAAAAATTCAGCTGCTCGATCTTCCGGGAATTATTGAAGGTGCTTCGGAAGGGAAGGGGCGTGGGAGGCAGGTCGATATCCCACTGCTTAGTTTTCTTGTTTTTTGAACCTGAATCCCCTGATAGACTCATTTTGTGTCCATGAATTGATGATTTATGATTGATGTGCCACCTTATGAAAGCAGTGGTGTATTTCTATCAGTTTCTTGACGACGCAAAAATATTATCATTATTCTATGAACCTTGATTGAGACTGCTTATTTCTTAGGTTATTGCTGTCGCAAAGTCTTCTGACCTTGTGTTGATGGTTCTTGATGCGTCAAAAGTAAGTTTTGCAGTTTAATCTTATAGCTGTTCGTGCATGCAGTTTTAAGTGTTTGTGCTGTCTTCTGGCCATGCTACTTCCTGTTGGATCTTACTTTTTGTTCTTCTAAAATGGTTTAGAGTGAAGGCCACAGGCAAATATTGACTAAGGAACTTGAAGCTGTGGGTTTGCGGCTCAACAAAAGACCACCACAGGTTAGCTCTTCTTTAAGAGTGATGCATATATATTTCAGCTGTAATATCTATTATCTCATGCTTTAGACCCTCCTTTAGTTGACCCACCCACTGTTAGCTTGATTTTACATTATCCTTTATTCCTTGCTGAGAAAATCAGTTTTATTTCTTTTTTATTCTACATATTTGATAGAACCCACCCCATAATGAGCCCAATTAAATCACTCTGGGGCCTATGAATGAAATTCACCCCAAGAGCTAACTTGTTGGGAGAGGATCAACCAATCTCATACTCAGTCGACGCGGGATGCTAATAATCCTGCTTCCTTTCGGCGGTGACAATCGTTGCGTTGGTGGCTTCTTGATTGCATGACTTTTCACCCCTATGTGCTCTTCTCCCATTCATTCCTCTCCCGCTTCTTTCGTCGCATACCCTAGGATTGCCTTTGATACCAATTTGATAGAACCCACCCCAGAACGGGTCCAATTAAATCTCTCTAAGACTCATGAGTAAAACTTACCCGAAAAGTTCATTTGTTGGGGAGGGTGCCTATAGCCTTAAGTCATCAACCGATCTCACAGTTGGTCGACGTGGGATACTAACACTATTGTTGTGTCGTGACTCGTGTTAATTTCGGGCTTCTTTTCTTATAGGACCAAAAATCAACTTCTGGTCTTGTTATTCTGATAGGAGTTGGCCTTTCAGAAATACTGCTCTAACCTGATGTACTCTACTCAGAAAATTGATTATTGTTCTCCTTGGAATTTAATTTCGTATTACGTTTGTGTTGCTCGTTCTGTTCAACAGATATACTTCAAGAAGAAAAAGACGGGAGGAATTTCTTTCAACAGTACAATGCCCTTGACTCACATTGATGAGAAGCTTTGTTATCAAATTCTGCATGAATACAAAATTCACAATGCAGAGGTAATTGATATTAGTCCTTGCCTTGTCAGAGGGTTCGGAGTAGAATTTCAGTAACTATATGTTTGGAGTGAAGTTCAATCGCAACTAAAACGATAAGAAAAGAGAAGTGTCACCTTTAAAACAAATACTTCTTATGTACATTCTGCTTGGAGAAAAGCTTTCTCGTAGTACTTTCTGTTGTCAAGGCATTCTTCTTATGAATTTAGTGCTGAATATTGCAGGTGCTATTTCGTGAGGATGCTACAGTGGATGACCTTATTGATGTCATTGAGGGCAACCGAAAATATATAAAATGTGTATATGTATACAACAAAATTGATGTTATTGGGATTGATGATGTGGATAGGCTAGCACGACAGCCAAATTCCATCGTTATCAGCTGCAATCTGAAGGCAAGTTCTATTACATTGACAAAAACAATGGCTGATGATGTTTCTCTAGATCTGCAAGGATGGTGACAAGTAAAACCCCAACACAGTACCGTTCTAGCTTCATCATGAAGATTGTAGCCCCTAAATGGGCGAACTTTGCTATTTGATTGTATTCCAAGTTCAACAATCTTGATTGATTGGAACCCCTCATGTAATAATGGTGTTTGTATTGCTTGGCACAGCTAAACTTGGACAGACTACTTGCAAGAATGTGGGATGAGATGGGACTTGTGAGAGTTTACTCAAAGCCTCAAGGCCAGCAACCTGATTTTGAAGAGCCCTTTGTCCTCTCAGCTGTAAGTATTATTCGATAGTCACTGCAACATACTGTTGAAACTTGTCCTTTTACAAACCCATGCTCCTAGGGTGGATCGATGCTTTTTCCCTCCCTTTTCCTGTTTTTTTTTGTTTTGTGTAAAAGGAAAAGATTAAAAGACAGATATCTGTAATTATACTTGGGTTTTCCCGTGATTCCACAGGATAGAGGTGGCTGCACAGTTGAAGACTTCTGTGACCATGTCCACAGGACTCTGGTGAAGGATATGAAGTACGCACTCGTGTGGGGCACTAGCGCAAGGCACTACCCTCAGCATTGCGGTCTCTCTCACCGTCTTCAAGATGAAGATGTCGTCCAGATCGTCAAGAAAAAGGTACAGATCATCCTGTAACTTTAGACTAAATCTTCAACTTTATTTCTGTTCCATGAGAGGATTGCTAAAAGTAAATCTATTTCTTGGGTTGTTGAAATTCCAGGAGAAAGAGGAAGGGGGAAGAGGTCGATTCAAATCACACTCGACAGCACCCGCGAGAATCTCAGACAGGGAGAAGAAAGCTCCTCTAAAGACCTAAGACACAAGTTAGCTGACTTCTCTGCACTTAGGATTTGAGCATCTCCCCAATCATGGATGATTTCGAGAAGGTAAGATTTCTCTGTTGTATTTTTTTAATATAGTTTTGAATCGTTTTCTACTTCATGGTACAAGGGCTCAAACTACGGACTTGAATCCCAAATTATGTTCTAGAAATAGAATTATCGGTTGCTATTTTCATCTGAAGTCAGGTTTTTTCCATGAGTATACCTCGAAACCATTTTGTTTCTGTGATCATGAAGAAACATTTCTGGGGAGTTACTGAAATATAACTCTACTCGGTTTTATGTGACATCAAATTTTCCATGTCCTGATGCTCTGAGCCCTTCTTAATATGGTTGTGACTATGGTTATAACCAGTCGAATCCAAAATGTTGAAACCCATCTTCAAACTTCCATGTTTGGAGATTTAGGTTTTTGATCTTTGTTTCGTGTTATTTTTTCATGCCCAATTTTTCGCCGGCACGAGTAATAAGCCAATCTATTCCTTGGCTGTTTTTTTTTTCCAAAAGCAAGAAAAATCTTTGGAAAACGGCCTAAATGGCCAAACCAACTGTAAGGTCACATTTTCGGAACCATTCCTCTAATATTCATATGACAAGATTACACAAGATTTTCTGTATCTGTATTTCGTGTATGTGTCCCGAGGAATGGTTGTGAAACCAGGAAAGATTACCAACAAGTTGTTGCAGCAGTCGAGGCAAATTTCAAGCTTCACGGGCTCTTCGTCCATACCCGGATAAAAGATCGGGTCGTAAAGGTCAGTCCACTGGTTACACAAGGGATCTGAGCCACCATTGCTCTTTAGATTTCCTTTGCAAGACACCGGCTGTTTCTTCTTGAACTTTGGTGGATTCTATCAAGTCAGTGTAACCCAGTTTCCTCTTATAATACCCCTCCTCGAGTAGGCTTCCCGAGAATGTAACCGGGGACAGAGATGCAGACGGGGTTGACGTCTCGTCCCGAAAGTACTCTGAGCTCGAGCCTGACAATAATGGAAGCTTAACCAGCCATGACTCTGGTTGTGAGATTGTTCTTCCTGACCTGTACAGTGTCATGTTCGGGCAAGCTGCTCTTGCTCGAGTGAGCTTCTCCCATGGCCTGTCTGCCACCCACCGGTCTTGTTATAACTGATTTTAGTCGCAGGAGAAAAATACTCCGAAATCTATCTGAGTTATACGATATTTTGGATGGATAATCTTCAGAGCGAAGGAGAAAAAGAGTACACCCTTAGCTTTTTTTAATCGGCAGAACCACATGAACCAATAACACATGAATCCGTTCTACGATCAGCAGAGGGCGAATTATTTTAAATTTTACTGTACATTTATCACGACATCGTACATTCACCATTGGTCCTCTACCATTTACTTCTTGAATTTCAGTATTTTATCTCGTCTTACAGATATTTTAATATCCAGAGTAATTAAAACTATATATTTGGAATAGAATTTTAAAACCTAAAATCCGAATTATTTAGATTTCAGAATCAGATGTACCAAATTCTCATATATCCGAGATCCAAGTAATCTGGTAGCAACCTCCGATTTTTTTTTTTTTTTTTTCCTTCCAATTTTGCCTCCTAAAGTCGTATAATGTAAACAACGGTTTCTCCTAAACCACCGGCCCGGGACGCACGTGGGCTCGTTCACGCGTCAAGTGATCAACCGCTTGTCTGCATTATAATCCAACGGTCCAGATTAAACGCACCTCGACACTTGTAGAACCTGTGTTGCCATAAAGTCGAAGACGGCAAGATAAAGATCTATCAGCAGACCCATCCGTATCCATGGCGGATCACAAGCCTAACTCTCCATCAGGTAAAGCGACACTTCGATTCAATCTCATGATTTTAGGGTTTTTTTCTCTTTTCATTCCCTCTTTTTCTGGGTTTTTATCGACGATTAAAAAACCTACTGTTTGGGTAATTTTTGGATATTTTCTCCGGTTCTGCGATGAATTTGAGTGAAACAGATTGAAATTAGCCATACGCAGCCATGAGGAGATTCAATCTTGAAAAGGGTCGTTCTTGGTTACCATTTCTATGTCGAATCATAGATTTGTGTCTCTTCTCAAGTGGATGATCCTTTTTCTTCTGCATCAACATCATCATCATCATCATCATTAGTATTCAGGGAACGATCATACACAGATAACTTTTCTCCTTCTTTCCCTGTCCGGACAAGATTGCCTTGTCTGATGCTCTGGTTGCTTCTCCTCTGCCTGTTTGTTTGTGCAGAGAAGAAGGACGTCAAGGCACCGAACGTGTTCGAGAGAGCGAAAGAAGAGATGGAAGCGATGGCACATTATGATAAATCACCTCGACATCACAAGGAAACTCACGGAACAAGTGACGACATTGATGAGAGCACAGCTGTTGATGATGTGAAAGGACCCAGTGTCCTTGAACGCATGAAGGAAGAGATCGAAGCCATTGTCGACGCAGTCCACCCGAAAAGAGACTCCGGATCCGATAAATAGCGCTTCTCAAAACTTTAAGAGTAGTTTGTTTCCTGAAATGGTTTGGCCTTTGTACTTTAAGAGTAGGCTCACCAAAACTATCCCAAAACTTTGGCATGCTACATTGAGATGTCGATTGCCAAATCGTATGTGTGTTCGAATTTTGAGTATTCGGGTTATCAGTTGGCGAAGACGAGTGGTCGAGATGACGGATAAAACGAGGCGAGAAAAGAGAGAGGAGCGGAAGAGGGCGAAGCTGGGTACCCGGCGAGCAGGATTTTATGCCAAAAAGTATGTAGTTTCTGACCATGCGATCTGTTTTAGCACGTAAAGCTTCCGGTGTCGAGTGTTCTCAGTGGAATATCCTTGCGTTTCTCTCGGCGGACCGTTCGACCGAACCATGGTCGAACATCTTGCCTTCTAAAAGTGTTTTCGCATCCGTAATGTTCGGGCTGCGGTATATCACTTCCTTTGTTCCAAAATATGCATTACCTGTTCAAACACCAAAGAAACGAAAACAATTCTTTAAACCAAACCAGTTAGGTTAGGTCTGTGGTTTTGTAAACTGCATGTGCAACTTCACCAGGAGATTGCAAGGATAAATATCTATATATATAGTATATGGTATATGAATATTTTTATTGAGAGTTTTTTTAAGAAAAGATTCAAAACCGATATTATATCATCATTCTCATACCAAATATCATGATAAGATTTGTTCTAAACCCATATATCATAATAACATTTGTTTTTTCAGATATAAAAACATATATGTATATCATAAAATATTTTTTTCTCTAAATTATGATATCTAATATATATATACATACAAAATATATATGTAATATATTTGGAGATATAAAAATATATTATCCATAACGTTAAAACCAACGTCTCTGCTAAGTGATAACTACTCTGGACCTGGGTAAGGCTAACCTTGGTTAGGCTCGGCCCATATAAAATCTCTGACCACTCCAAAATTATTTTCCAATGTCATCTCTCTCTCTCTCTCTCTCTCTCTCTCTCTCTCTCTCTCCGTATCTTCACTGCGTAGAAGAGATGTTGAAGATTTGTCGCTGGAAGTCAATCGGAATCCAACACTGCTTCTGTCTTGAATCTGTTTGATTCGATTCCACTCTCTGATAATCATATTGTAATCGATTACTCTCCGGCTTCAATCGCGCGCTCTCATCACTTTTCCTCTGTTTGGACTCTCGCTTTTACCGGAAATTCTCGTATTTTCTCTCGATTTTTTCCTTGATTCTCATCTGAGGCCAGCTCTGGAAACGGCAGAGTGGTCTGTGAGTTTCGGCGTTGGGCAGTTGAGACTCTCTTCTAGGGTTACTAGCTTTCGATTTGATGGAGCCGCGGGTCGGAAACAAGTTTCGGCTCGGAAGGAAGATCGGCGCTGGATCATTCGGAGATATCTATATCGGTATGCGCTTGAATTTCTCTGCTTTGACTCTTGTGTGGCGTGGTTTCTGTGGAAATTGATGACTGTTTAACACGTGATTCCTTGGATGATGTTTGAAGGCACCAATATCCAGACGAATGAAGAAGTTGCGATTAAGCTGGTAAGTGTTTCGTGTATTTTGCTTGTTGAAGTGGAAATTTACCATTTTCAGTGATAATTGAAGTAAACCGAACCGAATGTTATCTTGGTGATGTGAACGAAATCCTTGCATTTTCACATAACCTCGTTAGATATGAATGCCTTTTGAAGGAAAAAGAGGCAAGCTATACATTCTGTAGCTTCCTCCTCCAGTTTCCGTTTAAGATGAAGTTAATTACTATGGAGAAAGAGTACTACTAATCATATGGTCATAAATCTCAGTTTTCTTTTTTGGGACATAAAAGACACATGAGAAGCAATAAGCTTGAGGGCTAGCATTTAGCTAAGCAGTAATGCTGTTTGAATTCTAACCTTGTGAATGTGAATTGTATCGTCTAGCTGAGTCAGGACAAAAACAACTTGCAACTGGTAGGCCCAAACTTTTAGAAAAATAACTGATAATTGATGCTTGTTGTCTGTTGCTTGTAACTTCTGCTCTTAGCATCTCCTGTTGGTACTAGTTCTGGCTGTTAAGAATGTCATTTTCAAGTTTCTTGGTGTTCTTTTTTTTTCTTTGTTCGTTTCCTTATCTTTTAACGTTTGCAGTTTAATCGTTGTTTATTTCTGGTGTTCTTTTGGCATATATCTTCTGACGGCATCTCTTTCTCTCAGGAAAATGTAAAAACAAAGCATCCTCAGTTGTTGTATGAATCGAAATTGTATAAAATTTTACAAGGAGGAAGTAAGAGCCTAGCTCTATATTTGTTTACATTTCCTGTTTCCGATATCTTCTCTTTCTTATCCTAGAGGTTTACTTGTTTTTCCCTTGTTTTTAGCTGGAATTCCAAACGTAAAATGGTATGGTGTTGAAGGGGACTATAACGTCCTTGTGATAGACTTGTTGGGGCCTAGTCTTGAAGATTTATTCAATTTCTGTAGTAGGAAACTGTCACTGAAGACTGCGCTAATGCTTGCAGATCAAATGGTAGGATCCCTTCTGTTGAGTAAATAATTTTCTGCATTGATATGGGTAAATTTTCATAATTTTGGGATATTCATATTCCTCGTTTTAGATCAATCGCATTGAAATTGTTCATTCGAAGTCATTTCTACATCGAGACATCAAGCCTGACAACTTCCTCATGGGTCTTGGGAGGCGTGCAAATCAGGTCATTGTTTGAAAAGGGTGATTGTTTTGGATTTGGTTCCTCTCCTGATTTACTTTCTTAAATAAATTTTAGCCCAATGCAGGTGTATATCATTGACTTTGGCCTGGCAAAGAAGTTCAGAGACAGTACAACTCATCAACATATTCCTTACAGGTTGGTTATGACCTTGTGATTTTCCTCTATGAGAGTCTTTGTTTCTGATTAAATAACGATACGTGACACACAAGGATGGATAGAATTAGAAATGAGATTATTAGAAAGAAAATAGGAGTAATAGTAATCGAAGAGAAGGTACGGGAGGGGCGTTTAAGATGGTTTGGACATGTAAAACGTAGGCCGATAGATGCGCCGGTTAGAAAAGTGGAGAATATAGACCTAGACTTACTTGGGAGCCTGTCATTAGAAACGATTTGGAAGTGTTGCAGATTCCGAAAGAGTTAACCCGAGATCGAAATGAGTGGAGAAGAAGGATTCATGCGGCCGACCCCAAATGAACTTGGGAATGAGGCGATGTTGTTGTTGTTGAACAAAGTTTCTGCATTCATTCATGACCATGTTTCTCGATGTTACATGGGCATTCATGTTATTAACCTTTTGAACTTACCCTCTGGTCTTTCTTTTTAAAAAAGAAATTATTCTCTGGTTTTACGTCAATCCTCACAGAAAACCTAGTATCACTTCCCACTTTGTTTGTCTTTGGCTTGCTGTGCTGGAAGAAGATATGATAAAACTTTTTGGTCCAGTGCCTTGTAAAATTTTGATAATTGTAGTCTGCATTCTGTTATCTTTTTTATTGTTATTAATCTAATCTCATGTGCATATGACAGGGAAAATAAGAACTTGACTGGGACTGCTCGATATGCAAGCATGAACACTCATCTTGGCATTGGTATGCCATTTTATTTAGTTTTTTTTTTCTCTTACTACTTTAGAGAATCTGATTTTGGTTCCATTGTTAATTGTGCTATAGAACAAAGTCGTAGAGATGATTTGGAGTCCCTTGGATTTGTTCTCATGTACTTCTTAAGAGGAAGGTATCTACTTTTCCTGCTTTCACTGTTGCTGTTGGTTCTTCTTAGGGTTGCTGGTTTACTTAACCATTTGCATATAGTCTTCCGTGGCAGGGACTCAAAGCTGGCACCAAGAAGCAAAAGTATGAGAAAATCAGTGAAAAGAAAGTTTCAACCTCTATTGAGGTAAAATGATATCGGAGAGCCGTTCTGGTGATAAGTGTGATTGACAATACTTATATAATGGTTTTTGCTAATTTCTAGGCTCTATGTCGGGGTTATCCCTCAGAATTTGCATCTTACTTCCATTACTGCCGGTCTCTGAGATTTGACGACAAACCAGACTATGCTTACCTGAAACGACTCTTCCGTGACCTATTTATCCGTGAAGGTCTGGTTTCTCAAGTTAGCTTTTTTCTGAGACTGATGCAACGGATACAAAAGATATTTATACAAGTATGAATATGAACCCTGTCTAGCTATCTGGGATTTAAACTCACCAGTCTTGATCCCCTAATGTTTCAGGCTTCCAGTTTGATTATGTATTTGATTGGACAATCTTGAAGTATCAGCAATCACAGATCACTGCCACTCCTCCGCGCCCTCTTGTAAGTATCATGGCATCGAACGATTGTTATTTGACCTTTTGACTGTTTGATTCATTGGTCATGGACTTCTTCCAATATATTTTTGCAGCGTCCTGGAGTTGGGCCAAGTTCTGGCCTGCCCCCTGTTATTGCGAGTGCTGAGAGGCAACCAGGTTGTTCTACTCTGTCCATCAATAAACGGTCTTTCCTTCTATTTTGAGTGTTTTATGCTTGCTTTCCAGCCCCGCGATGAAGGGAATGAAAGATTAATTATATTCAGTTGTGCATGTAATGATGAGTTGTATGTTCCACTGAAAGGTGACTTGCACCTATCTGACTTAATCTTTGCCGTGCCCCACTGGTTTGACTGCAGGTGGTGATGAAGCTAGACCTTCTGGATGGGCATCGGGAGATCGTAGACGCAGCTCAGGACAAATTTTAAACTCTGGAAGCATATCAAAACAAAAAGCTCCAGTTTCAACTGATCCTTCCCTTTCTAAAGATGTAATGGTGAGTACATAAACACCATTGTATCCCTTCATGAGTTGAGTCGAATGCTGAAAATGAGCAATGGGTTTCTGAATTTATTCTCTGGGAGATCTGATTCTTTGTTTCTTGCATGTATAGTTATCGAGCTCCAGCTTTATGCGTGCAAGTGGATCATCATGGCGTGCGGCTATGCCCAGTGGTCGTGAGGCTGCTCTTGTGGGAACAACCGACTCTGAGCCTTCTAACCCGCAAGTCACTGAAGCTTGTTTGGGCTCTCACCCAAAGATAATACATGGCGTCATCTCATCCGAGAACAAGCTTTCGCCTTCAGGAGGAAATAATACTTCTGTCATGAAGAACTACGAGTCCAATCTAAAAGGGATGGAGAGCCTGCATTTTTAGTGGCAAAAGATGCGAGGATATGATATGATTGTCCTAAAACCCTGGGAAATGTTAACAGAAAAAGAGACAAAAGACTTTTTGCTACATGTGTATTTGCGTTTACAGGAGAGGGAAGCTGCCAAAGCTGCAAACCACAGACAGAGTACATGCCCCCTCATCGCTCATTCATATAACCAGCGGTCAGGAGGAAGGGATACAAGTACCAAGTTTTAATTCCTTCATTATAACTTGTTTTATTTTGTTTTTGTTTTTTTTTACGCAGGGGCGTGCGTGCGTGCGTGTGTGATTGTTGTATTTTGCTTTTCACCGCCACAGTTAATTGCAAAGGGAAGGAAGAAGGTTCGTTCACATGTTGCGTTTAACGAGTGAGTGCAGCAACGAAACTTGCTTTTCTATGGGCCATAGTATCAGACTAATTAATTGTTACGTAACCTATCGTTACCATATTGAGGTATCAACAGCGACTTGTCATCAAATTCTAGACTCCTGGAGATATATTTTTGCACACAAATTTGATGGTTTAGAGGTTAGGACCTATGAAGAATGTTCGAAATTTGTCAGAACGAAAGGACAACAAAAAAACGCTAGCTAATCTCAGATATTATATTACATTATTTATACTAAATATGATATGCCTACAACACTGACAGATGAATCGGAGAGACCGTTTCCTTTGCTTCGGATAAACACCAGGCACCACTCAAGCCAAGAGCACAACCTCTCCACGAGAACCTGTTAAACACACTTAACCCGACAATTAGATGACAGAAATCGAAACCTTGGTTGGAGAGAAACGAGTTCAGGAATGATCTCTCACATCGTTCGTGTATCTCTTTCGCAATCTCTAGAAAGACTTCAGTGTCTTCTGCCATTCTGGTCATCCTCTCCAACTCTTCCACTGCTCCCTTGGCCACGTCCACTTTGTTCTCCGCCTCCACCACCTTATAGGCCGCGGTTATTGCAGCTTCCTCCACCATCTCCTGAGAAACAGCCGGGCTCTGACTGTTGGATTGCCGATGTTTCAGATTGGTCTCTTTCTGTCTTTGGGCTGGTGATCTTGTTCCAGATGGATCGCTTATCTTATAGAAGCTCTGCGCCTGTACGTGTTTGGTTCCAGGCACGAAAGTAAACCTCAGTGGACAATATAATATACAACATGGAAATGTGATCATTTTCTGAGCCAAAATATTCTTGCTAAGCATGAATCAACCAGCTTGAACCATAAGCTTAAACATAAAACACTGCACATTAAAAAAACGTGAAAGGATTGCCAGTTTCCAAGCTAAGAGCCAGCCCCAGAAGTGAGAAAGTGTTGTACATAAAAGGGCAAGAGAAAAGCTCCATGTAACAAACGAGTGCTTCAAACCTTATAAACTAGGAAATAGCTAACCTTTTCAAGTTTCCCCTGAGCAGCGAGCCTCCTCAATCTCGAGCCAAGGATCCTTCTAAAATTTAGCGGCACCTCATGCTTTTTCTGCTATATTCAGATTAAACTACAGTTATACATTTAGAACTCAACCATAACAATGGTTAGCCACTAGGGACAGCAATAACAGGTAATGGGGATAAGTGGAGTTCGAAGAGCAGGCGAAGTACATCCTTTTTCTAGATTCTCATGATCGAATGCCCTTCGACAACTAGCATGAAACAATAACAGCAAAAAATAGTTGGTTAGTAGTATACAACTTCAGATTTCGACCTCGGTTTATTGGATTGAGAGAAAAGAATATCAAGAAGATTGATAACTACGACGGGTTGAAATACAGATATGATTCAAGTTGAAGTATTTCCAAGCTTCTGTATTTCCAAGCTTCTGACTTGCAGAAATAGCCAACAACAATAGTTCATTGCCATCCTTCAAATTGGACAACATATATAACAAACACTTGATTATGAACTGTTCAAAAGCCAACATAAGCATGGTATTTCTATCTGCTCATAAGATTAGCTTGGCTGTGTTTATAACATAAGCGGATAATCAGCTCCTGAATGAAACGGTGCTTCCCACCTCCAATAACTTATAAGATGGCACAGGGATAATGAGCAAATAGGGGTCTATGTGTGAGGTTGTCAAGTCAAAATGGACAAAACGTTACTAAAGAATAAATTCATATTATTTCTCAATCCGTGAAGATGCCGTTGATAACCCTCCCTATCTAAATGTCATGGGACTCTAACAGCTTTTAACAAATCAAGAAATCAGGCACGAAAAGGTTCTCGCTAGCACATATTAAACAGCAAAGAAATACTCAACTAACCGCAATGAAACTGACAATAGCACTGATATCAGACCCATTTGCATCTGATACGGAAGAAAGAGCTTCAAATATCATCCCATCGTACCTGAGAAAATAATCACTCACAAGTGTCAAACAATGCACCAAACGGATTCACCAAAAGATTATTACTTCATATCAAAGACCAACATTTACAGGACACGTGCATCAACAGACAGAAGGAAAAACATTGGCCACTTCAAGCAAGGGAAAATAGAAACTTAAGAAAGACAAACCTTGGAGTATTCTTCGCATCCACAGAAACGTTTAAAGAGTTATCATCCATGCTCAAATCAGAAGACGCACTATGTGGAAGGGAAGCAGCCGGGGAAGAATGAGTAGTGGGGGTTGCAGTACCAGTAGCGGCAGCAGCAGCTGCA
>NW_010964598.1:611830-614905 GCF_000463585.1 Tarenaya hassleriana | reverse complement strand
CAGCAGCAGCTGCAGCCATAACAGCAGCAGCTGCAGCTTTGAGTTTAGGTGTCCGTATCTTATCCTTTGAACCTTGGGTACCAGGGGCAACACTCAAGTTACGCCACTTATCCTATAGAGTGAGTGAAACCCGGACAATTAAAGATTCTTGACCATTCAGTTACCAAGTAAAAGACAACAGGAGCAAGACAGTGTGGATAGTCGATCCTAAAGTAGTGAAAGAGATGAAAGGCAGTGTTGCCCTTTGCACATAAAATTCCAGTTAACCTGTGATTGCTCTAGGCCTAGGTTCAACATGGTGTGACATTTGAAACAACCATATAGCATCCATAAGGTTTCCCCCTAAATTTTCAGGCACCAGAGACGACTATTGACCATTACAGGTGAAAAGTTGAGTAAAACCGACCATCAGCATTAACAGAACTCAGCAGCCTTAAACATTAGTGTATCACTATTTCAAGCCTGATTGACATCTAAGACAGAACAGGTAGTTTTTTGTGCCATCATAATTAATGTCATATTCTGCCACTAACGTTTTCTAATGAAACAAATTATGTCATTTTCAGTAAAAGCACGAGTTCGTCTCCAAGGAGCACAAAATTATTTAGCTGAAATCAAGCATATGGAAACAGAAGACACAACCGAAGTCACTATTTGAGCCTCATATGAATACTACAGCGAAAACACCATCTATCAGCGTCAATTTGTCTAAGAAGAACCACACTAGAAACCCAACTGCTCAAAAGGGAAACGACTTGCAACAGTAAATTTCCTTTTTATAGAGAAAATTTGTTAGGAAGCAACAAAAGCATCTACATCATCCTTGCCACTGCTCAAGCAACTAAACGAGGCACAAGATGAGGAATGTCGGTGCTTAATACGTCGATCTCCTAAGCGCAGAAGCATCATAATGCACAATCATGATTGGAGAAAGAGCGAATGTGAACCATCAAACTCTCGTACAACAAGATTAGCAGCTTTATCCCAGAATTCACAATCCCTAGGCACTAGGGAATTCGATTTTCCTGCCTGAAAATTCTCTCCAGGTAATTTCAGAAACCAAATCAAACACAAAACTCCTGAACTCAATCCCACATGATCAAAACACGAACCATCAATCAACCAGTGTGCCTCAAAGTCGATACCTAGGATTCCTCCGTTCGTAACCCTCGGCTGAAGAAATCAACAACAGCGGCAAAAAAGAAACGAACGAAGACAAAAAAAAAAAGGTAAAACACCTTGAGGTCGATGTTGGAACGATGGGTGAGCTGAGCGGCGAAATCGGGATCCCGGAGAATGTTCTTCCACTTTCCGGGACCGTGCTTGGCAACTCCGGCAAGCAACGCTTCCTCCTCCTCCGGTGTCCATTTTTGCTTCTGATTTCCCATTCTACCCTTGCGTCTCTGTCTTTGTCGCTCTCTCTGCGTCTGTATATTATATCGGGGATGAAGAAACGTTTTCGCTGCCGCCGTCCTTTTAGTGTATTAATAGTTGGGGTTGTACATGCAATTTTACAACTTAAGTGAACATTATGAAACACTTGAGAAGTTATTGGCTAACAATACAAAAGAAAGAAAGATATAAGGTTAAATTAGTATTTAATAACAGTTAAGGGATCCGATTCGAATTTATCTCAAGATTATGTAGCACGCCAAGCGCAAGCGGCATAAGAAAAATGGGAATCGTGTGAGAACGAGTCTCAACGATGAACTAATAAAGAAGAATTTTCTATGAACCCTAAAAACATTCCAAGCTCCACCAAGCACTAACCCTAAACCCTACAAGAAGACTTTTTTTTTCCTTCTCCAATGGCGGCGAACCAAAGCTCGGACCATGAATCCGATCAAAGTATGCGCCTTTACAACCCTTACCAGAACTACGAGCTCCCTGCCAAAGCACAGTACCTCTACAAGCTTCCTACTTCGCCGGAGTTCCTCTTCACCGAGGAGTCTCTCCGTCAGCGACGATCCTGGGGCGAGAATCTCACGTTCTACACCGGTACGGGTTACCTCGGCGGCTCCATCGCCGGCGCTTCCGCCGGATTGTATTCCGCCGTCAGGAACTTCGAATCCGGCGACACGACTAAGCTGAAAATCAACAGGGTTCTTAACTCCTCGGGTCAATCGGGCCGCGCTTGGGGTAATCGTGTAGGTATTATCGGGCTGATCTACGCCGGGATAGAGAGCGGTGTTGTGGCGGCGACGGATAGGGACGATGTGTGGACGAGCGTTGTGGCGGGGCTGGGGACCGGAGCGGCCTACAAGGCAGCGCGCGGGGTGAGGTCTGCGGCGGTGGCCGGTGCTCTGGGCGGATTAGCGGCGGCGGCGGCGGTGGCGGGGAAGCAAGCATTGAAGCGGTATGTGCCCATATGAACGGAGGCGGCGAAAGTGAGTCTAATTCCGAGATTTGCTGTTGTTTCGAAAGTTTTGTTGGGGAGATTGAGAAATCTGAAGGGCATCTCTCTCTATGTCGGAGTAGAATCATAAAAAAATGAAAGCTTTGTGGTTTCGAGGAGCGTAAGTTGAGATGAGATGCCATAAGGATTGACGAAATAAGTTGATACTCTATATAATGATAAAAGGTTGGTCTGTGTGTAGATTGTTGCCATCATCATATTGGTTGCTTGTATTAGGTTAACTTAACTTCCCTTTTTCCACATCCATAACATGGTTTGCTCATCTAGTGATGTCCGATATTTGATGGATTCCGTTGTCGTTTTCACTGGATCTCGACAGCTCTTCGAGTTCTTTGTTACCTATTCCGGGTTCTCCCTCGGACTTTGGCTCTCAGATCATTGTGCTACTAGGTAATGTTTGCTGTAGGACTTATCCGTTTCCTCTGAATCGGATGCATAAACGAGCTCGCCGCCCAGTTCGGTTAGCTGGAAAAAATATGAGGGTAAACTTCACAAATACCCTGTTCGTGTCGCATGAATTTCTCGCCTACCCCACCAAAAAAAAAAAAATTTGCGACCTTATTACGACTATATATAACTGATATACAACTAAAATAAGAGTAGTTTTTTGGGGTATATCTGTTGTATATTAGTTATATATTAGTCGTAATAAGGTCGTA
>NW_010964598.1:609677-611455 GCF_000463585.1 Tarenaya hassleriana | reverse complement strand
GAAATTGAACACAATGAAAGACGAAACCGCAAGCGTAAGTGCAGAAACAGAATAAAAAAAAAAAAAAAAAAACCCGGCTTCGAGCCAGTCGGGCCTGCTCGCGAGTATTTTTTTTTTTGAAAAATATTTATTATTATTTTATTTTTAATATTATTATTATTTTTTAAAAATTTTATTGGGTTCGTGAGATAAAGCAGTTAAAATTTTTCAAACTTGACAAAAACGTGTTGCAAATGGGTCGGATTGAAAACGGGTTGATTCGGACTGACCGTTATGGCCGGGTCGAGCCAAGCCGATCCGTTTTGCACTCCTTTGGTACTCCTTGTGGTGAGTACCACTTTTGTACAGTTCCAAAGAGAGAAGAATGTCGATCTGATTTCCTCTATAAGGGTGTTATCGTAATATTGTTTTAATCTAGTGTTTTGTCTTGTATTTTTTTTTAAAAAAAAATAAATTAAGTTGAACAATGAACATAATATGAATAATACACAGAAAACATTTTTTTTTTACGGAGACTCAGAAACCGCACACCCTCATCCATGGATGCACGCACGGCGTCGAGCCTGAAACAATCCGTAAGAAATATGTGAGCCTTTTTTTTTTTTTAATGCACGTGAATTCTTAATATTTGATCTTTTGGTGCTCGCTTCCACACAATGTTGCAAGCGTTTGTGTACCATTAACGCTTCTAATCCTGAATATCCTGAAATAATGATTCATTATACTTAAAGACGGGTATTATAAAAAAAAAGACCAAAGATTTATATTAATTTCTGAAATTAATATAATAAAAGTGGATGTTACATCATTCGTCACGGATCGCGGATCTTACGTATACACATACTTATATATTCCAATACGAATTTTTATAAACATGTCAACTTATTACATGAACTTTTAATTTTACATAAAATTACACCGAAATTCAAAACATATCAAAATCCGTCATCAAATTCTAAAATTTATTGCATTTTTTTAAAAGACGTTAAAACATCGTTAATTCTCTCCAATTTCTATTGATATATACACATGCATTCATATATCACACACATATAAATATAAGTACATATACATATATTTTTATGTGTATATGTGTATATATGGATATGTGTATATTTTTTATTTTTTACATATATACACATATACATATATGTGTATATGTATATATCAATAGATACATATATATACCCATATTCATACATATATATATAATTTTTTTGTATGTATATGTATATATGTGCTTATATTTGTATATGTGCGTATATATATAAATGTATATGTATGTATACATATATATGCATATGAATATATTCTTTTACAGACTAAACTCTTATAAGCTTTAACAAAAAGAAAAGTAAAAAAAAATGACTGCTACTAATGAATGACGATGAGCTTGAATACAAAATTTTAAAGTCCTTTCTTAAAATTTTAAAAGGTAACATGAAAATTATGGTATACACAACCCTCGATTTGTATAACATGTATATGAAAAAAAAAACATAAGAATTAATGTTGAAGATTTTAAGAATTTATGTTTTAATATGAGATTTTTTAAATAAAAGATTTTTCTGTCAACACCATTAAGAGAAATTAAAAAACCAGGTAAATGCATTGGAGTGGACATTTTTAATTTGTAAAATCCAACAAGTGAATAAAATCTGCCATGTGGATATCTTACGAATTAAAAAAATCCAAATTAAGATTTTTTTATTAAAAATCACAATTATTTCAAATCAAGATCACAATTTATGGGTCCCACGTTCTCTCGAACTCTTTCC
>NW_010964598.1:606073-609419 GCF_000463585.1 Tarenaya hassleriana | reverse complement strand
TCCCTCTCTCCCGCCACCCATGAAACGACGACGTTTTCGCGTTTCATGTCGTCATCTTCCCAAAAACAAACTAAAATTCTTCCCCTCTATTTGACTTCGTCTCCTGAAGCAGTTCACCTCTCTGACCTAGTCCTTCTCCCTGAGAGTATATATGACTCTGTGATTGCTGTATGCGTGTATGCATATGCCGTGTGAGATGCCGGAAAACTGGGGACCTGGAAGCTCGGCTTCGTCTTCGCCGGCGATATCGCCGTCTCACCGTCTGCACGGCGGAGGATCCTCCGCTATGAACACCTTGCGGAAGCAGAATGCCGCCGAGATGCTCGCAAAGGTCATGGAGAGGCGGGACCATGACTATGATTACGAGGGCAACGATGGAGATGAGGATCTTTACCACATCGATCTTCCTCCTCTGTTGCCATCTCGCCGGAATGGTAGAGGTACGGTCAACGGGAACGGATCCCATCTGGAGTTTCCGGAAATTTCGATAGGGCGTCCAAAACGTGACGGCGAGTTGAATGATAACGGAACTGCATCCGATGCGAGTCGGAGTCCGATCAAGGGTCGTGAACAGAACGGAAATGGAGTTCGGATTGATGTGCCGTTGAAGCCACCGGAGGAGGATCACATGAAGTATAAGAAAAGGTAAAAAAATCGAGGTTGATGTTTGAGTGCGGTTGAGTCTCTGTTTCTTTTGAATGCGATGTATTTGATGAAATTCCTGCGAATGAGGGAGCAGTTTCAGATTCCGCCAAGATATTCTAGTTCAGAATTTTTCCAATGAGAAGGAAGATGATCGGGAAGCTTCAGCGCTGCGTGATGAGGTATTTGGTTTTGATCAAGCATTGATATAGGATGAGCCATACTTGTAGAAAACATGGGAAAAATTGATTTGTAAGGAACTCTTATCACAAGAAATCATATTTGAATTCATATCTAACACGTGATCGTTTGCAGCTGGATATGCTACGCGAGGAAAATGAAAATATATTGGATAAGGTGTTGTGACCTCTTCTTCCCTCTACTTATATGTTTTAATTGGCATTCCTTGTTAATTTGTACATAATATAGAATCTTGAGTTACATACGCAGCTAAGATGGGCGGAAGAAAGGCGAGAGGGAGCAGAAGCAAGGGCTAGGGAGCTCGAGAAACAGGTAGTGAAATTTGTTTCTTTGCTTCCAAAAAAAAATCGTTATTTTTGCGCTTCACGTAAGCGGATTAGCTGATTCCTAGAGGAAATTTATACATACCCACATGATAATTACTTTTTGTGACTTGTAACAGGTTGCCTCTATCGGCGAAGGAGCAAATTTTGACGCCAAACTGGTGAAGAGGTGTGGTTTTCTTGTTTCTCATTGTTGTTCACTTAGATTTTTTTTTTACATTTTATGAAACTCTGTGTTGTTTTCTGCAGGAAAGAAGCGGTGTTGCGTCAAAGAGAGGTGTGTTGATATGATATACTCATATTTTTTGGAACTTGAGGCATTTTGCTCTGTTCCAATCCTTGCTTGTATGCTCTCTTCTTGTGTGTAATGTGTAGTGTTGTTGCTGTTGGTAAAAAAAAAATTTAGCTGTAGAATGTCATTTTTCATAGGCGGCACTAAGGACTGCGGAACAGAGAAAAGATGGAAGAAACAAGGAAATCGAAACCCTTCGTTCAGATTTTCAGGTACAGTGCACTGGTAAAAACTCGGCAGAAAACCCAAACCGCATCTTTCAAACATTCATGGCACTGGAATTTCTACTGCTAGGACAATAGTTCGACTCTTACAGGTGAACTCTCCTTGTAAATCATATCCTCTCTTCTGTGAAATATTGTTGATCAGAGCTTGAAAGATGAAGCCGAGAAGGCTGTGGAACGGCTTCAAGAGGCAGAGATGGAAACCAAGTCTCTCCGGACGATGATACATAGGATGACTTTGACACAAGAAGAAATGGTTTGCCTCAAAACTAAAGTACTACTAAGTTTATCAATCAAAGTCTTGTCTTGATCTAAGTGTGTATAAGGCCGAACTTTTAGGAGGAAGTTGTCCTAAAGAGATGTTGGCTTGCACGCTATTGGGGATTAGCTTTCCAATATGGTAATTCAATTCTTCAACTTTCTGAACGTAATTTCTCATTACTTTGGGTGCCGAAATGGTAATCAATTCTTCAGTAACTGCTTCAACCTCCTTGTGTATTCAAAATAGACGCAACAAAAGTTATAAGCAGTAAATTTTGGTGACTCATGCAGGAATTTGCGATGATATAGCAACGTCGAGGCATGAATATTGGTCAGCTTTGGCTCCTCTTCCCTTTGAAGTTGTCCTCTCAGCTGCACAAAAATCCGAAGACTCATGGCAGCCAGGTCCGATCCTCATTTAACCATCAGTTACGGAAAGTGTGTCTGCTTTAGAAATTAGAAGAATCGTTTCCTAGCAGGCAGTAACGATCGTGCTTGGAGCAAAGTTGTTAGGAACTTAACCGATGCAAATGGAGAAGGCAACATAGAAAGCATGCTCTCTGTCGAAGTGGCTTTGCGGGAGTTAGCGTCTTTAAAGGTTTCCACACTGTTATATTTTACGTCTAAACTCAGTGTCTGCGTTCTCAACATCTCATGCCTCTACGCTTTTTTGCTGCCTCAAAAGGTCGAGGATGCTGCAATGGTTGCATTCGCACAGAAGAGATTGACAAATCTGATCCGACGCACCATCACTGGTATGTACCCCCACGTCTAAATGAATACGATCCATCTACATTCAATTCTGAAAATGTGATCGATCATTTTGTCATTTTTTCAGATCCAAGAATGCAAGGGGATTCCAAGTTTGTCGAGGCATTTGGTAAATAATACGATAGACTTAGGAGTTTTTGGTATTTTGATATTTTTTTATACTGGGTTTTGATAGTGTTAACGTGTCGGGTGCTAAGTTATTTAACGTTTGGATTTAAGGGAGATTAGGAACAAAGCCCAAAGGGTTTTAGCCCTAGGGGCTGGTCGTCAACCCTCTTCCCTGTTTAAAGTAGTGATGTCAAAATGGTTCTGGCTCACGAGCCAACTCGCGAGCAATCAGCCGCCCCATGTATACTATAAGAATTACTGTAGTAATTATGACAAAGAAGCTTTAGTAATGGTTTGCGCCGAATTCTCTAGTGCAGAGTTGAGCGAAGAAGAGGCGCAGGATGTTCTCTTCAAAGAGGTTTCATTCTCCGACCAACTTACCCTAGTAGAATCATTTTGTTTCTTGCAACTCAAACAACTGGTTTCATACCATTGTAATAATTTGTTCTTTTGAAGGCATGGTTGATGTATTTCTGGAAAAGAGCCAAAGCTCATGGCGTGGAAAGCGATATAGCGGAAGAGCG
>NW_010964598.1:590561-605804 GCF_000463585.1 Tarenaya hassleriana | reverse complement strand
GCGTCTTCAGTTTTGGATCAACCGTATAGGGCAACCTCCGATGTCACACGACGCAGTCGATGGTAAGACAATATCGTGATTTCTATTGCTCCGTCATTTATAAATTAGATATTGTAGAAAAAAAACTTATGATTTCAAAAAAAAACTAATGGGGGGAAGTGGAGAGAGGAATGGTGGAGCTGAGGAAGCTGGGGATAGAGCAGCAGCTTTGGGAAGCTTCACGCAGAGAGATGGTGGACTCCACTGCTTCTGCTACCTCTTTCGATGAAACCGATTCATAACAAGAACGGGAAAGAAACCACGGTCCATTCCTTTTGCTCTTATTCTCCATCCCTATAATCATGAATCCTCCATCATTTGTTGCAGATCATTTTTGTTTGTACAAAACATATTGTTCCATACCTATCTGATGTTTTAAGGATTTTCTTTTCTTTTTTATAAATGTCAAAGGGCTTGCCGTTGTTAAAACTTTTCGAAATCTTTGCGGATAGACAGTAAAACCATTTGAAACTTTGTTAGATTCTCTTTTAAAACTTCATATCAAAACGGCCCAAAACTATAGCGCCGGAATCTTTTTGCTTCATTAGAAATCGATAGATCCGGTCCCTTGGCAGGAAGGGTTTGCCCATCGCAATCGAGGTCGGAGCTGTAGCTCTCGCGGCTCCGCGCTTCCACGTACAATATGGTTTTGGAATATGGAATTCACTACACTCAAGTTCTGGTCCCGAGTTGTCCATAACGGAGCAAACAGAACAAAACTGATAATTTTCCCACCGTAACGAAGAGAAAAGTTTCAAGCTTTTTCTGCATAACGCACGCTGCTATGACCGTATAAACACAGGTTCTCGCATGCAGTTACAAGTGGCATATATATTAGAAAACAAAAACTCAAAAAGGGTAATCACTGTTCTTGCAAGATGAAGGATCCTTGTATTGGTTTATCGTTGATGGGAAGAGGAGGAAGAATGTTCAAAGGTGAGAACAAGTCCTCGACGCTGGAGGAGGATGGCGTTGGTTTGAACTCATACGGGTTGCTCTTCGGGCCCCATACCTGAAACCAAAACCAAACATCACAGTTCTGTCATGTCGTCTTTGACAGAGAGAGGGAGAGACTGGATGAACCTGGTTTCCGTCATCATCATAGCCGCGATCCCAGAGGTGTATCTCATTGTTCTTCAGAACCGTGAGATCAGATGTACAATAGCTAGCACCGTTCTTCCGTTCAAGATGCAAAAGAAAGTAACGAGACACAGACCATGTCGGTACTTTTGCCTGGTTGGAAGAGTGTAAAACCAATTTGTTGCGTTTTTGGAACATACCCATGAATTCGGGAATCCACCCGGTGGAGTTGAGCCTTCGTACAAACATCGTTTCCCACGATCGCACCGACTGAGGTACATTGTTGTCAAATGCTCACCCATGTCCTGTAATGTGATGAATGTTAGGCAAGTCTATTGACAAAAACCACTGAAAATCTAGATCGATTTCTATGGCATTTGCAAGCAGTGGAACCCGCAAGTTTCAACAAAGACTCACGCTGATAACTTCTTCGGGAAGTGGGCGCTGATCCTTTGGGCGGTCACAGAAATTTTTGTACTCCTCTGCATCTCTGATGGCATACGAGCTTACCTGAGATTGAATAAAGATACAATCTTTAAAACTAGTCTCCGGATAACAACATAAGAAGATCACAACTTTCTACTGACAAGGGGACAAGCAGGAGGGATCATATCCTCACCTCGACATCACATTTCAGTTCCTTTGGACAAGGCTTAACCACATATAATCTCTGCATCAGAAACAAAGACAGGGTTTTGCGTAAAAAAAAATGAAGGATTTTGGCTCGGGAGGAATCAAAGGACAAAAGAGAAACCGTTACAAAGGGCGATCACATACTTGGCGAAAGGGCTTCTGAGGAGTCCTCCAAAAAGCCTGCAGACAAAAGGGAGATGGCTTAGTGTGGAGGATGACAACCATACAAGACCGTGAATTTTCAAGTAAAGCAGGAAAGAATCTGAGCCAACCTGTTCAAAATATAAAACCTTTGAACCATCGACCATCTCAGCTGCCCGGCAGGTTAGCATTCTGGACAAAACTTCGAAAGTTAAAGGCTTAAAGCACATTTTTCAACATTTGTTCACACGAGAGGAGGTAAAATCACATGAAAAGAGCTCCTCCAAGGAACTCATTACGCCCGTCATGAAAAACATAAGCACGAACTTGGGACCAAAGGAGAACATACTAATTACTTAACAATTCAAAAACGGAATTCCTGAACAAATCCAATCCAAGCATAAATTCCGGAGGACAAGCCTGTACCATATGATATAGAGCGTAAACTCCGCGTGGCACTGGCAAACATCAAGAATCCCATCCTGAAAACTTCTACAGGAAAACCCATTTCGCTACCATATCTCCGGAACTAAGACACAGATCACACCTAAGAACTCGAGTTTAGAAGCACTAAAGAGTTCAAAACCTAGTCTATTGCGTGCTTGGTAAGTTCATAAAGAAAGAGTAAGACAAACCTTATGTTGAAGTAATTATCAGGATCCCTGGACGCTTGCTCCCTCGAAAACTAAACACCAGAAAGAACAAACACCTCGTACCAGAAATTCTTTTGAGAAGACAATGAAAAATCGGTAACCAGATTGAAATCCGAAACCCAAATCGAAATTGTCAAGGAAATAATAACCCCAAATCAAAATTTATCATTACGAATAAGGAATCAGGGAGCGAAATTGGGTAGGACAGAACAAAACCTTCTCGCCGCTGAGGGAGCGAGCAACGGCGCGAGCGTGGTCCCAACGAGTGGTGGACTTTGTGAGACGCTTGAGAAGAAGAGCACCTCCGGCGAGGAAGAGCGCCTTGACGACAAAGCCACGAGCCCGGCTCCAGGCGGCCGAGCTAGAATCCGAATCCGAACCCGACCCAGAACCCATAAACCCTGCGGTTCAATCGAAACACTGCATATTAGCCGCAGGTCCGTTCCTAGGTGAAATGAAAATCGAATAAGAGCTCTCGCGAAGAAGCAGCAGACCAACCGAGGAGGAGGGTCTAATGATGATCGGGGCTTCTGCTTCGAAGTGGAAACTCGGACCAAAGAACCAGTGGTGAGGCTGCTCGCCACGTCAATCTTCGGTTTTAGTATTTTTGTCCTTGCTAGAAAATTCCATTTCATCCCGAACAAGAAGCACAACCTTTCAAAAATCAACATCTTAAGAAATTATTGTTCGGTTCGATTTATAATTTCGGTACAGCAATTTCGATTCGATCACATAGGAAAAGGGAAAATCTTTATATAAACTATGAACTTTTTTTAAGTCTATTTACCCAAAAAAAAAATTAAAATCCTCTCATCAAAATTAGAATTAAAAAAATAGAAAAAAAACCCTAAAAATTTATGGACTTGTGATTTGACGAGTCTAACTCAGAAAATTACTACCACGTATATAATTTTTGGTACGTTAGATTAAAGCCGGTTTCTCGAAAAATCAGAAATTGCATACGTACAGTAATTTTCTGAGTTGCTTCGCCACATCACACGTCACGTCAGATCGTCAACTCATTTTTTTGATCAATTAATGCTATGGACAATTATGGAACCGTTTAAAAATCAATATTTTTTTACGATTTTGATGAAAATCAATATTTTTTTACGATTTTGATGAATTCGAGTATCTTTGGATAGTTGAATTTAACAACGGACATCTAAACCGCAGGTAGAAGCGGATCTACTTGGTGAGGAGTGGGGACACAGACTCCATTCTAATTAAAATAATAATAAAATTTGTGTATAAATTTTATAAAATTACTAAGAAAACTATCCAATACCCCCATTAAATGACATTTGGTTTTATAAAATTATTTGTATAAAATTCATGTCTTCTCTTATATTTTTTTCTAAATCTGCCACTGGCCGCGGGTATACGAGATTCACAAAAATAAAAACGGGATAGTGTTTTTTAAAACCCGTGAAGACAAAAATAAAATCCGGATACCCAAAAAATCAGGGTAACGACGTGTGTCCACTCCTACTTCCGTTGCTCGAGGTTCTCCTCTTCGAAGTCGAGAGTAATATTTTTTGAAGTAGAGATTGTATTGTGTTGGCTTATTAATATGAATACGAATGTTGGTTTTGCACGTATATCTAAATCAGGTAGCATATTTAATCAGAATAGAAAATTAAGTTTCGTATTTAATAATAATAATAATAACAATAATCGTGTGACCATTTTTAATTCTAACAATTAAAAAAAAAACTAATATTTTCTTTAAATATGGACATAATTGTCATTTTTCCTATATCTCTCATCACATCCCCTTTGTCGGGATCTATCTTTTACATATAAAAACATAAGATGATTGGTGAATCAAATTACGATCCAGAGACCTTGTAGGGGAAAAAAATGGAGAGGTGGTCGGAAGAATCAGCGAGGCCGTTGACGGGAGGGGAGGAGAGGAAGAAGAAATGGACAGCGAGAGAGGAAGTGAAGAGGCAGGTATGGTTGTCGGGGCCATTGATAGGAGTGAGTTTGCTTCAGTACTCTCTGCAACTAATCTCCGTCATGTTCGTCGGACATCTCGGATCTCTCCCTCTCTCCGCCGCCTCCGTTGCCACGTCATTCGCTTCCGTCACCGGCTTCTCTCTCCTCGTACGTCTCCTCTCTCTCTCTCTCCTTCCCGAATCGTGGGGAGATTTTGCTTGAATATGCTATTCGTATGGTTATCTTTAGATTCGAATTCCAGAACTATTCCGACCACAAGCTTCGAATGTCTCCTCATTCGAAAATTTCTTAAAGTTTAACCAATAAATCGAATTTTAATTTGTAGTTCTAGACACAGATTTGGATTTTTCAATGTCTTTTTCAAGGTTTTTTTTTTTCCTTTCTATAACAGGTGGTGTGTGTGGGGGTTGATTAGTAAGCCGGATATTTTGTAATCCATACGATTTAAACAAATCAAAATTATTTTATGCGTAAAAAACAATCTAGCAAAATTATTTTGATGGTTGTACATTATTTTTATTTAAGATAATGCGCAAGCAGCTTGCAAAATAACGGACTAAATGTGTCAAATCATAGGAACTATAAGATTTTGTAACCCATACAATTTTTATATAAAATTTTATAATCCATACAATTTTTAATAACCAATTTTTTTATTTGTTTAATTCTATTTGAATTTTATTGTATTACAAAAATATTTATTTTTATTTTGTTTCTCATTTGTTGATTTAAACTTTGGTTAATTTGGTTTTTAAAATTATATGTTTAATAAAATAATTAATTATATGTTATTTTATAAGATGAATTCTAAATATTCGTGTGAAATTTGATTGGATGATTCTCGCATTATATATAAGAAAATTTTCCAAAAAAAAAATATCAAACTTACTGAAATTTATAACAAAAATTCTCAAACTTAAGAAAAAGGTATACACATATCATTGACTTATCAAAGTGTTCTAGTCCCGGGAATATTTGGTTAAAATGGTCAAAGATTTAATTTGAAAATGTTTTATAAGTTTAAAGTTCTTTATAAAATATTTTGATAAGTTGAGGATATTTATATAATTTTTAAAAATTTAATGGCCATTCATAGGATTATATTGTGTGGACCAAATGGAACAACGGCCGTCTTCATTGAATATTGGAGTTGCGTATCGAATATCCTCTCTACCACAAAACACAAGGTGCCAAAATGATGTCATGTAACATGGAAAAATAATAAAAATGTAATAAAGCCTGTTTTCACGTGACATATATCAAATATCCCACCGAGAAAAAGACAATTTTTTTCTCTCCTTTTTTCTCTTTTTTTTTTAAAATCCAACATAATGTGTTGATTTGGCCGTTTGAACTCAGATTCTATTTTATTTTGAAAAATAAATTTATTTTGTAGAAATTATATTGAGTGCAATTTTATTTTATTTTTTGAGTTATCATACTAAAGCCCCTTATACTATTGCATTTTGTTTTGGTATGAACCCTTATACTATTGCATTGATATTTAAAAAACTTCAACTTCGAATTTATTATGTATTCATAAAAGCAAGCTACCATATTTATATAAAAAAGAAACTCTCAACTTTTCAAAATGGTACATCTAAAATCTTAATTATTTAATTGTTATATTTTATTTTAAATTTTAAATATTTTTATCAGTGAAAATTAGATTACTTGTTTTTCTTTTTATTTTATAAGATGCATAAGAAAAATAGTAAATTAAACATTGTATATTTTTTATTTGTTTGGATTAGGTTTAGTGGGGGCATTATCAAAAATACCCTTAATTTGCTATTTCTACTTCAAGACCTACCCTTGTGACCATGTGACCAATGTGACCGAAATATAGTGTGGTCACATATTGATCTCATTGTTCATAACGTTAAATTTATGATGTTTTAATCAAATGATTAGTAAGATATACAAGGTATGAACATAATGAATTAGTGTGATCACCATAAATTTAACGTTATAATCGATAAAAATCAAAATGTAACCATACTATATTTCGGTCACATTGGTCACATGTGACCAGGGTAGGTCTTGAAGTAGAAGTAGCATTTTAAGGGTATTTTTGATATAATGACGGTTTAGTGTGTGTGGCAAAAAACATTTTCTAATTAAGAATAAATATACCTGCAGTTATTTACTCAAAAAGCTAACTTAATGATTTTTGTATGCCTAGTTTATAATATAAGTGTTTTTTATAAGTATGATAGTTTAAGGATTTTTTGGTACATATTATACTTTGGGATTTTTTATGATGAATTTAAACTAAAAGGTTTTATTTTTGTGTTAGTATAATAAATTAGAATTTTTTTAATAAAATAATTCATTATTTTTTTATGATATCATCTGTTTTTTTAATGAATAGATGGGAACGGCAAGCGCCTTAGATACACTATGTGGGCAGTCATATGGAGCAAAACTGTACAATATGTTAGGCGTACAGATGCAAAGAGCAATGCTTGTCCTTGTCATTCTCAGTGTCCCTCTCTCAATCATATGGGCTAAAACAGAGCATCTCCTCTTACTCTTCGGACAAGACGAATCCATCTCCAAATACGCGGGATCTTATGCCCTGTTCATGGTCCCGAGCCTCTACGCTTACGGTCTTCTTCAATGCCTCAACAGATTCTTGCAGGCTCAGAACAATGTCTTCCCTCTTGTCTTGTTCTCAGGAATCACTGCTCTGCAACACTTGGCTCTGTGTTGGTTCTTGGTGCTGAAATCTGACATGGGTCACAAAGGAGCTGCTCTGGCAAACTCTGTTTCGTATTGGGTTAATGTCGTTCTCCTGTCTTGTTACGTCAAGTTCTCGCCTTCTTGCTCTGAAACTTGGACAGGTTTCTCCGTGGAGGCTCTCCGCGACGTCCTCCCCTTCGTAAAGCTCGCTGTTCCTTCTGCGCTTATGGTTTGGTAATAGAGAGATCTTCATATGATTGTTTTGAGCATCTTTCTTTCTTCATGCATTCTGAGATCCTTGAAACATGTTTTGATTGCGTCCGGACAGCTTGGAGATGTGGTCGTTTGAGCTTCTTGTTCTCTTGTCAGGCCTTCTCCCTAACCCTGTCTTAGAAACTTCTGTTCTTTCCATCTGGTAAGAACCGTTATCTTCCTTTACTCACACTAATTCTTGTTTTAGCTTTCTCTACGACTATACTCATCCGAATATCGCAAATTCTCCAGCCTTAACACCGTCGCGACGGTCTGGATGATCCCCTTTGGACTCAGTGGCGCTGCGAGGTCGGTCTCAATCACCAATTCAGATCATATAACTGAAAATAGTATAAAACATCCGTACCAAATCTTCTGTTTTTTCGTTGGTCTGAATCTGACAGCACGAGGATCTCCAATGAGTTAGGAGCGGGGAACCCCGAAGTTGCGAAGTTAGCCGTTGGAGTGGTCGTAATTATCGCCCTCTTCGACGGAATTCTGATTGGATCTGTTTTGTTACTGATACGAAACATCTGGGGATACGCTTACAGCAGTGATGAACAAGTTGTCCGATACGTGGCCACAATGATGCCGATTCTCGCCTTATCCAACTTCCTAGACAGCCTCCAATGCGTTCTCTCAGGTCATTAAACTTATCAAACCGAAATCTAACTTGCTTACTTGCCTTGCAAGCAAAGCAATCCACAAACCACTAACCTAACCCCGATCTCCGGTTTTCAGGGGTTGCTAGAGGATGTGGATGGCAGAAGATTGGAGCGTTTGTGAACCTCGGATCATATTATCTGGTCGGAATTCCAACCGGATTGTTACTCGGGTTCTTCTTCCAAATCGGTGGGCGGGTAAGATCAACCTCACAATTTGATCCATTTTCTTTTTTGTTTTTACCAATTTCGCTTGTTGTTGATCATGCATGATGGATCTATAAGAAAGTCGAATCTGTCTTCAAATTCACATAGTGTACTTAAACCTCCATGATTTCCATCCTGCCATTAGAAAACAGATTAGGCATTTTTTTAGGACATGAAAAAAAGCATAAGCGCAAAGTCTTGTCTGTTCACAGGGGCTTTGGTTGGGGATCATATGTGCCCTCTTTGTTCAAGTTTTCTGCCTCTCACTTATCACCGTACGTACAAATTGGGATGAAGAGGTGAGGTTTTTTTTTTAAAATTCTTATTCGGGTCGTATCCTTATTATTATTATTATTATTCTTAAGGAAAAAACTCTAAAAAATCTCCAACTTGCAAAAAAATATACAAATAACTTGTAAAATTGTCATTTAAACCCCAAACTTGTAATATGTAAATGAATAAAATCTCGAACTTGTAAATTGTTACTCTAATAACCTGTTGATCGGTTTGACCACAATTTCAGACTGTTGACCGTTTTGATTATGATTTCAATTTCAGGTGATCAAAAATCTATGTTGACCCGAAAAATTGATATCAGCGTGTCCACATAACCGACTTTAAATGATTTTTTGCCACATCAATATTTTTTGGGTTGAAATTTAATCCGGTTTTGCGAGTAAATAAATCCAGTTTTGGAGCAAAAAATCATTTAAAATTGGTTACGTGGACACACTAACATCAGCTTTTCGGACCAACATGGATTTTCGATCACCTGAAATTGTGGTCAAACCGGTCAATGGGTTATCAAAGCAATAATTTGCAAGTTCGAGATTTTATTCAGTTAAATGTTGCAAGTTTGGGGTTTAAATGACAACTTTACAAGTTAAAGGTTTATTTATATATTTTTTGTAAGTTGAAGGTTTTTTTAGGGGTTTTTTCCTCATCATCATTATTATTATTATTATTATTAATACTAATAATAGTAGTAGTAGGATAAATCGCCAAAAAAACCATATATTCTTTCTAGATCAATGAAAAAATCCTGTATTTTTTTGTTTTACCAGTTAAATCTTATATTGGTGCGATTAACCTATAAAATCCCGAACTTTTTAAAAATTCACAGAGAACCACCGCGTCTGTCAATTCAAACAGAAAATGATGATGTTGCAATGACATGGCTTCCAAGTCATGCACACATCAACATAATTATACCAAATTATCATTTCAAACAAAATTTAAATTAAATAATTTATTTAAATTAATATATATACATATAAATTCCCATATATATATATAATAAATATAAAATTATTTATAATTAATAAAACACATATATACATATCTACAATATATATATTATAAATTATATTATAAATAATATATATATATACATATTATTTTTTAATATATATTGTATATATATATTAGTTGTAATTATTTTTATTTTAATATGTATATTAGTTGTATATATATATATGTTGTATGTATAACTAATATATATACATATACATATTATTTTTAATAGATATATTATATGTATATATATTTATTATAATTACTTTTATATTAATATGTATATTAGTTGTATATATATATGTGTTGTATATATAACTAATATATATACATATACATATTATTTTTTATATATATTATATGTATATATGTTAGTTATAATTATTTTTATTTTAATATGTATATTATGTATATATATAAAATTAATTATAATTACTGTTATTTTAATACATATGTATTAGTTATAATATACATATATGTTGTAGTTATGTGTATATGTGTTTTATTAATTATAAATAATTTTATTTTTAATATATATATGTGTAAATTTATATGTATATATATAAGTTAAATAAATTATTTAATTTAAATTTTGTTTGAAAAGATGATGTGACATATTATGATGATGTGTGCATGATTTGGAAACCGTTACATCGTCATTTTTGTTTGAGTAGGTAGAGGTTTTTTGTGAATTTTTAAAAAGTTTGAGGTTTTATGGGTTAATCATATCAAGTATAGGATTTAATTGGTAAGCAAAAAAGTATATGATTTTTTTGTTGAACTGAAAAAAATACAGGGTTTTTTTTGGCGATTTCCCTTATTATTATTATCACGATGAATTTGCGTCGTTCATCCTTTGTTTAAATCGATGGTGTGAAATCTGCTGATACGGTCGGTTTGGGTTTTATTCTCTTGTTCAGGCAAAGAAAGCTACAAACAGGGTTGTCGGGGAAGATTTCTCCATTTTGGCCTGAGGGGGAAATAAGAAAAAGTTTCTTGAATTCACTCTTCTTCCCATATTCAAATGTAATAACATCTTTTGGGTCTCTGGATACATTTTGATTTCCGGTTCATGAGAAGTATAAAGTTGCAATCTTCAAAAGGCATTTGACTCTTGATTTGACACAGGATTTATGGCTTAGGGCTTTATTAGGATTGAAGAATCTTATTTTATACCTAATTTAAATTTAAAAAAAAAATGGTCCGATTGTATATTAGATCAATTTAATCCAGCGATAAGAATATATTGTTGGGTTCAACACCCATTTTACATAATCCCAACTGGAATGGACAGCGCAATCTTATCTGCAATATGGGCATGGAATCTGTACATTCCTTTTTTTTTTTTGTTTCCATTTCTTTAGTAGGAAAAAAATCTGTATGTATATTCTATTAAAATCAGATTAATTGTTAATATACGAATTTAATGTTCGGTACACCAAATTAAGGGTCATCGACAATATTTATTTATTTTATTGTTTTCGGTAATTATCCAACACATATTTATTAACCAAATTTGGAACTTTACGGAGTTATCCAATAGAAATGGAGTATAGCCACCTCCTTAAAAAAGACAGAGAATCCAGCCTAACAAAAATACCAAAATTGTATTAACAAAAAAATAAATAAAGGTCCCTATATGCATATGCGTATATATATATATATATATGTGTATGTATACCAGATTCAAAGGCTTCAACTGAGAAGCCCATATGTTTAGGCAGAAGATTCGATCATCCCAAATCTTTTGTTAATTTGCGTCTGACTCTCACCAAGTTAAATTCATCCTCCACATAATATTTTCCCACAATAGAAAAAAAAAATCTCTCTTTTTTTATTTTCTTATTTCTCAAACCCTAATTCTCTCTCTCCCCCTCATCTCTTTTGTCTCCCCCGATAAGAAGATCTCCGTCTTTTGTGTGTAATGCGAGATTAAAGAAGGGATAATAAAGTGCAGAAAGACAATGAGTTTAGGGGTTTCCGTGTCGTTGAGGGTGTTAGCCACTGGAGCTGCCGCTGCTGCGGCATGGCTCACGATGACAAACCATGAGATCGCCTCTCTCTATGGCTTCTCCTTTGCTGCTAAATACTCTTACTCTCCCTCCTTCAAGTAAATCTCTCTCCTTTCTCACATGGGTATCCTTGTTTCTTAATGGTTTTTACAACGAAATTGAGTTAAAAAATTATTTATATATATTTACCTTTTCGTTGTCTGTGGTGAGAAAATAACAATGGATTTCGCATTCAAACTTGGGTCAGCCGGTGAAACAAGTAGAGTTTAACGTATGTCCCATCCCGAATTCGAATTTTAAATTTGGTGAAAGACAGTCTCCTGTCAGATACTCGAATAAAAAACAATGATTTCAAAATCGCAACTGTTCTATTAGCAACAAAATGATTTTCCTTGTTATTTCATTGAAAACACTCACTAGCCATGAAACTTTTCCATTGGCAATTGTTGCGTACGTGTGTTTTTGTAGTGCACCGAATCTAAATCTTCGTATTAATCCATATATATATATATATATATATATTGTAATTGTTCGTCCTTTGGTAGGTATTTTGCGTATGCGAACATAGCGATTGCAGCTGCGACTCTGGTTTCGCTTATTTGCGCGTGTAGCTCACGCAAAGCAGGAGGAGGCTTTGCCCTCTTTCTCTATGATTTGGTAATCTCTCCATCCTCTGTGGATTCCTCATTCCAAGATCTTTTTCATGGGAAACTGTTTTTGTTTAGGGTTTGATCATAATTATTAGGGTTTTTTTTTCTTCATTCTATTGAACCCATTGTTGCATCAATTGTGATATATACCCATGCATATATATAATGATTGCATGCAGTGTGTGACTGTGGTGGCGATAACGGCGTTCTCGGCGGCCACGGCGGAAGGATACATCGGAAAGTACGGAAACTCACACACCGGTTGGATTCCGATATGCGGATATGTCGGGAATTACTGCCGACGTGTCACTATCTCATTGGCGTTGTCCCTCGTCGCGTCTGTTCTCTTGCTCCTCCTCACCATTTTATCTGCTTCTGCATCTCGACATGTCTGAATTCTTAATTAAGACCTCCCGGTCGAATTTCACATTATGATATGAAATGCTTATTTTAAAAGCTAACTATTGTTTTTGTTATTTGTTTTTCTCTTCTTTACATTGGCTTTGTCTGATGAAAAACAAATATGCACCGAGACCCAACTTAGTTCAACCGGTGAAATGGAGGCGTAAAACGTCTATCCCATATCGAACCTCAAGTTGGGGAAGGAAACGTAATTTCAATCACATGACTTGCTCCCGATCCTGTAACTAGTCTGAGTTTCGCCCCATAGACAGATTACAAAAAAACATTACGTTAATTTTGCTTTGTTTAAATAATAACTTGAGACCCAAACTTAGGATACATAACTAACTAAATACCGTGAATCACAAGATAACACGTGATAGATTACGTAGAAGCCATAGTTCTTTCTTAATTCGTCATGTGAAAAACGTTTATTATATTCGTTTCTTGTTGCTTACGTAATTAAACCAAACTGTGCACTGTTGTTCCTCTGTTTTTTCTGCACTTTTGTTGGGTTCTTGCTTTTGGTTGTGATTCATCACCTTTTCGAGAGCTGGTAAATGTGAGAAATTACTGGAAACTAGGATAACTTTATGATCACCGTTTCGAGTTTTCGTAAACCTGAAAACTTGAAGAATTTACCGATTCGTATTGAAAACTTGATGATCATCAATGCAACCTCTTTTGTTCTTCCGGATTTCAAGGGGTAGTTTGTGGAATGGGCTTGAGACGAAGAGCAAACAGAGAATACTCAAAGGATCGAGGGTTTCTTTATGGCACGTGACCTCGGTCTTGCAAGCTCAAATTTCTCGGTCTGAATATCCAATCTCGGAATTGTGAGAGTTGGAAACCCGAGCTTCGGGTATCCGCAATGTTCTCCAAATGTTTAGGTACCCACGGGTATCAGATCGGTGAGCATTGAGAGGATGAGCTGAGGCGAGGGGGCGAGACAAGAAAGAGAGATGATGAGGCGGAAAGCGAGGAGATGAGGGCATTGGGCGGCGATGGTGAGGTAGAGGGTGAAATCCCTTAACCCTCTTCTCAAGTTTCTAAATAGAATACTTAATGGGAAGTCCTAAACCCACCCAAAGTTCTATACTCCAACGGGGAAAAAAGGTTCTCAATTTTGACACATTGGGAACATAGAATTGCCTAAAGAAGCTACCAACTTATATTTGCATCAAAAGAAACATTGAATCTGAGACACAGTGTACTCAACACCATCCAAGGTTTCGTGCTCTCGTTGAGCGGAAGGTCGGATAGATCAAAGAACCAAAGCTTTACGGCTAATATGGCTTAGTTTCCTTGGTGTCTGTGAAAACATATATACAAAGGCGTAAAGTAGAGGTCGGTGCAGACGGATATCTCGGAGCGTTAGGATATCCGGTTTCGGTTTCGGTTTTGTGGGTTCTTTAAAAAGATTATCTCGATCTCGTTCTCGCCAGAACCAGATATCAGGTAGTCTGGATATCCGTGTTTGAATTCGGATATCCGGATACGTGAGTTTTTATTATTCAAACATAAATAATAGTCTTAAATACATATTTTTTTTTCTACAAATTACAAAATACAAACATTAAAATGCATATAAAGCTGTTCAAATTGTACAATACAAATAGAAATACAAGGCAAATATTAAAACGCACACAAAATTGTACAATAAAAACTAGTTAGGTATTTTGCAAATATTTAACTAGAGGGTATTTCTGTCTTTTTTTTTTCATTTTACATGATACCCGAGGTATCCCTTCATCTAATTTTAAAATCCAGATTCGAACCCGCAGATCAGATTTCTCGTACTCGGCCTCATTTGTAACGGATATCCGTAAGTCAGATATCCGCGGGTTTGTGGGGTTCTGGATAAAAACGCCCAGCCTAGTGTAAAGATGGTATCAGACATGTCCATGTGCTGATTCTAATGGATTTTTTTTTTTTGAGCAAAGTGCCAATGAGGAGCACAGAGCAAGCTGAGTTGTGAGGGATCTATCAAAAGGAACAAAGGCATGTGACTTCATAGTTTATAGAACAATTATTAGGGTATGATGCAAAATCAGACAGGACATCCTACCAACATCCAACTGAAAAAATATTGCAACAGTTTCTGCTCCAGTTCCGGCACTGCTATTAATGGGCGTTGTTCCCCCGAGTCCATGGATAATGCCCAAATGATGGAACGGTCTTAGTAAACAGTCTTGTCACATTGTTCACCGCCAACATGACCAAAAGTGGAAAAACAAAAAACAAAACAGAGTAACTAAGTTGAGTTTTGGAGCAGCAATAGAGAGGGTTCTAACCGACGAAGCTCGGGTGCCAATTCGCAGAAAGAAAACGCCAAATTTTCAGGTCGGGTTTCATGAGGCGAGAACTGTTCTTACAGAACCGAGGAATACAAGTCAGAAAACGCATTGCAAATCAGTGGAGCATTCACAAAGATCAGCTTCTACTTCTAGAGGTTTAAAAGGATCAAACTTTAATCCAATTAGCTCACAAGGGAACGATCACAACTCCACAAAGACATTATTGTTTGCCCATAGATTAATCAGAATTTACTCACTCCCCCCCCACCCCCACC
>NW_010964598.1:543465-590537 GCF_000463585.1 Tarenaya hassleriana | reverse complement strand
TTATTGTTTGCCCACAGATTAATCAGAATTTACCCACTCCCCCCCCCCTCCCCCCCTACTTCAATCAGTGAAAGACTTATGGACAAGAAATCAACAGACAACACAAACAGAAAGAACAAGAATCAAATGCCAGAGAACACAACTAATCTTCTTACATACAGGTTAATATGTGTCCATGATCTTCTTCCACCTTTACGGCCTTGCGAAAACACCCCAAATCTTACTCCGGGCGAGGCTGTCTGCTAACTTCTTGGCTCCTTCAACATCCATCTCGGCGAGCTTCTGCAAATGCAAGCAAGCACCAGCAGCCACGATCTGTTTCCTGCATTTCCTCGAGGTCACGAGCAATTCCAACGCAGAGACAGTGTATCTCTTATCCAAATTCTTGATCTTCGGGTCCAAAAGCTGAACAAGGTTATGTATCCCTTTCTCGCTCTTCTTGAAAACTCTTTTGTTGCTCGTGCAGACCAAGAGGGTAGATAATGCCTTGGAAGCTGCTTCTTTCTCCTGCACGGCCTTGCCATCTAACATGTCAATCAATGGACCAATGCAGCCACATTCACCCATTTCTTTTTGGGTTTTCGAGCTGAAACCCAACGCAGAAACAGCCTCAGCGGCAGCCATTCTCACAGCCAAAATGCCACATCTCAACACCAAAACCACCCGAGGGATAAATCCCTCTGAGATCAGAACTTCTCTGACAGCAGGGCACGAAGCTAAGTTCTTGAGAAGATCAAGTGCTGCTTCAAGGGATTTAGCAATAGAAACAGAATCCCAGAAACTCTTTAGGCACTCAATTCCTCCTTCTCTGACAACCAACACCCTCAAATTCTCGTCCCCAGATGTCAAATTAGCCAAACACCCTACAGCACTCTCTTGAGCAAGAGGCGTACCTGAAGAAACTAGAGAAATCAGGACGAAAATGGCGTTTTCCTCAACGAAATTCTCTTTGGTTTCGGCAAATGAAGCGATGTTCCTCAGAACACCGGCCGCGAGAGCCTGCGAACCGGGAGTCCCGGCTTGGCAGATTTCCAACAGCGATGAGATTCCACCTCTGGAACCGATCGCTCTCGCGTTCTCCTTCGAGAAACTCAGTGCTTGCAGAGCAATGCAAGCTTTCTCCTTTGCGAAACCGCTTCCTGATTCCAGAACGCGAAGGAGATGGTTCAGTAAGAACAACCCTTCAGCTATCAACAGATGTTTGCTGCTATCAACCATGGAAACTATTGAGATGGCGGCTACAGTCTTCTCCTTCATAACCAACGAGCTCGAATCGAGTAGACGAGCCAGAACAGGCACAACCCCCTGAGCAACGGCGATCATCACGTTCTTGTCATCCTTCTGTAACAATTCGAGCAACGAGTCCATCGCCGAGTTCTTCGACTCGGGTCCACCAATCTGCAACCTCGTCACCAGATTCCTCGCCTCCACACGAACCGCTTCCTTCTTCGACGAAATCGAACCTCCAGAAACGACGGCGACGTCGCCCTGGAGAACCCCGCTCTTGATCAGAACCTCAGCATCCTTCACATGACAATCGAACCTCGCAATGACCGAGTCGACCTCGCTCTGCGTCTTGAGCTTCCCCTCCACCAAATCCAACCCCTCGCACCTCGCCGCGACAGGGACCGCATCCGCCAGCGTCTCCCGAACCGACCGGAGAAGCTCGAGCGCGAGCAGGTTCGAGGACGACCCATCAAATTCAGTGAAATCAGAGAGCTGAGTCTTGAGATCGACAAGCTTGGCGCGAATCAGAGACCATTTCGACTTGAAACTCAGAAGCATGGGAATACGGTCGAGTAGAGACGAGATAGCCTCCATCAGTCGCCGAACGGCGTCGCTTTCCGGCGCCGGCATCGGATTCTTCAATCCAATACGTCGACTCAGTGAGTTAGGGTTTCAGAGCGCAGAGAGAGAGAGAGAGAGAGAGAGGTTATGACACTTCTGCCTGCTACTGGTGCTTTTTTTTGCCAGTTGCGAAATACACGGTGAAGGAGAAGAGCGAGTGAGCACACGCGCTGAACCGGGATCTATCAAAAGGAACAAAGGCATGTGACTTCATAGTTTATAGAACAATTATTAGGGTATGATGCAAAATCAGACAGGACATCCTACCAACATCCAACTGAAAAAATATTGCAACAGTTTCTGCTCCAGTTCCGGCACTGCTATTAATGGGCGTTGTTCCCCCGAGTCCATGGATAATGCCCAAATGATGGAACGGTCTTAGTAAACAGTCTTGTCACATTGTTCACCGCCAACATGACCAAAAGTGGAAAAACAAAAAACAAAACAGAGTAACTAAGTTGAGTTTTGGAGCAGCAATAGAGAGGGTTCTAACCGTGAACCGCCCTTACTCCCCTCCTCGGTAGTTTCGCTACTTAATCATGCTTGCGAAGTTGGCTGTCATAAGAAAAAAACTTTATAATTTATATTCTTTTTTTTTTGTTATCTATTATTATTTATATTCTTAGTGAGATACTCTTTTTTATTTATCTTGTAACATATGATTTCCAAAATTTTAGAAAAAGAAATATTCGATTTGACTAATTAGTTTCTACGCGTATAGAGATCTTTTAGAGCCCAACTCGTTTTAGGACAAGTGGGCGACATTGTTCTCCCATCTAATTTCGAACCACATCTTGAATTAAATATATTGAATATATAATTAACTTTTGGCACCCTAAATTATAAAACAACAAAATATATAAACCGTTTAACATATTATTGTAAATAGCTTTTCCTCTCTTTTCTATTGATTAAATATGATGATTTTCACGTTGCATTTGTTTAAACCGTTCGATCTATTATTTTATTATGCCAAATTCTAATAGGTCCAAATATATAATATGAGATTGTACGCTAATGATACTAAAAATAGTTTTTTTACGATCCTAAATGGTTATATAGTAATCTGCCAGTTTCTACAAATTAATCTATATTGTTTTTTAATGATTTGTTTCCGTTTAGAACATTTTTAATTATATAATATTAAGTTACAACTAAGATCCTAGCTTTGCTAATATCCTATTTGATATTATTATGTTAAATTAATGGATTGTTAATAGTTCGGTCAAATGAATTATTATTATAACCAAACCTACCAATTTGGCATTATAAAGACTTTTAATAAAGCGTATGAGTGCCTCTAGTCCTATGCTTTGATTGTCATATTATTTGCATGCATCGTACGCATTTCAATCATCATCATCATCACCATCATCACCATCATCATCATCAAAAATATGTGATGACTTTGACTCCTCTGTCCTCGTGATCTTTTCCACACGCGATTTTCCGCCGCGTTTCATTTTTTTTTTTCATACTTTTAACGTTCGATACTTGCAAGAAAAAAGAAGAAGTCCATCGGGCAGATTCGACCCGACTCGACCCGAGTCTGCATTTGGTTCGAGAGTTTTGAATTCGGATTTAAGTCTATACGATTTCTTTTTGGATCTAAATAACTAAATCCAAAATTTAACCTTATAGATTTCGAGTTTCAATTCCGGCCGGATTAGTGCGTTAAATTGTTTTATAAAATTTATTTATTTTTATTTTTTATTAAATTTTTTTCTAAAAAGATTTAATCTTTCTGATGCGAGATGTGGTCTGGATCTCACTCGAAAGTCCACAAAATTTCGGGACAATATTTGGACCTGAAGTCCACTATTTTTCGGGCTGACATTCGGACCGGATCAGACTCTACATTTCGAGCCAAATTTGACAGCTAATTTTAGATATACGGAGATGGGAGAGATTAACATCTTTATGACCCAACAGTTGGTGGTCTAGTGGCTGAGAGATAACAAAGTCATCTTTGGGGAATGATGTAATTTCTGGATCAAAATTGTTCATATACAAAGACTGATTTTGGGTCTAGAATAGATGTAGTCAGATCCAAGGGCTGGACAACCATCTTAATTATTAAAAAAAACAAAAAAAAAACATGTTTATGTACCCACCAAAGACGACATATATCTATATATATAAGGAATCATAACGACTTGTCACACATGATAAATGACTTCATAATATCTTATTTTATTTATCATTTTAATCAATTTTTATTTTCTGTATTATTTTTTAGAATATAATTACGAGGAAATTTGGGGTAACGTGTCAAAATTTTTGGAAAATATACCTAATGCAAGTGTACTTTTGCAAACTATAACAATTTTAATTTGGAATATTCTAAATTTACCTCTTAATTTAAATCTAGATGATTAGAAAACAAAAATTGTTCCTCCTCTCTTTCTTCCGTAACCACTAACCATAACACGAAGATAATGAAACTCGAAATCCAATGGACCACGGGTCGGGTCGGTCCAGAGGCCCATGAATTTTTATTTCTCTATTTTACCTCTAAAATTCTGAGAGTTAATTTCGTAAGGATTTTTGGAAATTTGTATAAAAATTTAAGACATAGATTAATTAATATAAAAGTTAGAAATAGTTCCTCATTTGTACGAGAATTTTAAACTTCGTATATTTATTTGAAAATTGTTTTATAATTTCGTGGATTAATGTTGAAAATTTTTCCTGTAATTAATCGGACGACGAGGGCGATATTAGGGCAAAAGAAAAAGAGGGAAAAAAACCTCTTCGTCTTCGCCGCATTACGATAACGAACCCTAGCGTTCCTTTGATTCCTGGTCTTCGGCAAAAATCTCTCCGGCTGGCGAATAAGGTATGACAGCTGCCGACCCGGAATCTTCGACGGTGGATATCCCGACGCTGCAGCGGCAACAACAACCGGAACATACAGGTACGGAGATTCCGATCTGTGAATCTCAGGAGCATGAGCAACACCAGTTCGTAAAATCGATCGGCGATTTGGCTGCGCTCTCTGCCGCCATTAACGCCTTCAAAAGAAAGTACGATGACATGCAAAGCCACATTCAGTTCATCGAGAACGCCATCGATGCCAGACTCGCCGGCGTCAACGTCGGGGGCGGAGTTGGCGCATCTTCTTCCTCCGTCCTCCCGCCGGAGATTGATTTACCAGAAAACAAACCTCCGCAAGAGTCCGGCACGGTCGTACCAGAGTCGTCGGAGATGCCGGAGGTGAAACATTTGTGCGAATCGATGTCCAGCAAGGGATTGCGCAAGTACATCCTGAGCAATATCGCCGAACCGGCGAAGCTCATGGAAGAGATTCCGGAGGCTTTGAAGCTGGCGAAGGACCCTTCAAAGCTCGTTTTTGAAAGCATAGGAAAGTTTTACTTACAAGGAAGAAGAGCTTATACCAAAGATTCACCGATGATCACTTCGAGGAAGGCTTCTCTCCTCGCAATGGAGTGTTTCCTTTTAATGGCGGATCCTGATGCTGCAAAGACCATGGTTGAAAACTCCACAAAGGTGGAGGCGAAGAAGGCTGCATTTGCGTGGAGGAAGAGGTTGATGAGTGAAGGAGGTTTAGCTAATGCACAGACAATGGATGCAAGGGGTTTGCTTCTGTTGATTGCTTGTTTTGGTGTTCCTTCCACCTTTGGGGATTTGGATTTGGATTTGTTGGATTTGCTGCGACAGAGTAAACCTTCCGAGATTTCAAATGCTCTCAGGCGGTCCGCCTTTCTTGTCCCGAGGATTCCAGGTGCAATACCCTTACATGAAAGGAATAAACTTCGATGCTAAGTCTTTCCTTTTCATAGATCGAACCCATCAGGAACTGATTCTCCTTTATTTCTTGTTGCCTACACATGTTTGGACTTGGACTTGTATGTATAATGCTGCAAACTAAGGGTTAACCTGCTATTTGGAATGCTACAAGATTCATGAGGGGAAACAAATTTGTGGTTTCGTAACTTTCCCAGAAGTATGTTCTGTTTGCCATGTGTATTAGGTTGGAATTACTGTAATTAGTTAGGCAAGCAGATGAATTGGCTGATATGTAAATGATAGTCTTGAGCAATTTTGTCTGGAAAGTTGTGAAGGACTGTTCCTTAAGATGCTTTCTACTTGTCATAGATTTAATCGATTTGGGCATCAAGCGAAAGATGCATGTCGATGCTGTGGAGTTGGTCTATGCCTTTGGGTTGGAGGATAAGTTTTCACCTCCTTCAATTCTAAATTCATTCTTAAGGATTATCAAGGATGCATTTGAGGAGGCTAAACAGATGGCTCGTTCGCCGATGACAGTTGTATGACAACCCTTTCTTGTTTTACACTTTTCTTAAGAGTTTGGGTTTTTTCTTCTGTCAAAGTATTATTATTGATCATTGACTGTGTTATATTTTTTCTCGCAGAAAGGGGCAGTGGAAAGGCAATTAACTGCTCTACAATCAGTATTTCGGTGTTTGGAGGCTCACAATTTAGATCCTACGAAAGTACTAGGTGGATATCTGATCAAAGATGAGATAGTTAAGCTGGAAAAAGACATTGTTGAGCTCAACAAAGAAATCAAAGAGAAGGAAAGATCCTTCAGAATGAAGGAGGAAGCCGTACTCACCCAAAGATTGTATAACCGAGAAATGAAACGTCCAAGGCTTTCAGGCACGGAAATGCCTATGCCTGCATCATCTTACTCTCCTATATACCATGATCGAAACTTCCCTAATCATGGAGATGGAGATAACATCTCTGCTCTTGTGAGCACTTACCTTGGCACTCAATCTTTTCATCATAGATCATTATCAAGTCTCAGGTCTTCCCGTGAAACTGTTGATGAGCGTGGATTAGAAAGAGGCGTATCTGCATTTGAATCGCATACTGGTAACTTGCTCTCTAATGTATACTCCCCGCCGATGCACGGGCACAGCCTCTCTCGGCAGTTCTCACCGGCCCATAGAGAGAACCTTTCTCTGATTGGTGAGCGAAGCCTTTCTGGGCAACACATATCCCCTGGACTACAAAGGGTATTGAGGCACTCACCATCCGTAGATCATTTTGCGGGTTTGCCCAGACACTCTTCCCATGTTAACTCACCATCGGATTGATATGGATGAAACCACATCATATCTATAGCCTGGCCATGTGAGCAGTACAGGAAGAGAGATGCAATTAGTTCATCAATGCGTTGTTCCGGGTACATTTTTTTTTTCTCACACCAGAATTGATGATAATGAAATATTTATCAGGTCCTCTGTTTCATATCGTTGTTGCTCTCTCCGGGCTGCATGTGTTACTGCAGACTCGAGACCCTGGAGCCGACAGCTTGTCCATGAATATTGATATGTAACCAGGTCTTCTGTTCCAACTACTTTGGAACTGGAAACTGACATTAGGTATCAAATCTGTTAGTGAAAATCATTGGGGGGGTCTTTCTGCTTGACAATATTACCTCGAAATCCAGGTAGTTAAGCCAACGAGGGAAGAAGGAAGAAAGCCAAAGTTAATCATCAAGAAACCAAAGTTTTCGAGCTATCTAAACCGAACGCGTCGGTTTTCATGGGATATGAAGAATGTGTTGTCTCTCAAACCCGGGGATAAGGTTTCTCATGATTATCTTAAAACATATTTTAAGCTAATACAAATTCATCCGAAAAATGACCCAAAACATCTTTCGGTTTATTTCTCTTACTCATTTACAATGTCGTCTATATGCGTGTGGCCCAACAGGATCCGTTCAATATGGCAGTAGAACGAAATACCATCGAAATCCGTCTCTAATAAGACCTATCGATTGTCCACGTTAAATCGAGTTAGTGATTTGAAGATCTGTCTATCATAATATTTGATATTATCTTTTTTGTCACATGGCATAAATGATTAAACAGGGATATATTAATCTTATTTGAGGGGTCTAAAGAAGATCACCTATAATCATCAAATGATTCATAGAAAAGTTTATAAACAACGTTTGACAATGTTAAAGAAACGTTGTTCGTCAAATATGATAATAATGATCTCAATTCTAAGAATCACATATAAGACAATTGTTGGATATTTTAGAGTAAACGGTTTATCGGAATAATCTCTATAGATGAGTTATATATTCATAATGGATATGCTATGGATTGGTAAAACGAAATTTTTGTTACGGAGATGTAACTCGGTCCGTGTTAGAAGTAACTCGTGTCGTGTTACTTTCTGAGAGAAAATTTCGTTTTGCACAAAGATTTGACGCGACTCGAATTAGATGTAACTCGAACCGCGTCAGGGGTACCTCTGTCCGAATCAATTGTAACTCCGACTGCGTCAGAAGTCTAGAAGAAAATCATGTTTCAACATGAACTTGACTCGGCCCAAGTCAGATGTAACTCAGACCACGTCAGGGGTAACTCGGTCGAGTCAGTTCTAACTCGGCCCGAATTAGTTTTCAGAAAACGAACAGATGCGATTCTTCTCGGATTTTTGTAACTTTTGATGATGTCTTTTAGTGTTTATAAATTAAAGACGTCAGAATAAGTTGGTGATGAGATCTAATAAAAAAATTGAGAGATTTTGAGTGTTCATTTTGGTGGTTCTTGCAAACTCAATCAAAAGATGTTGTGTTCATCTTCATAAACAAGTATTTGTATGATGATTCTCGGAAGGTAATCCAAAATCATTGAATCTTCATTGTATCTCAGAAATGTATTCCTATAATCCCATTTACCCGGTAGTGATGGAATAACGCTTTTAAGAAAGTGATTACACGTCTTGAAGTCATATCCAGATTCTTTACTATTCATACGTGTTACAGGATCGAAGTCATATCCGGATTCTCTACTATTCATAGGTGTTACAGGGTCGAAGTCATATCCAGATTCCAGATTACAGCAAGATACGAGGTTGAAAACTTATATCTTATCGGGTACGTATGTGTTTTCGTAATTCATTTTTTGAATTTTCTCTAACAAATTATATGAGATCCAATCATATGTGCATCTCACGATATTATAGTGGTTAACGAGTCTATCATTTTAAATAAAAAAAGTTATGATCGTGATTTATATCCAATACACAATAATAATTTAATGATTATCTATTACATTTCATGTTAGTGTTAGTTTAGTTATAGTTGAAAGACAGAGGGAGATTAAGATGAAAGATACTACTAGATGAAAGATACGTACTAAAATATTTTAAAATTATTTATAAAAATTTTTAGATACGAAATACAATATCATAAAATAAACAAAATATTACATAACGTTCAGTAGATAATTATTATAAACCACAAACACCAACAATCTTCCATTTGTTTTATTCATGATATATGGGTATGTATTTATTGGTATATGCATGAATATATATTTGTATGTATGTATATATATATAAGTATATATATATATGTATGTGTATTGTATATATATGTCTATGTATTTTTTTTCTTAGTTTTTAAAATTTTTTAATTTTTAATTTTTATATATTTTATTAATTTTAAATTGACTAATGACATGGTATTTTTAAAATAATTTCTGATGACATGTTTTTTTTAATACGTGCGTGAATATGTTTCCGTTAATATTGTGACGACGCTTATATTGGAGTTTGTAAAAAAAATGTAAAATGTGTGTATTTTTTTTTATAAAATTCAAAGTCTATGTAATTATTCGTGGAATTAAATATAATTCCAGTGATAATTTCACGTTACCAATAACTATACGACACGTTCCACTTCCCCATATAATATTTTCATTAATTTCTTTGGGTTTTTTTCTTCTCTTGCCATTGTTAAAAAAAAAACCTAAGGAAAAAGAAGCTCTTTGTCCTCTGTGTCGCCATACAACAATATTACGATTTTCTTCTTCTTCTTCAGTTTTGTTCTATTTTGTAATCTTCTTGCCAAACCCCTCTCATTTTCCCGCACTTTCCCACCCACAGGGAGGAAAATTCCCCAGGAAAATGAGGTGGGAAAGGGTCCGACAACAATACCCACAAATGGGTCTCGGTTCGGGGCCCGGAAAAGGGTGGGGACACACTTGTAACGCCATTAAAGGAGGCAGGTTTCTCTATATCTTCGGTGGTTATGGCAGAGACAACTGCCAAACCAATCAAGTGCATGTCTTCGACACTGGTGAGTTTCTGGGGTTTCTTTCGTGGAGAGATTCGTCTCTGTGGCAAAGTATCGGATTCTTACGTTGATTATTGTGGTGGGTATTGCACACAGCCTCAATCTTTTGTTTCCTCCTCTGATCTGTGTGATGATTTGTATCAATCTCTAGGGTTTTCTTCACTTGTTCGTTTTTTTACCTTTGCATGTGTTGATAGTTGTTAGACATTAATGCTTCAGGAGAAGAAGATGCTATGATGAGTTTTGGTTCGACAAATGCCACATCTTCTCCTGATTTTGGATGTTTTTGGCCAACAATCATCTGTTCTTATGCGATGGTTATGCAGTAATCGAGTTCTTTCATATGGAATGTTTTTTATAGATTTTGAAACTCTTTTATATGCTTTTTTTTTAGTTGGTCTTCTGTGGTTTTCTTTGTTCGTTGTCTGTTTCAAGCATTTGATGTTAAACACTCTCAATCTGTTGTGATTTCGTGCAGCAAAGCAGACATGGACTCAGCCATCGATCAAAGGCACGCCTCCCCCTCCGAGGGATAGCCACAGTTGCACAACCGTGGGTGACAATCTCTTTGTATTTGGTGGTACTGATGGGACAAACCCTCTGAAGGATTTGTACATACTTGATACTTGTATGCTCTTCCATTCTTGTTTCGTTTTTTGCTTCAGATTTTGTTTGAGAACTTGGTTATATGATATCGAGAGACCGTTATCCATCATTACACTCTCACAACCAAGATCTGTTGGTTGTTCCTGCTATGAGCAGATTATCGTGTTCAACTCACTCTTGTATCGTTTTTTTCTTGTTCTGATAGCTTCACATACTTGGATATGTCCGAATGTTAGAGGTGAGGGTCCCGAGGCAAGAGAGGGTCATGGTGCAACGCTGGTTGGCAAACGACTTTTCATATTTGGTGGATGTGGCAGATCTCCTGATACCAATGATGAAGTGTATTACAATGATCTTTACATATTGAACACAGGTACTGCTGTTCCGGTACAAGGCTTTCTTGAATTGGCATGATAATGTTTTCTTTCCATATGTCAGCATTAGCCATCGATGCAAAATCTGGGAGCGGTCCAAAGATGAACCTTTTATGCATTTGTTCTATGCATAAGCATTGACCGAGCCGAATATGGATTTTAGCCTCCGTTAACTCAAAATGAAATATAAACAAGCACATGCCTTTTTCTTTTCTTGCCTTAATGTGCATCCCTTTGTTGAGTTTGTGAACATTTTATAGTATCCTTTTTTTCCGGGATAGATGTAATTCAATGGGTGGTATTCCGATGTAGAGACTTTTGTGTGGAAACGCTCTGTAACAACCGGGACACCGCCGTCTGCACGTGATAGCCACACTTGCTCATCCTGGAAAAACAAACTCATTGTTCTCGGTGGTGAAGATGGGCAAGATTATTATTTGTCTGATGTCCACATACTTGACGCAGGTCCAGGCCAATTCTTAAGTTTGTATGTGCTTATGTGAATATATCTTGTTTCGGAGGAAAACTAGAGATCTCTCTCCTGACTTTGCTGTATTTCATTATTAGATACATTCGTATGGAAGGAGCTGCATACTTCCGGCCAGTTGTTGACACCTCGAGCTGGTCATGCCACTGTTGCATTTGACAGGAACCTGTTTGTGTTTGGAGGTTTCACCGATGCCCAGAATCTTTATGATGATCTCTATGTTCTAGATCTCGGTATGTACTCATGATGTGAATTAATAGCAATGTCATGTATGTAAACCAGTAAATCAATAATCTTGAAGGATTAAAAAAGAAATTTCCCCATGTTTTGTTTCTCTGCTTATTATTTTTGAAGAATTTTGGCACGTGACTCTTGCGTGATATATTACACATGTAAACACATTGGTCGATGGGCATTTGTTTTTCTTTACAGTGAGCATTTTTTCATGGTGGTGATTGTTGTCTATATTCTAACATCAATAACCAGGCGGTTCTACAATATTCTTTTAATCTCCGCAGATACGTGTGTATGGTCTAGGGTTCTTACAATGAGCGAAGGACCTTCCGCAAGGTTCTCTGCTTCAGGGGACTGTTTAGATCCTCAGAAGTCCGGTGTGCTTGTCTTCATAGGTGGCTGCAATAAGAACCTTGAGGCATTGGATGACATGTACTATTTATACACAGGTTACTATGATCCCTGGTTTTACTATGAAATTACCGGTTCAATTTGCTAACCATGGATTCTTTGTCTCTCTTTTTAATTATAGTTCTGTTTTCGATACATTCATCTTGTAAAATGCATCTCTAATCTAATTTAGTCACGGGAAACAGGACTTGGACGTGATGGGATAGATGATCAGAGTCAAGGGAGGTTGTCGTTAAAGAAGCAACTGAAGCTAAAATGTCAAGAACAAACTCTTGCTAATTCCTTGTACGATAAAGCTCTGGTCACGATCAATATGGATCAAGGTGTGTTTTTCACAGACATCTAGATTTATGTCGAAAACGTAGCATGAATCTCACTTGTTGCATCTGCTCTATTGTAGGGAGAGACGATTTTCTTTTGGACCAGGGCCAGCTTACTCAAGGAAAGATGACGTTTCAAGCAAGGGTTGCCGAGAGTTTCCCTCTTGGATATACTATAGAAACTATCATTGATGGAAAGGCCCTTCGGGGTTTTCTATTTTCAAACAGGCAGAGCTCTGATCTGATGGCTGATCACAGCTTTAGTAGGCAAGAATCCATCTCTTTATCTTTTACAGGTTTTTGCCCTCTTGTGTGTATTATATTCTAAAGCACTGTTTGTAAATAACTTGTTCCAGGAAGAGGGCTGCTATGTGGAATGGTGATCAAGAAAATAGATCGAAGACTTCAATAATTCTGAGCAATGGTTCGATGGCTAACCGAAGACAAGATGATGCAATCAGTTCGAAGGATTCTCCATCAGATGGCATGGACACGGGCATTGATCCTTCCGGATCTAAGAAGGTTTCTCCCTCACGTGGTACGGAAACGGTACCCATAAACCCACTTGATGTTAGTATAAACACCTCATTTCCACATGCAACAGAACCTCCTGTTACACCAGATGCGGAAAATCAAGTAGGGGGAGGTGCTTCTCAACTCGAAATGGTGATATATCCCCAACAACCTCGTTTTTCTGTTTTTTATTTCTTATGATTTGGAATGTCATTTCTTTTCTCAAAGTATACTGGATGTTCTTCAGGGCCCTGCTGTGAACACAGAACCGAGTTCAGTTCCTCTGAACTTAAACAATGACCAGACGAACAAAGTATCAGAATCTGGAAATAAGGTTTCCAAAGATGTTGGAGCTGCTGCCATGTCTGAACCTGCAGACCAATCTTCTCAAAACCAAGGTGAGTATCAATATCTCAGCCTGACCAAATCAAGTAGAAACGAAATCTAATACTGAAATCCCGCGATCTCTCTACCGTATCTAACCAGATGAGAGATTGGCACCAATGGAAGAAGTGAAAACAGAGTAGCCATGACGATGAACAGCGACAAGAACAGTGTCAGCGTTTAACGGTAGCATCAGAAAGGCGAAAAGCTCGCTCTTTTTTCTTTGGTACATTTGAGGGAAATAGGATCGGGTAACGTAGAAGCAAGTTAGAAGCTTGTGCATAAGGAACTCTTTACAGGAAATAGACTAGCTGATTGATGAACAAAACACAAGTCATTTTCTGAAGATCTTTGAAGCTTGTGCACTCTTGCAGTCTATTTTTTTTTGGAGATGCAGGGTTATTTGGGATGAGCACATGATGTCTCTTTCCATTACAAAAAAACAAAGAAGTGGTTTTCAATTACTATTTTAATAGAATTTAAAATTTCCTATATTATATTATTATTTGATAAAATGTGTTTTAAGAATCTATTAAATTCTAGTGGTTATTGGATGTTTTCTCTGAAAAAGTATATGGTTTGAATCGACCAATCTCAATTAATATTGATTATTGGCTATCAGAAGTCTATTAAAAAAATAAGGTGCTATTAAAAATTGGTAATTTTTTTTTTTAAAAAAAAACTAAGAAGTTTTTTTTGCATTTTTTATCTGTGCAGATTTTAGTATATTTGAAATCAAAACCATTAAAGAACTCAATTTCTACTCTATCTACCATATTCTGGTTGATTTGAAAAAGATGTAATTACACCTCTTTCATAATGAAGTGAAGTCTAGGATGGTTTGTGACCGGTTCAATCCGGTACTGCTTTGTAACCGGTTATCTGGTTTTGATTTGGTTGGTTGCATTCTCACACGAGCTGTAGTAACAGTTTTGTGGAGTTTTCTTGCCTGAATTGTTTGACCAAACCGAACCAAACCTGGAATTTGTTTGGTTTTGGTTCCTTCGAAATTTCTCTAGACATAAAACAACTTGGACAGAACCAAAACCCCACATAACCCTAAGTAAACCAAGGCTAAAACCGAATCAAACTCGGAACGTATTCACTTCAGTTCGAATTTTGATAAACCGAATCCGCCCACATGAAGCCAGTTACACCGAGAATGGAATGGGTAATAATCCGAGGTCTCACACTCGTACTCGTCGATGCAAAGGAGAGAAGAAAAGCTCTAAATGATGGGCTCTAGATATCGTTTCCTAAGCCTAAAACCATCACAGATCTAATGTGTTACTTCTACCAGTCCAAGATTAATGGAGGAGGAACCTCAATGGAATGAAGAGGGTATGATCAAAAGCGGTAACGACCTCTCCTTATCCGCGCCCATGCGATGGCTGCAACCGCAGCACCTCCCAAGTGAGCCGAACCTGAGATGTGACTGTCTCCCTGCAATGTCATGCCAAAGTTTCCGGGTTAAAGAGATCTTGGGATTGTGAAAACAATACCAGAGCAATACCCGAACCCATTGAGTTTAACGAGGAATATACGTAGAAAACCCTGTTGGGTGGGTATGCAATCATATTGTTGAAAACCGTGTTCATTCTTATAACGATCTCCAGATTGATTTCACATTGCAGTCTCTGCAATCAACTTGTGCTTTTTCATCTAATCACTACAGTGCTTGTTTAAACAATATGGATATTTGGATAGAAGATATCAACTTTCTCCAGGAGACGATGATTCGGGATCTAAGCTTGAAAAATAAGTCTTTAAAAAGTTACGGGATCTAATAGAAAACCCGGTAACGAGTTACCTCTATTATCCTTAAAACATCCTTGCCAATGAGGAAGATCCCCTGTAAGGAGAGCCAATTTTAAAACGATTAAGAAGAGCTCCACGGTTAATGAATTCAATCTGACAAAAGAGCATAGATGCTTACAAGCAACATTGCGGGCACCGGAAAGATAAATTCTATGTATAGAGTAGCAGTTGGATGCAGCATGATATCGAGCAGCATGATGGCATTCACAGCTCCACTCGCGCCCTACATACAACAGAAGAATATCTCATCATGACGCTATATAACACGCAGATATGGAGCGATACACAACAAGATGGTGTCAGTTCATAATAGATATAACTAACCAAAGATTTCAATAAGGCAAGAAAATATCAAACTCGACAAATATAAAACAAGAATCCCAAAATAATATATGAAAATTGAAAGGTTAAACGTAACCTAAGAGACACATTCAAAGTACAATTGAAAGCTTCCGTCATCAGGAGAATCGGAGAAACATATGAGCACTGGACCTACAGATATCTATCTTCATATCTTTAATACCAAGAACATGCCAAATTCATGGGCGGATAACGACAATTTTAGCGCTGTTGTAATGGAAGGCAAATATATGTTGTTTTTGAGCGAGAACTGAAACCTGCCATTTCAATTTGTTTGCAACAAATGCCTATGACTCATAAACAATTACATTCTCACCATTTGTGCAATGGCAAAAAGGAAGAGATCAGATCTTATTTGCAATGGAAAAACCAATATGGTCTACTTCTAGGAAACAGTTTATCATCATTGCAAAGTTTTAAATTCTTTCTCATCAAATTTTTTGCTATGATAGCCAAGTAAAGGATCCCACAATTGAATAATAGATGATCATACCATGAAAACAATAACCTAATCAAGAGAAGAAAAAAAGAATTACCAATGCTGGGGCTCTTGATGGATCCTTGGTGAATGCTCCCCCACCCTGTCCAATGCAGATGATTAGCCGACCAAAATGAAAGGTACTTCCCATAAAACTAAAGTTCCGTGTAATAAAGCGTTTGCAATGGAAAAACCAGAGTTATTTCCCATAAAACTGAGTTTCGTGTACAAAATTACAAATGGCATATAAACTTTAAAATTATGATTCGAAGAATCAGACTTTTTACATCGGTTGTCTATACCTTAGATGATGGAGCCATGAAGGTCTGATGAATCAAGAAGAAAACAGAGCCACCAAGCGCCCCAGCGAGATACAGTTTCAAAAGATATTGAGGGCCAAATGTTCTTGCAATCTAGCAATACATGATTTTTGAAACAAATAAAAAAAACAAACGAATAAAATCTAAAACAGATAGTTCAAGAATTAAGCAATGAATACAAATGAAAAAGACACAGGACTTATACGCATGAAGACATGTATAGATGAAAGCGGGATATCTCCTGTACACACAGAGAAGATGGAGGAATCACAAATTTAGGTCAATATGGAAATCTAACTTGTGTTCTAAGCAGACTAGGAAGGAAGAAATACTAAATCTGGCAAAGTTTAATCAGAAAGCAGAATGAACTGCCACACCACATGCCAACAGATTCCTTGCTCAGAAGTTTCATAGTCCATCTAGAATCTCTCTTCCCCACGTGAGATATTCCGTACAATAACATTTAGAAAAACTTTCGAAGGCAACTATCGGCATGTGCATATATAGAAGTTTCTTTGTAGAAACTGGCATTACAAAAACCACATGAAATAGTGAAATAATGCCTTAGACGATGCCCGAGAAGATGGTGCATGGGAAACAAACAAAAGCAAGGTCGTCATCTCGCTCTCGCTCATGGGTAAGAAGCCACATAACAGCCAAGCTTCTCCAATGAATACTTTTCTGTACAGAAAACAAATGCAAAGGAAGAGAATATTACACTGGTTCCGAAGAAGTAGAGTCCAATCATGTTAGATATGATATGTCCGGCATCGATATGACTGAATGCCGAAGTTATCAGTGTGTGCAGCCGCCCACTCGTAAAATTGTCCAATGATATCTGCCCAAGGATACAAGACATACAAAGATATAAAAACCTGTAGTGTAAAAAGAAAAAAAAAGGATGGCAGAAATTTTAGGGATATAGATTACATGGTCATTTACAACAACATACACAATTGTCTTAGAGGCGAGTTTTTGAATAGAACGTCCAGCCAAATAATCAGCGGTGATAGATAACATATCAAGTTTCGCCATACGGAGGTCTCACCATGAAGTTTTGAACCATAAAACGCTTGTCGAAAATCCGCCACATCATAAACACACCAACATTAGCTATTATTAACCCCGAAACGACTTGGTTAGGCGATAAACCCTGAAGCCTGCAATGGAAAACACAAGTAAACCTAAGTAGAAACGTACAGAGAAGGAACAAAGAAAAGGTACGAGGTTTTGAATGTAAGATGTGATATATCCCACATTTCTCTTCAAATTCAGGATCTTTTGGTAGCTTAAGAATCCCAAATCAAATTTTAAAAGGGTAACAAGTACAAGATCCCCTTGGTAATTTGATTTTTCTGGAGAATAAAAACTCGAAGTAAAAAAAAAAAAAAGGAAAAACATTCGTACAAATTCCAGCTGTTGAACTGATATCAGTATCTAAAATGAGAAAAGCATCAATACAGCTTTCGCTCAGCTCAAAAAACAAGAACACGCAAATGGAAAAAGCACACTAAAGATGGCAGTTGCTCATCGTCGAGTCGTCCTCACATGTCAAATCATCATAAAAGTTTTCTTGCACCCAAGAATCAACAATAAAATAGCCTTAGGAAACAAGAGAAAGGGTCGATTCACCACATAAACTATACAAAAAATTATCAAAATTTAACCCATATTTCTTATGCTCAGAGGCATTGTGCGGCTAAAGCCTTCAAGCAGGCGAAATTTTCCTACAGTTTCCCTGCCGGCGGCCTAACACATCAATGAAATACGCACGCAGTAAACAAACAAGTCATCTTAAGCAAGATACTATCTCAAATCACAGATCTTTTGTGCCAAAACTTCACCAGAAACGAATAGTAAAGAGATGTCTTGAAAACGGAAAGTAATGGCAACTTCTCCTCCCATTTCTCGGATCTTCTCAGATACCAAACGGAATCAGAAACTTATACAAAAGAAGAAGTAAACGAGAAGGGGGGAAGCACCAATACCATCCACGCCTTTGAAACCCAGAAAACCCCCCGTGCCCGAATCCATTCCTCCGAAACTGAGAACCGAAGAACCCAACTCTGGACTCCCCGAGATTTCCAAGCTTCAAACTCAAAGGAGCGTTCCCAAATGGTTTCAGGAGAAACCCACGAGTTGACACCGATCGCCACAGCAGAGACGGGTCAAAGCGGCTCGCCTGAGAAGACGACGAAGCAGAAGGAAGAAGACGACTGTGGCTCGGCCTGGGAAGCGAGGTGAAGGGATCATGGTGATGACGCGACTGAGGGGGGAGCGTGGATTTTGAGAGTGATTTGGTGAGATTCGAAAAGCCGATGACTCTCCGGGAGAACATTGCGTGCATTTTCGGTCCCTTTTCCTTGGTTTAGGCACATGCGAACAAATAAATAAATATCGCTCCGAAATTAAAAAAAATGTATTTATATTATTTTTCAAATACACAATGTAATGACTTTTTGATGAAAAGAGAGAAAGGACGAAAAATATTCCCAGCATTACTCAAATGATTTCTTCACACCACAATTGTGTGGAAAACAAATCTTAACAGCCTAACAAACTCGGTATAAATAAACCAAATCAGTAAACCGGAAAATAACCGGAGTTGCACAAGAACCAAGCTTCTGAACATTGAACCGGAAAAAAATAAAGAATAACGAACGTTCCTCTGTCCCGAAGCGCCAAAAACAGAGTATTGCCGAGCTCGTCTTCGTGGAGTTGTGCCGTTGATACAATGTATTTTATAATTCATTTTTTTTTATTTTTAGGTATTCGAATTTCGGAATTTGTAGATACTATTTCCTGACGAATGAATTGTAATTACTCGATAAATAATTAGATATTAGAGTGTAACAAATATAAACTGATACTAAAATATACAAAAAAATCTAAATTAAATGGAAAATGATACAAATATAGAGATATTATTTTAAAATTAGTCTTTATGAACCAAAATCAAAGCTCATCTGGTACAAGTAATTGATGTTAAAGAAAGATAACATGTTTATGATTTAAAATTCCGTTGGAAATAATTCAATCGATTTTGATCGTTGAAATTACCAACGGAAAAATTTGTTTCGCTTTTGGACCGATCCCGCTTAAATTACAATAAACACGATGTAACATGATCAAGAGTTTATAAAACCAACAATAATCACAAATAAAAAAAAAAAGATTAGTTTTCTATTTTTTGAACGGATTATAACACAAAATTTGTTGGAAAGATTTTCGAATAAATTTTGAAACTCAAATTTCACTGCATTTTGTGATTTTAATCTTGTTGAAGTTTTGATCGCAATTTCGTTCATCATAATAGTTTGTTATTAAGTTAACATCTATTTAATTGCACGTTGTGGTTGTAATAACACACGTTATGAATAAACACTTCACCTTTGTTAAGACAAAACAAACAATAAAGCTAAAGAGAAATAAAACATTTCCTCCCCATCCCTTGTGTGGGTGAGTTTTGCAGTGTTCCACGGTCCGACAAAAGCCATTGAACATTATCCGAGGCTCGATCACTCGGTTGCATCACAACAATCATTAATATAAAATCCTAGATTTGCAAGCAGGGTTAGAGAAATTGAAACATTGAATAATAATACATATACACATACCTGATACGTCTTCAAACGTGTAACTCGTATGAATAGTATGGAATTCGGATATGATTTCAAGATGTGCAATATATGACTTCAAAACGTGTAATCTCTTTTTTAAAAACGTTATTTCATCCCTACTGATTAATTGGGATTACATGAATACACTTTTGAGATATTATTTCAATTAACCATTTACTCTAAAATATCCAACATACGACGGCATGACATCACCTATTAATCATCTAAACAATAGCTTACACATTATAAGAACTAAAAGTGAAGCAAGAGGTCTTAAATCAAAAATCTTTGTTTTCGTCTCTTTTTTCAGAGGCAAGACATTGTGCAACAAGGGAAGCAAGAGAGCCATCTGTTGTTAACGTTTGCTGATTTTTCGGGTTCTGTTTTAGAAGCTCGGGATTTCTGTGCCTCCTCTTGCTTTTGCTTTGATTCCTCGATATCGGCTTGAGCTTCTGAAGAGATCTTTGGAGTCTCTGGCTTCCTGAAATGTCCCGTCTGAAGCGGTCCACTTTTGTCTACATTTCCCAATCTAAACACAGCTCAAAACACAAAAATGTTATGAATATTGACTCAAGAACTGCAAGATGAAGATGTGAAGATTCTACCGTAGAATTTATTGCAGATTCTACCGTATGCGTTATGAGTGTATGAATGAATGTTGTTTCGAAGAAAGAGTTTTTCTCTTGCATCATTCATTACATTGGTTGGGGTTATTGAAGATTATCTTTTTGTTTTTCAGAAAAAGAAAAAAACAAAGATCCGAACTTTGAAAAGCCCTTCAACCAAAAGATTATGTTTTTTTGAAAATCCTAATCTTTATAAACCCAACATTTTGGAAAGTTCATGTTTTTTTTTGTTTGGTGTACTTCAAAGTTTGGATCTTTGAGATCTTAAGCAAAGAAAAATGTGGACGACACTCACAGCTTCTGGGAGGTCATTACACATTTGCATGTCATAGTTGTGGTTCAAATTTTGATTTTTGAAAAGAAAAAACTCTTAAGCTGTAAAATTCACCTCTTGCAATGTTTTGGTTCCAAATTCTTCGAAGTTTGGATCTTTTTTCGGTGACTATAACGCAAAAATCCGGTTTCTGATAGAGAAACTTACATAGGAAAGGCGAAAGATCTGACGCTGAAATCATCCGAGCGACAAGACATCGAACAATCCATCTTCCGAACATCCTTATTCACAGCTTCGTTGGCCTGAACTGCCTGTGTAATACTCGGAGCAGCCTTTTTTTCAGGCTTACTTGAAACGTCGGACGCTCTATTCTCCGAAGCAGCCACGTTCTTGCTGGCATCCAATGGCATTGCCGTCGTCGCCACGTCATCAGAAACGCCATGGTTATTGTTGAACCGAATCGGCGACAGAGGTGGCTGAGGGAAAGTGAGTTCGCCGGATTTGAAATAGTCTCCGGCAAAGCTGGTGTTGCCCATATGGATACTGAACAAGGATTCATTGGAAAGGGTGCTCCAGTCGACGGGAGCTGAGGAGGTTGTTCTGGCGAAGATGTGAGAAGGAAGCTTGTAAGTTAGGTTATTATTAGGGTTAGGGTTGGTGGCGTTTTCTTCGGATCTTTCCATTACTTGTGTCTGCGGCCATTGTTCTGTGACAGGTCTTGCGTCTGAATGTGGACTCGGAGTTTCGCTGTCTGAAAGGTGATATTGGTCTGATTTCTCGGGTTTAAACCCGTCCTCTATCGAAGAAGAAGATGGAGATGAAGATGAAGAAGAAGAAGATATCGATTGGTTTCGGTTCTTGGTGGAGATTGAAGGAATATGATCGTCTCGTTCTTGTTCTTGATCTTGTTTGGAGGCCGATGATAAGTGCGTTGTGTTGTGGTTAACGGGCTCCCGTTCTTGTGCCAGTTCCATGCTTGGAGAGGATGAACATACGTATAAATCTGAATTTTATGGTATTTAATTCCATACACCTTAGCCAACATATGAAATTCACAAAGATATCAGGAATTTGTGATTATATATAATCAATATGTGCAGTATATAATCAATCTGTGCAATACATATATACACAGCCAAAGAAGAGACAAAACTCACAAGAAACACACCAAGATTCTCTCTCTCTGTGTGTGTCTCCCCTTCTCCTCGTCGTCGTTCGTCGTCTAATTCACAATTTTGTCGGAAGCAAAGCGTTCATCCAAGACAAGGTTCGATGATGAACACCCGCGAGAGATAACCAACAGCATCCAAACGAGAGAGAGAGAGAGGTTATTTCAAAGGTCATGCATGCGTTTAGGGGGTTATTTTATTTCTGGTGATTTCACAATGATAATATACTATTTTCTGACAATGCTATGTAAAGACGGTTCATTTTATCACGGTTTTTGGGATTACATTTGGTTTTATATAATTTTTCATTTTATCATGGTATTTTAAAATTGTAGTAAATATCTTTTTCTCGCGCCAATAGAAAAAACATTTATATAATAAACAGGTCAAGTAATAATGCAAACTTATATACCTTAGACAAGTTTGATATTTTTTTAGCAAATTTAATGGATTTGTAGTCCTATTCACCTTTTAAAAAATATGTATACGTATAAAGATCTTTCATGATACATTTTCAAAATTCATGTAAATAACAGTAAAAGAAAACTTACTATATATATATATATAAATTTAATAGAACTTTACGATTATTATTTTTGGAATACTTAATTTTATTTTTTAGTTTAGTTCAATTGTTATTTATAATTTTTCTGTGTATGAAAATTATGTATTTGAATATTTTACATATTAATACATAGTTGTATATAAGGGTGTCAATTTAGATACGAGATTCGAATTATGGCCCGAATCCATCCGAAAATATCAGCTTTCGGATTTAACTTTTTTCAGCGAAAAAAATCGAATTTTCGCTCCGGACTTTGGGACCGATTATGGCCGGCCCAAAAGGCCGATAATTTTTTTTTCAAAAAAAAATCTTAGTAAGAAAAATAAATTTATAAAGGAATTTGAACGGGCCTCCGAGTCCAAATTTATAAAGGAATTTGCATGTGTAACCGGAGCATTTCTAATAATATTATTATTATCACAATTATTGTTATAATATTTTAATAATATTATAAAACATTATATTTAATTTTTTAAAATTAGAATTAAAATTTAAAATTAAAATAAATAATTTTTTCTATACAGGGTCCCGAAAACATTTGGGACGGCTCTGATGATATCACGTAGGGGTGGACGTTTCGGTTCGGTTGAACCGAACCAAACCAAAAAATACGATATTTTTTCCGATTCGAACTGTTCTAAATTCCCCAACGATATCATTTTTAGAAAATCGAATTTTTCGGAATCAGGCCGAATTTAAAAAATCCCGAAAAACTGAAATTTTTTAAAAGAAATCTATCTTTTCTTAAAAAACCAAAACCGAACCAAACCGGAACCGAAACCGAACCGAACCAAACATAATATAAAAACCGATTGGCATCTATTTTTATAAAATCGAAAAAATCAAACCGATGCATTCCCTTTCTAAATCCAAACCGATTCCTGAAACATCCACCCCACGTAGTGAATACTTCTATGCTGTAAAATTCATGCCACTTGATTTATTTTTACATCCTCTCTTGTATCCGTTGGGAAATAAATATACAAAATTTAATAAAGCTTAAAAAAATTGTTGAACATGTATGGTGGTAAGTGTTTTTTTTTTTGTATAATTTGGTTGTATTAATAAAAAAATGTTTACATAGGATCCAAGATCCATATTACAAGCTTCAAGTCATTGCACTTGTTGCTAATGAACCCTTAATAGGAAAGCTTACACAAATCTTTTCTCACAATTTCCAAAATCCAAATTACTCGTCGGTCAAGGGAGAGAGAGATAGTACCATTTCTGCATGAGTATATTTTCTCTAGATTCAGTAGTCCGTTGTAGTGTAAGGAGAGAGCTCCTGACCGCCTAATCCAATCTGGTGGCGAGCATACGTGGTGTGGTCGAGGTGTTGGAGAAGATGATGTTATTCCTCTCCTTCTATAGCTCATAGCTAGATTGCCTGTTGAATGAGTATTCTTCTCAGAATTCTCCTTTTGACTTCATCAGCCACCGGTATACTGTATATCCAAGATTTGCATTCAGCTAGGTCCTGCGGAGGGTTTCTCCATATACTTCCCACCATGTGAGCTAGACCATTGGGTTGTACGAGCAACGAAAGAAGAGGTGTCCATGTGATTCCGTTGCCATATCGTTGCTATTATCAACGGAAAAATATCGTTGAAATACCGTTGATATTATCAACGGCTTGTAACGGAATCTTAATTTCAACGACCAGATTGCAACGGGTTATGTCCGTTGAAAATTCCGTTGAAAACCTCGATTGTCAACGGATATTTGGGCTATTTCAACGGAAAAATCCGTTGATATTCGGGTTTTTTTTTGTAGTGTCCTCCTCGGCATTGCATAGTTGGCAAGTTGCATTCTGAATCAGATTCCATCTGAGTAACATGTCCCGAGTTGGCAACCTCCTCTGCACAATCATCCAATGCACAAAGGAATTCATTGGAGTTGCTTACTTGAACCAAACTATGTTGCTCCATTCCATCTGGCCAGAAGTTTCTCCTATTTGTCTCCATGTTGATGTAACTGAGAAAGATGATGAGAATGAGTTTTCTGTTATCTTCCATTCAAATTTGTCATCTTCAGCTTCCACATTTGGCATCGACAATCCTAGGAGCTTGATTTGTAGGTTTTGAATGCAAGCCGAACGAGCTCCAGATAAGAGCCAACTCCTGCCCTCGGTTGCTTGAATTACTCTCGCATTGATTGGAATTCTGATTTGCCGCGGACCATCATTTCAAGCAGAGTCCAACAATGACCCTAGATCTGTCCAATTGTCATGCCAGAAAAAACGCCCTCTTGCCATTTCCAGCCTTGCACCGAACATAACCTCTTGCAAATTCTTGCTGCTTCAATAGCTTTCTCACATTTCAGGAAAGTCTTGCTGATGGCTTAAATGCCTAAAAGGGTCGACCCTTAAATGCTTAAACGAGATAAGTAAATTGATTGATTGATTGATTTTTCACACCGTGTGTGACTAATTATTTATTGTTTTTTTACCAGAGGTTAAAAAATCGTATGTATATATAGATACACTTTATCCTTTACTTTCACAACGGAACACAACGACGTCGCCTACAATATTTCAATGCCGATGAGACGACGTCATATCAGTATACGAACGAGACCATACATCCCAAGAAATGAAAAAGGTTAATGGGGACAAATAGAGCTCGTTCGATCAGCAAAGGGAAGGAGGAATCATAAATAGATCACCACAAAAGAACAATTATAAAGAAAGGAAAAATAGAGGAAAGATATTTTTTTATGATATTTGAAAAGGGGAGGAGAAAAATTCTTAGTCAACAAACAACAACGAGGCCCGAAGAATTTGAATGTATTCTCGTGAGTGTATTGTATAGGCGATATACATTATATCTTGGTTCTCTCTATGAAATCCCCTTTTGAAGCCCTTTTTAACACTATCCCAAATTATTCCAAACTTCGTGTCTTTGGTTGCTTGTGCTATCCTTGGCTGCGACCTTATGCTCCTCACAAACTTTTCCCAAAGTCTACACCTTGTGTCTTTCTTGGCTACTCTCCATCGCAAAGTGCCTATTTTTGTTTTGATCCTTCCACCTCACGCATGTTTGTCTCTCGTCACGTCATTTTTCATGAGTCGTCTTTTCCATTTGCTAGTGGATCATTCTCTTCTTCCTTGCCTGAGGCATCTTCTCCAAGTTCGGCCCATGCTCGGCTCTCCGGTTTCTCGGATATGTCCTTACACGCCTCCGGTCTGTTCATCGTCTTGCAGCGTTCCCCCGTGCGAAGATGCTTTACCTACGGAGTCTTTGGAGCCTTCCCCGGCGTGCTCTCCTGATCCTCCTATGGCTTCTACCAGTGAACATCCCTCGGACATGGCTGTTGTGGCGTCTGATCCGGTTGCTTCTCCACCACGAAATTGCCATCACATGACCACTCGTGGTAAGAACAACATTGTGAAGCCCATACAGAAACTTACACTATATGTCTCTTGTATGGATCTTGATAGGGAGCCAACATGTGTCACCCAAGCCTTGAAGGATTCCAGGTGGAGACAGGCCATGAGCGATGAATTTGATGCGTTAATTCACAATGGTACTTGGGAACTTGTTCCTTCGACGGGGGTGACTAATACTGTCGGATGTAAATGAGTGTTTCGCATCAAGAAGAATCCTGATGGTTCTATTGATCGGTTCAAAGCTAGACTTGTTGCCAAGGGTTTTCATCAAAGACCCCAGATTGATTTTCATGACACCTTTAGTCCGGTTGTTAAACCGACCACCATCCGCATTGTACTTAGCCTCGCTGTCTCCATGAAGTGGTCTATTCGACAACTTGATGTCAATAATGCCTTCTTGCAAGGGCATTTGTCGGATGAAGTTTATATGGTGCAACCGCCGGATTTTATTGACAACGATCGTCATTCATTTGTTTATAAGCTTCAGAAAGCTTTATATGGCTTAAAACAGGCTCCTCGTGTTTGGTACTCGGAGCTCCGTGTTGGTTTAGTGCTCTATGATGTACTGATTATGAGCTTTGTTCCGATACATTCGATGTATTGATACTTTCTATAGTTTTATGAAAGTATTTTATTCATTACATGTTCTTGCATGCTAGATCTGTTATGAAATCCATGTATCATTATGAATGATACTAAACTCCCTAGTCTTATGTCGTTATGGGAATAACGACATAATAAGACTAGTATGATGTGTGATTGATGATCACATAAATGATCATAGGTATTGGATACGATCACGATCATAGGTATTCGTTGGAGAACGGAATACTGGAATGACCCGCATGAGATTGTCACATGGACTAGCGTCATGACTTGAATCTCATATGACGGTTCCATGATTGGATCCTGAGACCTGAGGTATCTACGGAATCCAACATGAGGAGTTGCGTGCTTTGATTACGTCAAACGTCGTCTTGCCAAGTTGGTTCTGTACCTCATTTCTGAAAATCTTGAACAATTCAAGCGTTTCACACTTATGTCTCATCAAGTACACATAACCGTACCTACTGAAATCATCAGTAAACGTAACAAAGTACAGATAACCTCCTCTAGCAGGAGAGCTCATATCGAAGCAACTTGATCGTCTTGCCAAGTTGGTTCTGTACCTCGTTTCTGAAAATCTTGAACAATTCCAGCGTTTCAGACTTATGTCTCATCAAGTAGACATAACCGTACCTACTGAAATCATCAGTAAACGTAACAAAGTACAGATAACCTCCTCTAGCGGGAGAGCTCATAGGACCGCATACATCACTATGTATGAGTTCTAGCAACTCTGTAGCCCGTTCTCCTTTTCCAGAAAAAGGAGATTTTGTCATCTTGCCCATCAAACAAGAATCGCATGACTCAATTGATTCATAATCAAAAGAATCAAGAAGTCCATCAGAATGAAGCTTCGCTATGCGTTTCTCGTTGATGTGGCCAAGTCGACAATGCCAGAGATAGGTCGGGTTTAAGTCGTTCGGCTTAAACCGCTTGGTACTAACATTATAGATCGACCTGTATCCAGATGGTTCATCTTCCAAAATATAAAGGTCATTAAACTGGTAACCCTTACCATAGAATAAATTGCCTCTATAAATGGACAGACATTTGTTCTCAATAACAAATCTGAAACCATCTGAGTCTAAGCATGAAATCGATATGATGTTCCTACTGATGGCAGGTACAAAATAACAATCATGCAGCTCCAATACTAGGCCAGAAGGTAAAGTCAGATCATAAGTCCCGCCGGTCAATGCAGCAACTTTTGCTCCATTTCCGACGCGGAGATCTACTTCACCCTTCGCCAATTGTCTACTTCCTCGCAGTCCCTGCACATTTGCACAAATGTGTGAGGCACATCCGGTATCTAATACCCATGATGAAGAAGTACATAAGTTGGCCTCTATAACGAAGATACCAGAAGTTGAAGCTTCTGCAAGCTTCTTCTTCCTTTGATCTTCCAGGTAGAGTCTGCAATTTCTGTACCAATGCCCAATGGCATGACAGAAATATCACTCTTCCTTCTTGGGTTTGGGCTTAGGCTTAGTGACAACACTTGTCAATTTCCTTTTGCCCTTACCTTTGGAACGCTTCCTCTTGCTGGAACTGTTTCCAACAATCACCATATCATTCTTCCCTTGGCTCCCAGCTTTCTCTTGGAATGACATATTCAACTGATCATCCATCAATGAATTGTCCATGTCATCTAATTGTTCACGCAATTCCGAAGACATCTTTCCAAGCATCAAGCTGGACACGTCCAGATCATCATCCTCATGCTTCCAATAAGCATCAATGATCGATCCAGAAGCCTTGGTTAGAGGCTTATCCTTCATAAGGATAGATCGCATGGTGAGATTAACCAGATTCCTGCAACAGATATACACTACAGAAAAAGACAAACAAACAGACAGAAAATATGCAAGTCTCTTAGTACACTTACTAACACAGATAATAGATGCAATATGACAGGCTCCCACTAAGAAAAACACCCTCAATGAGTTTCCAAGTGAGCTAGGATCCATATTTCACATGCTTTTGAGTCAGCTAGGGCATGACGCTCAAAACCATGCTATTTAGGTAGACAACACTTTGTCAATCACATCCTATGTGATTCCTATATGTGTATGGGATAGTGATACGCTATCACTGCATGTTCCTCATCCCATCCTTACCATTAGGTCCAAGTCCGACTTGATAACCCAATTCAAGCTCAACCATATTTGAGCTATGAGAATCACGATTTCTCCATACTGCCTCACCAAGATAGTCAGGCACGCTCAGCTAGGGCATGACCCGTAACCATGACGATCGAGGCCTTGACAGTTGCTCTACTAATGGGCGGTAATAGCTTGAGATTAAAACATGAGGCTTCATTTGTCTTGAACACCAGGATACCTTGACTGGATTCAAGTCATTCCAGTCAAGTTGTTCTGATCAACTCGGATGAACTACTCTTAGTTCGTTTGAGTCGTCCATATACAGAATCTCTTGGCCAAACAACATTTGTTTGCCTTAGATTCGATACCAGAACCCTTTCACTATCCTAATTCAGATATTTGATTCGAGACAACGATTGCACAATCAAAACTCTGAATTCTGGATTGTCATCAAGCTTGGTCTTAAGTGAGGCTTTGATTCCGATTCTGATAATCGATCCAACACAACAATTGTTCGATCAAAATTCTGAATCTTCGGAATCCCGGGTCCGAGGTCCAGACCGACTGTCGGTTTAATTTTGGAAAAACCCGAAGACTGGAACGGACGGTCCAGAGAAGCACGTGGACCGTCCGTTCTAGCAAGCCAGAACGGACGGTCTGCCTCTAATGGTCTGTCCGTTCCCAATCGTCATGGAACGGACGGTCTGCCATTCGTGGACCGTCCATTCCAGACCTTCTGGAACGGATGACCGCATGCAGACCGACCCCGAAGACCGAACGTTCCAACAGACCCAGAACGGACGGTCCAAGGACCAGAACGGACGGTCTGTTGAGCATAATCCGAAATCCTCTTTGATCATCGGTCCAGACCAATCCGTCCAACCCTTGGACTGGTCGGTATGACCTAATTTGACCAAAAAGGAAGAACCACCGTCACGCATAGACCGATCAGTCTACTCTCTAGACCGATCAGTCCATGCGATGGGCAGATTTCGGATCTCGGTTTCGGGTCCCGTAAACTAGGGTCCATGCATCATTCAACAATCAAAATTCATCAAACAAGCATAGATCTCATGTTTACATGCATTCTAACCATTAAAACCATGAAAAACATGCATAGATCTATAGTCTACATGCATTCTAACAATTAAAATTATGCAAAACTGCAAAGATCTATTATTCACATGCATCTTAACAATTAAAATCATGCAAACGAGCAACAGGCACGGCGATATACAGAGAACCAGGCTCTGATACCACTGTTGGGTTCCCTTCGGGTTCCTAGCATGTGATCTCATCGATCTAGGGTTTGGTTTCTAGGTTTCATGCAGCGGAAAGAAAGATCTAAACCTAGCCAAACGTCACACAAAACCAATTGTGCAATAACCCGAACAATCGTGTATATCGTCGTGGGATTCGAATACTTACCTCGTTCTTTCAAGATCTGGAAGTATCAATCGATCCAGGGCCTGTTTTAATCACCAAGAGTTGAAAGCACAACTCCTCTACACGTATCCACACCGGCGGGATGAATTCCAACGCTTTGGAACGTATCTGCTAGGATTTGTGAAGAGAAAAACCGATGTCCTTGACTTGGAATCGATATTCCAATCTCTATAACTCAAAATCAAGCTTCTCTAAGCTCTCATTAGAATCTAGGACGTCTGAGGTTCTTACTCTAGGGTTTGTGGCGGCTCACTAATTAATTAGGATTGCCCAAAACCCTTAAAACGCGAAATAGAAAATCTGCCCGAATACAGACGGTCTGGCATTTGCGGAACGGTTCGTCCGTTCCTCAGCGGAACGAACGTTCCGGAACGGCTGGACCGTCTGGCCCTCTGGGACACTTCCCGATCGCTCCGTCGCTCTTTTCTCGCGTTGTTCTCTTCACGTGTGATCCATCCCTAATGGTGTGTGACCCTGTAGGCCCATTCGAAGTGGCAGTGGTTTCGGAAACCTTTCCCGCACCACAAGTCATGGTTAGCCTCTAGCAAGACGCCATGACTACCCCCCTAGAATAGAGTTAGAGGTGATCTAACAAAGCGAGCAATAGTTCGAGTTCTGATCCTTTGTCTCACGATGTCGTATGTTGAACAAGGGCATGGTATGAGTCACCCTTCAAGTTCAACCGCTTACTCGTCTAGGCAAACCGACTGATAAAATAGATGTACATTCATCTATAGCGTGGCCACGCATTTTCACAGTCCGATTTCCACGAGGGGCCCATCGACATCTCTCCTGCGTAGGAGGTGACAAGTCCCGTATTGCATGTCTACTATCTGCATATGATTCGTGAACGTATCTGAGCAACGCCGTTATGATCATCCGGTTAAAGACGACGTTTGACGCAGTCAAGACACGTCACTCCTCATATCAGATACTCTAGACATCTCAGGTCTGAGGATCCAAGAACGAACCGCTGTATGAGATTCAAGTCATGACTCATGTCCATGTGACAATCTCATGCGGGTCATCCAGTAACTCGTTCCAAACGAGAACCCATGATTGTGATTTGCATCTAATGCATATGATCATAATCATCTATCACACATCATGCTAGTGTTAATTCATCATTGTTCCCACAATGATAACTGACCAGGGAGTTTAGAATCATCTGCAATGATTCAAGGATATTTACCATAATATAACAAACATGCTAATCATATAACGGGAAAAGTAATGCATTCATAAACCAATGAATCAATACATAGTCAAAATGTCATATCACGGATCATCGTAGAGCATCATAACCAACACATGCGTTCTGCCACCCCATTCTGTTGCGGATTATTTCTAACGGTGAAGTATCTGACGATGTCATCATCTTGACAGATTTTGGCTAGTGGGTCACTCATATACTCTCTTTCATTGTCTGTTCAGAGATGCTTGATCTTTCTCTCAGTCTGGTTCTCCACTATATTTTTCCATTTAAGGAAACAAATCAACACTTCATCCTTAGTCTTCATCACGTACACCCATACTCTTCTTGAAAAGTCGTCAACAAAAGTGACAAAATACCGACCACCAGCTAATGAGGTCTCCGTTGTAGGCCCCCATACGTCAGAATGAACATAATCCAAAATACCTTCGGTGTTGTGGATAGTCGTTCCAAACTTCATTTTTGATTGCTTTCTAAGTACAGTGCTCACAAAACTCCAACTTGCAAATTCTGGCTCCTTTCAGCACACCTTATTTGACGAGGTTCTGCAAAGCCTTCTCTCCGGGATGTCCCAGGCACATGTGCCACAGCATGGTGACCTCAGAATCTTTATCTTCTCCAGCCATAACAGCAACTGTTCCAATAACCGTACTACCTTTGAAATAGTATCAGTTATTCTTCATTACTCCTTTCAAGATCACTAGTGCGCCAGAAACAACTTTAAGAATTCCATCTCGAATAGTCACAGTGTAACCTTTTGATTCTAAGGTTTCCAATGAGATGAGATTCTTCTTTAAATGTGGTACGTACCGAACTTCCGTTAGAATCCTTGTAGTTCCATCATGGCACCTCAGTCGGATTGAACTTATCCCAGTTGCTTTTAGAGCGTCATTGTTGTCCATGTAAACAACTCCTCCATCTAGTTCTTCAAAGTTGAAGAACCCACTCTTTGTTGAAACACATATGGTAGGTGCAATCCAAGTCCACAATCCACTCGTCAGAGTGAGACTTTGACGATGTGCCGATCAAAACAAACTCTGACTCATCATCTTCATGTTTGGCGACAAAGGCGTCTGAAGTCGACTTTGAAACGGCCTTCTCATTTTCTTTCTTCTTCAGCTTTGGACAATCTTTTTTCCAGTATCCGGTTTCATGACAAAAGGCACATTCATCATTCGCAAGACTGCCTTTTGAGTGAGATCTACCCTTCTTATTCTTTCCATGCTTATGAGCCTGTTCACGATCCCGAGCAGCATAGGCCTCCCCTGCTGAAGTTGAACTGTTTTCCTTCTGATCCTTTTTTTTGGATCTCTCAGTTGTACAAAGCTGCACATACTTCATCGAAACGGATCTACTCCTTTCTATGAAGTATCATAGTGATAAGGTTCTCGTATTCTTCGGGTAGAGAATTCAAAAGGAGAAGAGCATTATCCTCATCCTTGACCATTTCATCAAGGTTCTCCAACTCCGTCACCAGCTTGTTGAATTCTGAAATGTGGTTGTACATCATAGTGTCTGATTGGTATTGCAGGCGGAACAACTTCTTCTTCAAGTACAACCAATTCTGGTAACTCTTTATCAAGAATTGTTTCTCCAACTCTCTACAAAGTTTGCTTGCAGATGTCTCCTTCATATAAGGGAATTTTAATTCCCTTGTTAAATATGAACAGATTACTACGCAAGCATTGCGGTTCATCCATACCCGTTCGGTATCCTCCAGATGTGTTGGCTTCTACGGATCAAGAGTAACGGGAATCTCTTGCTGATAAAGCACATCCATCATCTCGTCTTGCCACAAGCTGAAGTTATTAGACCCGTTGAATTTTTCCACCTCGATTTTTGCATTTCACCACTATCCTTCCCAATGATGTCGAGGATCGGACGGTCGACGATGATAAACCAATTGGTGGAATTGCAACTACCATCGGTGTTTCGGTGGTCTCCTGGACCATAACTCCAAATCACAATTTTTTTTAAATCGACCTGTGTCTTAGCAAAAAGTACCGCAACTTTGATACCAATTATTGTGCGGAAGCGTATCAAGTCTTAAATGCGAGGCGATAGAATCGAATGAGAGAAAATAAAAGACACTAAAATTAACGTGGTTCGACAGAATGCCTACGTCTACGGCAAGGAAGAACACAAACTCCATTATATCGGTAAACAATTGTGGAATACAACATACACTCAACCTCACTTTCCAAATCCCCAAGAAACACTATTTCTCTCGTAACACTCAGAAGAAACAATATCCCAAATATATCCAAGAATCTCACCGAAATAAATATCTTGGATACCCAAAAGAGAAACTCCGACTCTTTCTTCTAAGTGTTGCTTTGCTTGATGATGCTTCAACATGTAAACTAAATCCCTATTTATAGGAAAGTCTACAGACGGACTTGTGGCTATGAAAGAAAGCCACCAAACCTTCACGACGAATGGTGTTGGATTTTTCAAATAAAGAAATCACCCATATCCATTTGTCTCCACCATTCATATATTCTATGTATTTCATTACTTTCTTCTAAGTGTTGCTTTGCTTGATGATGCTTCAACATGTAAACTAAATCCCTATTTATAGGAAAGTCTACAGACGGACTTGTGGCTATGAAAGAAAGCCACCAAACCTTCACGACGAATGGTGTTGGATTTTTCAAATAAAGAAATCACCCATATCCATTTGTCTCCACCATTCATATATTCTATGTATTTCATTATCTTCCAATATATTGATAAAAAAAAGTTTGATTTTTTTTGTTAACATTTTCTCATCCGAAAGATAACTTTCTAAGATAAATAAATTTTGTAGTCATGAAATAAAAGTTTATAACTTCAAATTTCAAAAAATATAAAGCATATATTTGTGACCATTTCGAATGTACTTTCTTGAAAGTTGTAAAGTGCTACACTCTGCCCCCACACGTTTTCTATGTTGGCGTGTACACACACATATATATATATATATATGGTTTTCGGTTCTTCTGATGATGATATCACGTACAAAGGTATGTATTATAATTATATGTATTTATTAAATGAGGCTACTGGTGATAGACTTTGGAAAATATTATTGATTGATTATTAGCACAAGTGATACACAAAGTTATATACGCGTTCAGCATGAGGAGAAATAGGAAATGAAATTACAGCAAATCAAATCTAGAAGATATTTCTTCATATATACGGTAACCACTAACATGCCCCCGCAAGATCAGTGTCGGTGGCGAGGCCATCTTGGTACGGAGAGCTTCGTAACGTCCTCGAGGAAGAGGTTTAGTGAGCGCGTCAGCGAGTTAGTCCATGGATGAAACGTGAGAGACTCTAAGCTTCTTGGCTTGGACAAGACCGCGTATGTAATGATAATCAATACCCACATGCTTCATTCTCGAGTGAAACACGGGATTTGCCGCAAGATAGGTTGCTCCGACATTATCACAATAAATAACCGGCATTGAAGGCAGGGAGATTCGGAGTTCCGAGAGGAGAGAGAGTAACCATTGTACCTCGGAGGCGGTAGAGGAGACGGATTTGTATTCTGCTTCGGTAGAAGATTTCGCCGCAAATCGTTGTTTCTTGGATGACCAAGAGATGGGATTCCGGCCAAGATAGACAATATATGCTCCCGTTGATGTAAAATCATCGCGATCACTACCCAATCGACATCCAAAAAAGCATGCAAAGCTGTAGGAGAGGAGCGAGATAAGAATATACCATGACCTCGTGTTCCGTTGAGATATCGAAAGATGCGGCTTAAGGCTTGCCAATGATCGGATGTAGGGCTGTGCATATATTGAGAAAGTTTGTTCACCGCATATGAAATGTTCGGTCTTGTGAAAAGTAAGTATTGGAGACTCCCTAATACTTGCCGAAATTCGCCAGGATCGTCCAAAGGTGTTCCCGAACTGCGGCTGAGCATAGAGGTGGAAGGAAGGTGCGTGGCTACTGGTTTCGCGGCAGCCATGGAATGGCGACTGAGGATGTCGGAGATGTACCGCTTTTGAGTTAGTAAGATTCCTTTGTCCGAGCGTGACACTTCGACTCCGAGAAAATAGGTTAGAGTTCCGAGATCTTTGATGGAGAATCGCTTAGCAAGGATATCAATGAACTGTTGTATAGCCGATGTAGTATTCCCGGTGATGATGATATCATCGACGTAAACAAGAATGTAGATGACAACCTCGCCTTGGTGTAGCATGAAGAGAGAGACGTGTCGGATACGGCATTGGCAAATCCCGATTGAAGAAGAAAGCGACAGAGTTCAGTGTACCACGCTCGAGGAGCTTGTTTGAGCCCGTATAGTGCCTTGTGGAGTTTACATACGTAGGAGGGCTTGTCTTTGTCAACGAATCCCGGAGGTTGAGAGAGATATACATCATCGTCTAGTGTTCCTTAGAGAAATGCATTATTCACATCTAGTTGTCGAAGAGACCATTCTCTTGTCAACGCAATGCTAAGGACAACTCGGATCGTTGCATGCGTGATGACCGGACTGAATGTATCACTATAATCGATGCCCGGTCTTTGATGAAATCCTTTAGCAACAAGTTTCGCTTTGTACCTGTCAAGAGATCCATCAGATAAACGTTTAGTTCTGAAATCCCATTTGCATCCGACAACATTATAGGATGGATCTCTTGACAGACTCTGATACCATGATAGACTTTGGAAAATATTATTGATTGATTATTAGCACAAGTGATACACAAAGTTATATACACGTTCAGTATGAGGAGAAATAGGAAATGAATTTATAGCAAATCAAATCTAGAAGATATTTCTTCATATTTACGGTAACCACTAACAATCGGTTTCAATTGTCGGCCTTAATTTATAGCCAGAAAGTCACAATACGCTTTCTTGATTATCTCCGTTGTCTTAATTTTCTTAAAATAAAGTAATCAAATTCTACTTACCAAAAACAAAGATGCAACAAACCTAGACAAAGTAAAATGGGTTTTGGATCGAGCCCAAAGCAAGAAGAGTATCGGACAAGCCCGAAAATGCTTCTCGGCTCTTGTCGGATAGAGCAGACCATTTCCCGTGTCCGGGACGTGCGTGATTCCTCATCCGTGGTTTCTCGTGATCTTTGGGTCGTTGGTTCGAGGATGGATCCGTATCGGGTTGTCCGGTGTTCGTGTCGGGTATGTCGGGATAAAATGGTCCGTGGATCGTCTGTGATATGTGTGTTCAGTCCGGAGTGGAACTTCCCCTATGTGTGCCTCGTCCGAAAAATCCGTATAGATCCGTTTGTAAAGTATTTGTTCCAATTGGAAATACAAAGTTATTAAAAAAAATGTTGTATAAACGAAATTTTACTATTTTTTAGTTTTTACAAGGAAATATTTTTTTACTTAGAGACACATGTTTCGCATTTTAATTTTATTGTTATTATTTATTTAGAAAAATACTGAATAGTTTTTTATTTTCAGTTTATATTCGATTAAATTAATTAAAAAGTATATCTAGTAAGTTTTCAAATCATATTAATTATATATATATATATATTTATATAATTTTGTTTCGATGAATTTGTTTTGGTAGAATCAATACATTAGCTTTTCCGACCAAACATCGAAAGGCCACACAGTCTATGATCGCTGTACCAAAAACAAAATTTGACGTATATCTTTTTTTTTTGTAATTAACGTTGATTTTTTTAGCATGGGATAACTTCTTAAGTCAAAACGAAAACAAGAAGAAGATGATAAAACATTCTATAATTCGGTTATAAGATATGTTCTCCTTGGATATTTTATCTTTAAAAACTTATTGAAAACGAATATTATAAATGGATAGTTGATATAAATCTTAAAAACTAAAAATTGATTGTTGAGATTATATATGACACTACAAGAAACATTAAAATTTGCGACAGAAAAATCTGTCGCAAATACAAAAGAATATCTGTCGCAATTACAAATTTGCGACAGATTGCGACAGAATCAATTCTGTCCATATATTGTTGTCGCAAAAGTTTGCCGGTCGTTAATCTGTCGCAAAGTTGCGACGGACAAAATCCGAGTTTTGCAACAGAAAAATCTGTCGCAAATATATTTTTTAATATTTTTTTTTTTAAAAAAAAAATCTACGTTTACTACGGATTTGCGACAGAAAAATCCGTCGCAAATATTTTTTTTAATTTAAAAAAAATATAAAAAATATATTATACATATACACACATATACGTATATTCACATACACATATATGCATACATTACACATATACACATAAATTTATATATATACACATACATATATACATTTACATATAGACATATATATACATACACATATACACATACATAAACACACATTCATACACATATATACACACATAAATTTACATACACATACATATATATTACACATATGCACATAATTATACATATACACATAAATTTATATACATATATATATACATACACATATATTCATATACATACATATATTCATAAAAAAAAATTCGAAGTCTGGAGGAGAAAGACGAAGTCGCAGCTTTTATTAAGTGTTGCGACGGATATTGCAGTCGCAACCCGTCGCAAAACGAAAAATAAACCGCGAAAATTTAAAATTTTTCATCGAAAATAGCGGAAAAAAATAAAATTTAGATTTGCGACAGAAATTTCTGTCGCAAATCATAATTTCATTTTTTTATTATTTTCGATGAAAATTTTCAAATTTTCGCGGTTTATTTTTTGTTTTTCGACGGATTTGCGACAGAAATTTCTGTCGCAAATATTAATTTTATTTATTTTTAAATTAAAGTTATTTATTTTTGGAATTTGCGACAGATTTGCGACAGAAATTTCTGTCGCAAATCTGTCGCAAATCCGCAATTTTAAAATTTCTGTCGCAAATAATGTTTGGTTCTGCGACGACAACGTTTCCGTCGTATTCCGTCGCAAATTTGCGACGGATTTTGCGACTAATTGCGACAGAATAAAAATTTTCGCATTCCGTCGCAAATTCGTCGAATTCTGTCGTAATTTCTTTGCGACGGAAAAGTTCCGTCGCAAATTCCGTCGCTATATTAAGATTTTCTTGTAGTGTGATAATATAAAGATTGAATTCAAAAGAAATTCTATAAAAAAAGGCGATATTCAATAAAATAGTAGCGTATACTATTATATAATTAGGGTGAGTATAGATAGGATATTAGATTTTTTAAATATCGGTATACGTATCTAATTCGTACAAATATTTTATTTTATTATCCGTATTTGATTTATGATTTTGAATATCCATAATTTTAAATATCTAAAAAAATATTAATATTTTCGAATACCCCCTATCCAATTTAAAACATGACAAAATCGAAAAATAAAATTACAAAAAAAATTCAAATGCATATAAAATATATAATCTATTCAAAGTAAACGATATTCAAATTTCGGAGTTCATAATATAAATATCCTAAATCAACTTAATTACAAATACAATCATAATCTACCCCTTCAAACATATTAAAAATTCAAAATCCAAAAGATTATATATCATAAAATTCATATTCAAAAGATAAAAAAATCATAAATTTCCATATATAGAAAATATGTATTGAATCTTCATGAAAAACTTGTAAAGATTAATCCTTCTAAACCTTCATTTATTTAAAAATATTATTCAAAAACACGGATCGGATCAGATATGATAGATAATTTGATTTTGATATATATATCCGATTTGTATTGGATAAATATTTTAAAATTGAAAAAGTTGAACCCTCAAAGATTAATGCGGAAAACCAATCAGTTTTATTCACTTGAGAAAGATAGTCAAGTACAACTCACTTTTTGTTGTAAGAATCGTACTTACTATACACCCGAAAATCCCCCTGAGTTTCTTCCCCTCTCACAATGAATTCTACTGATTAAAAAACATCACAACATAAATCACTCACCAGAGAAAAGAGATTTGCCCAATCGGTCTCCCTCTCAGACTTACACTCACCAAATAATGAGTAACCACTCAAAGAACAGAATGGACTAGGAAAATAAGCTCATGCTCTCCGTGAGAACTGATATGCAGCTTGTCTCCTTTATATCGGCTCCTCCAGTTCGCCTTAGATCTCCACGAATTGATTTGATAGACTTCTCCTTGATTCTTACTGATTTCGAGTCTATCTTCAAGATCTCATCTTATCTCTTGTTTTTGACTCTATCTCTTCAACCTTTGACTCTATCTGAATCTCGTCAGTTACATCTCAGATTTGCTCGAGTGCTATCTCGCCGGATTCTTCTCCTGAAATCTTTCATAAGTTGTTGAACCTGCAACAACCTTTTAACAACCAAAGTAACGTGCAAATAATTGCACTAACAATCTCCCCCTTTTTGGTTATTTCAGATCATGCACACAAACGCAAACCCTTCCACTGATTTCATCAAAGTTCAAGACAAGCTAGAGTCATCAAAGCACACGGTTACCAAAACAAGCATAACACTTCAGTTCACCACATAGAATCATCAAGAGTATAAAAGTTCAGATCATAAGCAAACGAAACTAAAAAACGAAGTGATGAGTCATCAGAAGGACTCCTGGCTCTTCTAGTCTTCCTGCTCGTTCCTGATTTCTTTGATGCCTCCGCTTTCTTAGAAGTCGGTTTAGGCATCTCAGAATCATCTCCTTCTTCCTCCTCCTCTGAGTCTTCTTCTTCTGAATCGAGGTCTCCTTCTGCTTCCTCAATTTCTCCCCCTGTGGACATGTATAAAATAATCAAAAACAATAATATCAAGGTGAGGAGTACCTGAATGAATAATGAACACATTACTCAGAGTTGCTTCGACATATTCATGAACTGTTGCACGGATTTGCTGACATTGTGTTGCCTGCTTCCTTAATCCGAGCTCCATCTTTATCAGTGCTTTTTCTGCATCCTTGAGTGTTTCCAGCATCTTCTTGATATCCTTCTTTTCTTTTCCTTTCTTCCTTTTGATCCTAGTCTCAACCACAAGGGGTTTTTGAATAACCTCGGTATTCTCCTTGGGATCAACCAGTTTAGGGCACTGCTTAGTGAGGATGCTTTGAATTAAGCAGGGATAAGGTAGTCTGAACCTTGCTCTGAAGTTCATTGCTCTCTCCAGAATATGATCGAAGATCATGTTTCCATAGTTGATCTTGATCCCCTTCTTAACGCAGTAGATGAGTACTGCCATCCGTTTGTGAATCAGACTTGATCGTTGAGTGGGTAACCAGTTTGATCTGGCAATCTTGAACAATACTGAGGACTCGAAATTCAGCTCTACTGGAGCTATCTCTCCTTTTCTCTTTTCATCATAGCTATCAGTGAGCGCTATCTCCAGCTCTTTCTGGTCAATCTCTCTGTCCAACTCGTCCATGATTGTCACAACTGTGTTCTTCAAGCCCAAAAACTTGTTGATTACTGCTGGAGAAAAGTGCAGTATCTTCCCTCTTATGTACACCCGATGGTACATTGGATCTCCTGCCTTTACAATCTTCTTAGTGAGGTTTGCATAAAATTCTTTGACCAGAATTTTGCTGTGTGGACATGCATAGGTGGTTGTTTCTCCTAAGCCTAGACATTCCAGGAAGTCCCAGATCCCCTGCTCCTTGAGATTGCTGACATTCACGTTTCTTTCAACAATTGTGTTGAGATTTTTTATCTCATTGAACCTTTGTTCAGATTTCTCATCAACAAAGTGATGAGACATGCACAGGCTCGCCAGTAATTCCTCATCTTCTGACCCAGAAGGAGAACTGGGTATCTCACTTTCTTCCTGAACTTTTCTCTTCCCCTTCATCTTCTCTTTTTGATATTCCTTAGAGACCTTTGAGGATTTTGCCCGGGGCAGGATTTTGCTCGGGGCATATCTTTTGATGTTTCAGCCTTCCTTTTCTCAGGTTTCTTAGGGGTCTTTTGTTCAGTAATCACCAAGGCAGGTTGTGATTTTGTCTTCCTTTGAACCTTTTTAGGAGGACTTTTTTGCAGTCACCACTGGTTTTGCAGCCACCTGAGATCTAGTTCGTGCTCTCTGTTCAGCTACCACTCGAGATTCCCTTTCTCTCAGCAATCTTTGCCTTATGTTTCTTGCTTTCAACCTTTTGTGCCCTTGAGTCCACTTCAGCTTAACCATCCTCTTTTGATTTCAGCACTTCCGTCTCTGTTGCTGAGTCCGCAACCACTTCGATTTCACTATCCTTCGATTTCTCTTGCCCTAATTGAACCGAGGGCAATTCCTTCATCTGTTTGGATGTATCACCCACATCCTTCCCAGATTCTACATGCTCAACACTCACATCCTTATCAAAGTCTACACGCCTTCTTGTTCTTTTTCTTATCAACCTAGGCTCACTATCCGAACTTTCCTCTATATCTCTAGTAGAGTAAGTAAAGAGTTCATCAAGTTTACCCGAATCAATTTGTTCTAGAGGCAGAGAGGTTTGTAAATCCTCAGTTTCCTTGCACTCATCTTCGATCCTAGGGTTTCCTTCCTGCGGTTCTTCTGGGATCTCCGCGTCTGTTTCTTGGATCTTCTCCTCTGGGCTTTCGAGTTCTTGGATTTCATTGCCCACTGTATCTTCCTTGCTAGTCCTTAGAATCTCCCTCGTATTTCTGCGAGATTCTTCTTATGGGTTTTCTTCTGGATCTTCTTCAACACTCACAAACGAGTTCGAAGATTCTTCTTTCCTGGGTTCACTCGATTTTCCTTCTCCAAATGAACCTTCCTCTGATTCTAGGTGATGATCCTCACCTGTTTCTTCTCTCTTTTCGTTTGGATCCACGTTGAGACTGAATCTAGGGATTTTACTCTCTCTTCGTGACTCTCTGTTGGACCTCACACTCTTCTTGCAGCTCAACTTCTCAATTTTAGAGTTTTTTCAGCTTCTGAACTTCGCAGGGATAGAGAGAGAGACACCTCTTTTTATTTTGAGTCACTGGATTTGTTTGGAAAATCCTTGATTTTTCGGATCCCACTTCCCCATAACCGACTATTTACTCAACCACTCATATTAATCTTTTCGAGAAATAACGTCTAAAAACATTTAAAACAGAAATCCGTTACGCAATGCGAAATAAAATTACGATTTTAACACCAAAGGAGTTTATTATTTTGTACCTCAGATCGCAGTGCATCCAGTTGAGTCAGTGACACCTCATGCTTCACCCAGTGCTTACTTCACTCAATAGGAATACAAATATTTCTTGTAATTAATCCGCCTGAACTTCTAGGACGTTAAGTCCAATCATACTATTTCTCCACTTAAGTCCAGCCTATCTCACTGAGATATACTCTTGTAAAGTATCAACTTACAGCGGAGTATGATGAATGAGTATCATCTGACCTTAGACCGTCGAATGGACTGTATGTGGTTTAACTTAGACCCGAGCGATTTTGATAATCTACTCATATCAGCCTTTTTTCTTTCCTTTTTTTATTATAAATTGCAAAGTTTGAACATAAAACCAACATTCACTCACTTTTTACTGAGAGCATGCTGACAGAGGAGTACCAGGGGATTTTTCGTATTACCAATATCTGAAGTGCACCTGACAACTTTGTGAGGTACCACTGACCGCCCTTTCAACACTATTTCACTTAAACATTCAGAACAAACTCAGTTAGTGATCAAAATAAAAAATTTCCAATACCGAGAGATTTTTGCAAACAGGTAAATCTATTCATGTCAAGTGGTTTAGTAAATATATCAGCTAATTGATGTTCAGTGGGTACATACTCAATCAGAAGACTCTCTTTCTCCACTTGCTCTCTGAGGAAATGATGTCTTATCTCTATACGCTTTGTTCGTGAATGCTGTACTGGATTATTAGAGATGTTGATTGCACTTGTGTTGTCACAATGAGCTGTAAACGAGTGAGTATCAATTCCATAATCAGTCAGCATTTGCTTCATCCATATTAGTTGAGTACAGCAGCTTCCCAGTGCGATGTACTCGGCTTCAGCAGTAGATAGTGACGTTGAATTTTGTTTCTTGCTGTGCCATGATACGAGATTGTTACCCAAAAAGAAACACCCTCCTGATGTGCTTTTTCGATCATCCGTGTTTCCTCCCCAATCTGCATCACAGTATCCTACTAGATGCATACTCGTATCCTTTGTGTAATGAAGCTCATAATCAACTGTCTCTTTGACATATTTGATTATCCTTTTTACTGCCAGGAGATGAGACTTCTTAGGTTTTGCTTGATGTCTTGCACATACGCCCACACTCAAGCACAGGTCAGGTCTACTTGCCGTTAAATACAGTAGACTCCCGATCATACTCCTATGGAGTTTTGGATCAACATCTTCTCCTTCATCATCTTTGGTCAACTTAGTGGTTGTGGACATGGGAGTACGTGCTGATTTGCACGTGTCGAGTTCAAATCTTTTCACCAGATTCCGAGCATACTTCCCTTGAGAAACAAAGATTCCATCTTTGTCTTGCTTGACTTGTAATCCCAGAAAGTAACTGAGTTCTCCAAACATACTCATCTCAAACTCAGAAGTCATTGTCTGAACAAACCAGTCAACTTTTGACTGAGATGTAGACCCAAACACAATATCATCCACATAAATTTGTACTACTAATAGTACATCGTCCGAATTATGGATGAAAAGTGTTTTGTCTACTCCCCCTCTTTGGTAGCCGTTCTCGAGTAGAAAACTGGTTAATCTTTCAATACCATACACGAGGAGCTTGTTTCAACCCATAGAGAGCTTTCTTTAAACGGTACACATGAGTCGGAAAGTGTGGATCCTCAAAACCAGCTGGTTGTTCGACGTACACATCTTCTTGGATCACACCATTTTAAGAAGGCGCTCTTGACATCCATCTGAAACAACTTAAAACCAAGAAAACATGCAATGCCAAGCAATAATATAATAGACTCAAGACGAGCAACGGGTGCAAAAGTTTTATCGAAGTCAATACCTTCTACTTGTGTGTATCCTTGAGCAACTAACCTGGCTTTATTCCAAACTATTTCTCCCGATTCATTTGTCTTGTTCTTGAAAATCCATTTCGTTCCTATCACATTAGTATGATCTGGACGGTGAATACGATACCACACATCATTTCTCCCGAATTGCTCCAGTTCTTCATGCATTACCTCACCCAGAATTCGTCCTTCAATGCTTTATCCACCCGGGATGGTTCATTCTGCGAAGAAAAACATACAAAACATATCATATCTTGATAATTCATTCATTTACCTCTTGTACGCATAGGATCGAGGACATTTCCAATCACATCTCCTTCAGAATGATTCCTGTGAACTGTAGGTGTGAGAACAGTTTCCAATTCTTCCTCGTTCTTGGTTTCAACTTCTGCATCATCACTCTGTTCTTGTTCTACTGAGTGCTCACTGGGAACATCTTGAAGTAGTTTCGGCGGGACTTCACCCTGCTCTGCACTATGTTCCTAATAAAAAACAACATTAGCTGATTCCATAATCGTTCTAGTACGCAAATTGTACACTCGATAAGAAACAGAGTTCATTGAATACCCCAAGAATATACCTTCATCACTTTTGGCATCGAACTTCCCTCTATATTCACGATCATTTAACACAAAACATCGACAACCAAATACATGAACAAACTTTAGAGGAGGGGTCTTACCTTTCCAGATCTCATAAGGTGTTTTGGTTGTGCCTGGTCTGATATGAACTCGGTTAACTAGGTAACATGTTGTACTTACCGCTTCTGCCCAGAAACGTTTTGCAATGTTTCTTGCATGTAACATAGTTCTCGCCATTTCTTGCAGTGTCCTATTCTTCCTTTCAACAACTCCATTTTGTTGAGGAGTTTTAGGTGCAGAATACTCGTGGATAATCTCATATTTGTTGCAGAATTCCACAAACTGTTCATTCTCAAATTCACGCCCATGATCACTCCGAATTCTCTGAAGACTTCCTTTTCCATTTCGGAGTTGCAGCCATAAGTGTTCGAATACACCCAATGTTTCTGACTTCTCTCTTAAGAACCTGACCCAAGTAAAACGTGAGAAATCATCAACACATACAAAAACATACCTCTTTCCTCCAAGACTCTCCGTCTCTTTGCTTTCCAAGTTGACATGCTTTACACACCAGTGTTACCTGCTGTGATAACTCAGGTAATCCTCGTATAGCATTTGATCTTGACAGCTTCACCAACGACCTTGTGTTAATGTATCCCAATCGTTGATGCCATAACTCGAGTTCAGAGTCAGCTGTTGTGAAGCACTTCCCACGTCAGGATTTACCCAAGTGTAACAATTACTTTGGAGTTCTTTTTCCTGTCAACACACAATCTCCAAGAAAATTTGTAACAACACAAGCATCTTTAGTGAAATTTACCTGAAATCAAGAGTCACATAGTTGACTGATGCTTATGAGATTTGTCTTGAGTCCTTGGACAACATTGACATCTGTAAGTTTGGGCAGTCCTGATGCGTCCAGATTTCCTTTGTCCAAGATCTTTCCTTTTCTTCCATCTCCAAATGTCACATTCCCTCCTTTGAAATTTTCTTCGAATGTAGACAGCATACTGACATCTCCTGTCATATGACGTGAGCATCCACTGTCAAAATGCAACCGTTGTTTGCTTTCTTTCAGTTCAGAAGTGTATGCCATATTACACCTCGAGACATCTTTTTTTCTCCAGACTTGCCTTCATCTTAGAGTGGGTGGTACCTGATAATTTTTCCAGTAGTAGCAATTGATTCTGATGTGACATCTTGTTCTACAGTAGAAACAAGTGCGATGCTCGCGATAGTTCTGCCGTCTTTGTCTTGGATATAGACCAATCTTGATCTTTGGAGTCTGTTTTACTTGTGAGATCACTTCATCTCCAAGTTTTCCTCCTGAAACAAAGTTTCTTACTTTGTTTTTACTCCCTCCAGTATATCCAAGTCCAGTATGTCCAGAATCTGTTCGCCCGATTGTCAGTAAGTGCTCCAGTTTTGCAGTACCATTGCCAAGCATTCTCACATTCTTCATGGTACCTTCCAGCTGATTCTGTAATAAGATAACCTTCTCCTCTTTCTCCTTTAGTTGCTTCTTCTGATACTTTCGTATCCAGCTGCTCCTTGATTTCCAAGATCTTTGCCTCATTCTCCTTCTGTTCTTTGATCAATCTTGTGTTGATATCGTACAACCTCGACATATCCTTGTACAGATCTTCTTCTGATATCTCTTCTTCAGTCTCTTCAATTATTCCAATGAATGCAACGAAATTTGACATCTCTTCTCCACTTTCTTCATCAGAATCTGTTTCAATTTCTTCATGAGTGATAAGAGATTTACCTTTTGTTTTACCGTTTGCACACTCATTCTTTGTGTGTCCATATCCTTTGCACTCATAGCATTGAAGATCCTTCAGATTCTTCAACATTGCCTCCCTCTTGACAACGCTAGGACATTCAGCTTTCCAGTGACCCGCTCCCCTGCATTCCAGACATTTTCTAGAACTTCTCGTCTCTGCTTTTCCAGTGGTCACTGGTTTTTTCTTGAAAAACCTGTTGAATTTTTTCACGATCATCGCCATGTCTTCCTCCAGTGATACTTGACCTGGATCCTCACATGACCCTGGAACATGAAATGCCAACCCCTTGTTTGGAGTCACCCCCTTTGGCTTTTCATATAGCTTCAGTTCTAACTCATGAGCAGCAAACGCACCAACTGTTTCTTTGAAACTAACAGTGTCCACATTGTTTACCATAGTAAAAGCATATTTATGAGACATATGTTGGCTTTCCTGGGATCTCATGAGCGAATCCTATTCCTAAGAGATCGATTCTAGGGTTTGCGCAGCGGATGTAAAACAAAAATTATAGAACCCTAGAACCATGCTGCTATTGAAATCGTAGAAACGTTAAGAACG
>NW_010964598.1:538385-540847 GCF_000463585.1 Tarenaya hassleriana | reverse complement strand
CCCAAAAGGACTTTGGAAGATCTGTCTGACTCATCATAGACCGAACCATGTCTAACAGTGTTCGGTTTCTCCGCTCAGACACGCCGTTCCATTGTGGCGTTCGCGGCTATGGCAAGTAGGATCCTGATGGACTTCAGCATAACTACGGGCGAAAAGGTCTCATCATAGTCAATACCATGAATTTGACGGAATCCTTTCGCCACAAGTCGTGCCTTATACGTGTGCACGTTGCCATCCATGTCGGTCTTCTTCTTGAAGATCCACTTGCATCCGATGGGTTTTATCCCTTCAGATGCATCAACCAGAGTCCATACTTGGTTGTCTGACATGGATTGCATCTCGGACTTCATAGCCTCGCGCCATTTCTCGGAGTCCGGACTCGCCATAGCCTCTGGGTATGTGGTAGGCTCGTCATGTTCTAATAACATGAGTTCCTCATTCCCAGTTACGAGAAATCCATATCTCGTTGGCTCTTGGCGATTCCTGCCTGATCTCCGAGGTTCACTCGACAAAGGTTGAGTCATAACGGGCAGTGTAACAGGTTGAACTTCTTCAACTTGTTCACCCGGCTCAGCGTCTACTTGCTGCTCTCGAACTTCCTCAAGTTCAACATGACGAGCCTACCACATACCCAGAGGCTATGGCGAGTCCCGATTCTGAGAAATGGCGCGAGCCTATGAAGTCCGAGATGCAATCCATGTCAGACAACCAAGTATGGACTCTGGTTGATGCATCTGAAGGGATAAAACCCATCGGATGTAAGTGGATCTTCAAGAAGAAGACAGACATGGATGGCAACGTGCACACTTATAAGGCACGACTTGTGGCGAAAGGATTCCGTCAAATTCATGGTATTGACTATGATGAGACCTTTTCGCCCGTAGTTATGCTGAAGTCCATCAGGATCCTACTTGCCATAACCGCATATTATGACTATGAGATATGGCAAATGGATGTCAAGACCGCGTTCCTTAACGGGAACTTGACCGAGGATGTGTACATGACACAACCCGAAGGTTTTGGATCCGATCCGAGGAACCCGAGGATGGTGTGCAAGCTTCAGAGGTCCATTTATGGACTGAAGCAGGCTTCGAGGAGCTGGAACCTTCGCTTTGATGAGACAATCAAAAAGTGTGGTTTCTCACAAAACGAAGAGGAGCCATGTGTTTACAAGAAGGTCAGTGGGAGCACAGTTGTATTTCTGGTGCTGTACGTGGATGACATTCTCCTTATAGGGAATGACGTTCCTACCTTGCAAGATGTTAAGTCTTGGCTAGGAACGCAGTTTTCTATGAAGGACCTAAGAGAAGCGGCCTATATTCTAGGAATAAAGATCTATAGAGATAGATCAAGGCGTCTTCTAGGATTGTGTCAGAGTACTTACATCGATAAGGTCTTGAAACGGTTCAAGATGCAAGATTCCAAGAAAGGAACCTTACCGATGAGCAGTGGCACAGTTCTCTGCAAGAGTCAGTGTCCTACGACACCTGATGAGCGAGAACGCATGGATCGGATACCATATGCTTCGGCAATTGGATCCATCATGTATGCCATGCTTTGTACTCGACCAGATGTATCCTACGCGTTGAGCATTACGAGTAGATACCAGTCAGATCCAGGTGAGTCGCACTGGATCGCCGTCAAGAACATCCTAAAGTACTTGAGAAGGACTAAAGATGTGTTCTTGGTATACGGTGGGTCAGAAGACGAGCTCGCTGTAAGAGGTTACACCGATGCTAGTTTTCAATCAGACCCGGATGACTACAGATCGCAGTCTGGCTATGTTTTCTGCTTAAACGGTGGCGCTGTTAGCTGGAAGAGTTCCAAGCAAGCGACCGTTGCAGATTCTACTACAGAAGCTGAGTATATTGCAGCGTCGGACGCAGCAAAGGAAGCTGTTTGGATCAGAAAGTTTGTTGGTGACTTGGGTGTCATTCCGAGTGCTGATAGCCCCATTGCTCTGTATTGTGACAACAATGGAGCGATCGCACAAGCGAAAGAACCCAGATCCCATCAACGATCCAAACACATACTCAGACGATTTCACCTCATCAGGGAGATCATAGACAGAGGAGACGTACACATTTGAAGAGTGTCGACAGATGACAACATTGCCGATCCGTTGACGAAGCCTCTCCCTTCGTCGAAGCATGAGGGTCATGTCAGGGATATGGGCATTAGATGTTTAGCAGTTCATGATTAGAGCAAGTGGGAGATTGTTGGTTTAGTGCTCTATGATGTACTGATTATGAGCTTTGTTCAGATACATTCGATATATTGATACTTTCTATGTGGTTTTATGAGAGTATTTTATTCATTACATGTTCTTGCATACTGGATCTGTTATGAAATCCATGTATCATTAGGAATGATACTAAACTCCCTAGTCTTATGTCGTTATGGGAATAACGACATAATAAGACTAGTATGATGTGTGATTGATGATCACACAGATGATCATA
>NW_010964598.1:517969-536012 GCF_000463585.1 Tarenaya hassleriana | reverse complement strand
GTAGAGCCCCTTCCAGGACGTATGACTTCTTGTCGTGCTTGAGAACTATTCTCAAGTTACGATACCAGTCTAAGAAATTTGTCCCGGTCAATTTATCCTTCTCAAGGATAGATCGCATCGTCAAACTCGGTACACTACCGGTTGACGCCATGTCCTACAAAAGAGACAAAAACATAACGAACAAAACAAATGCAGATTCTATTAATGATCTACTACCAGCTAGTCCATCATCAATCAGTGTCAATCTATCTATGATCCACTACCAGCTAGTCCATCATCAAAACAATGACAACATAGATGTAAAGATAAGCTAAATTCCCATAAAGAAAACTAACCCAACGATAATTTTCGATATGGGACTAAGATCCATATTTCACACAAGAATAAAATTGTTACACCTATTCTTATGCTATTTAGGTAGACATCTAATGTCAATCATATCTAATATGACTCTTAGATCCTTTATGAGACTATGATATCAAATATCATTGCATACTCGTCTCATCTGTACCATTAAGTATCAAGTCAAACTTGACAACTTAACCCAAGATAAACCATATTCAAGCTGCAGGAACCACGATTTCCTACCCTGCCTCACAAAGATAATCCGGCACGCTCAGCTTTGGCATGACCCGTGTTACGGATGGTGCCGGATTATCTTTGTGAGGCAGGGTAGGAAATCGTGGTTCCTGCAGCTTGAATATGGTTTATCTTGGGTTAAGTTGTCAAGTTTGACTTGATACTTAATGGTACAGATGAGACGAGTATGCAATGATATTTGATATCATAGGACGGTCTACGTTGTGCGGACCGTCCGTTCTATCCTCATAGAACGGACGGTCTGCGTGTTGTCGTGGACCGTCCGGTCTGGTTCGGGCGGACCGTCCGTTCTGGACTTTCTGGTCCGTCCGTTCCAGCCCCTTCCGTCTCGGTTTTTCGTCGTTTTCTCTCGTGCATTTGTCCTTGCCTGCGTGTGTGACCCTGTAGGCTCATTCGACATAGCAGTATAGTCCGAAATCTCTATTCCGGATATACAAGTCATAGGCGGTCTCTAGCAAGACACTATGACTACCTATCTCGAATAGAGTTTGTTCGTGAATCATACGAACGCCAGTGATGATTCCGGCTGATGATCCTTTTGTATCGCGATATCATATGTCGAACATAAGGCATGGACAAGCCACCTTATCTGATTCGACTGCTTTCTCGTTAACTGAGTTTGACTGTCTGAAATAGACGACGTTCGTCTATAGTGCGGCCACACATTTCTACAGTCTCGCTCACACGAGGGGCCCAGCGATATCTCTCTCTTTTACGAGAGGTACAAATTCCGTCTTGACTATCTACAATCCAGTACATGATTCGTTTCGTACCTGATACACGCCTTTATAGTCCTCCTGTTACGCAGGACGTTTGACGTAATCAAAGCACGCAACTCCTCATGTTGGATTCCGTAGATATCTCAGGTCTTAGGATCCAATCATGGAACCGTCATATGAGATTCTAGTCATGACTCTAGTCCATGTGACAATCTCATGCGGGTCATTCCAGTATTCCGTTCTCCAACGAATACCTATGATCGTGATCGTATCCAATACCTATGATCATCTATGTGATCATCAATCACACATCATACTAGTCTTATTATGTCGTTATTCCCATAACGACATAAGACTAGGGAGTTTAGTATCATTCATAATGATACATGGATTTCATAACAGATCCAGTATGCAAGAACATGTAATGAATAAAATACTCTCATAAAAACACATAGAAAGTATCAATACATCGAATGTATCTCAATAAAGCTCATAATCAGTACATCATAGAGCACTAAACCAACAACATAAACTTCTTTGGTAAACTTAGCTAGGAGTTTTGCCACGAGTTGTTTGTCTCGATAGGTCTTTCCAAGGACCTCTGCTTCGTTTGTCAGTGCATTCATGTGACACCCGTTTCTCGCTCCCCGTCAACAGGATATGCCACATGGACGAAATCAATAAAATATAATAAATCCAAAAGCACAGGAAATTAAAACATTTACTTCATAAATGCGCAGCGGAATAGTTAATACAACCTTTAATTATCACACGTCCGGTCTTAAAATACAACGCAAAGGAAAAAATATCGTTTTCAAGTTTAGCACAAATCAAACAAATCACAATCACAATCATGCCCGTATGATCACATCATAGGGTTAATCCGTCAAATCCTCGTCAACAAGACAGTACTGACTCAATTCGTCAACCGGTACTGTTTAGATGACGCGCCAGATAATCCCAGAGGTGTGGCACTGACTCAATTCGTCAACCGGTACCAACACTAGTCCTCACCAATATAATCGTACTGACTCAAATCGTCAACCGGCACGATTACATGGTTCCTCGGTACTCACCCACGCAACAGTACTGACTCCATGTCGTCGACCGCTACTGACTGCGTGACTCACTGGTCTAACTGACCGGCATAGTGGTACTGAATCAATTCGTCTACCGGTACCACTATGTGTCCACACACACCTTGCACAGTACTGACTCAATTCGTCAACCGGTACTGGCTCCATATCCACATGTTTCCGCAATAGTACTGACTCAAATCGTCGACCGGTACTATTACAGAACACTCACACACACACCAGTGCTGACTCCAAGTTCGTCAACCGGCACTGGTTCCACATCCACCCGTTCCCATAATAGTACTGACTCCACGCCGTCAACCGGTACTATTACAGAAACACCACACGCACGCACCAGTGCTGACTCCAAGTTCATCAACCGGCACTGGACACGTGTTCCTCCCCATCGCACTAGTACTGACTCCACGCCGTCAACCGGTACTAGGTACGAGGCTCCTCGGGGTAACCCAATCACAAACATGCTTCCATCGTGCTACACCACGACCCCGTCGTAGGCCACACGAGTAAGCTACAAACATAGCACACACCGTGTATATTATCCCCCCACTACAATCACGCATCTCACGGTATTCGGTCCCCAACCGACCTACCAGTCAATGCCATACGATGCTAACCCGATGAGCAAACACACAACGAGTCTCTCGAAAGTTGGATCACACATCTCACTGCGGGTGGTAACTCGAAAATTCTCCGAAGAGTGAGTTCTACACTCCGGACTGGTCGGTTCAGGTTGAAGTTGGCCTTCGGTTCGTCCGTTCTGTCTCGGACAGCTCGAGTGGACCGTTCGGTCCGAAAATCAGTCCGTTCGGACTGAAACCATCAGTCCGTTCGGACTGAGATAGTCAGTCCGTTCGGAATGGGTTTACAGTCCGTTCGGACTGCGTTCTGCAGTTCGTCGTCTTCGCGAAAACAGATTTCTGGTCCGACTTTGATTGCTCATATCTCCCTCATTTCTTATCCGAATTAAGTTCCGTTTATTGCTAAATGTTCATTGAAATGTCCTCTTTCAAATACATTCAACCAATAATTGAAACACTGCAATCACACGATGGGAATTAATTCGCAATACAGGTATGTTGACAGGTTCGCGTTCTGCGTTTTCCAGCGTTTCTTCGATTTTCATTCATTCATATCTCACTCATTTCTCCACCAAATTATGTCCCGTTTTTTTCTATGTATTCATTGCAACTTCCACTGTCTAATCAGGTTTCATAGAATTAACACCATAATGACGATGAAAACGAGCTCACACAGAGGCAACTCGAGCCACTCACCTGTTCTTGGATCAATTTCGGTTTGAATCTGATTTGGTTGAGATTGAGTGATGTTTCTGGGCACCTCCATCTTGAGATCTCTTCCTGGACACTCTAGGGATGTTTCCCAACACTTTCCCAAGCTCCCCTTCTCTCCTCTCTTCTTCTTTCTCTCCCCCCTCTCTCTCTTTTCTCTTTTGCAGCTTCTGGATCCGAAAAAGGCTGAGTGTGAGAGTTGGAGAGGCAATTATGGAGCCTAGGGAGAGAGAGAAGACGGATTATTGACCCTAGGGGCTAGTTAGGATCGCACTTTGTCGGGTTGGGGGCTTTTGAGTGGGTTATGGGTCGCCCATGTGCGAGAAAGTCGCGCACTAAAGTAGTTGCCGACAGTCTGTTTGCGTAGTCCGTTCGGACTGTCTTAAGTAGTCCGTTCGGACTGTCTTAAGTAGTCCGTTCGGACTGCCTTTCTAGTCCGTTCGGACTGACTTTCTTCGTCCCTTCGGACTGACTTCCTAGTTTGTTCGGACTGGCTTCCCGGTTTGTTCGGACTGACTCACATAGTCCGTTTTCGATTGCTCCGTTCTCACTCGTTTCTTAACCAAATCGTGCACCGTTTGTTTCTAAATCTTCATTGGGATGTCCTCTTTCATATCCAAGTGATAGATTATTGAAAACCCATGTTCACAGGACGCAATTTGATTCGCAACTCTTGTACCTCATACAAATTCGCGATCTTGCAATTTCAGCTTCTCCTCAATTTTCGTTCGTCCATATCTCCCTCGTTTCTCAACCAAATCGAGTTCCGTTTATTTCTGAATCTTCATGGAAACATCCTCTTTCAAGAACAAGCAACAAACCATTGAGATATTATGGCTACAAGATGAAAACAAGGGTACATAGAGGTAACTCATATTAGTTCTCTATGTTTTTAGGCTTGTTTTACCTTCCATTTATTCCCGAAATTAATTTAAATAATTCATTCGGGAATCGGGGTATTACAAATCCTTCCCCCTTAAAAAGAATTCGTCCCCGGATTCTGAATCACATGATGTCGTCAATTCATTCGCATTCATTGCACAATACCCAACACCTCCATTACACCAGTGTCATACATCAGATAGGAGTTCCATACAATCCATCTTCATACACAAGAGTTGTACAACATCAAGTGAAAAGATAGTGATAGTTGCTACGCATCTCTTCTTCGGGTTCCCAAGTCATGTCCGAGACCCCTTGGCTTCTCCACAATACCTTCACCAATGACACCTCCTTCGTCCTCAGCTTCTTAACCTTTCGGTCCATTATCTGTAGCGGTTCGTCTCGAAAACATGTAGCATTCGTGAACTCTAACTCTTGAGGTTGTAGCACATGGGAAGGGTCTGCTACGTATCTCCGTAGTATCGACACATGGAATACATGGTGGATGTTGCTCAGCTCTGAAGGCAACCCGAGTCGATTTGCTACTGTGCCTACCTTCCCAATCACTGGATAGGGTCCGATATATCGCGGTTTCAGCTTCCCGCCCTGTCCAAACCTAGCGTGTCCTCGCATGGCCTGAACTCGAAGGAATGCTTGATCTCCAACTTCAAGGGTGAAGTCCCGTCTCCTCCGGTCGGCATATGATTTTTGTCGATCTTGTGCTATTTTCAGGTTGACTCGAATTTTTCGGATCACTTCCATAGTCTCTTCCACAATCTCAGGCCCGAATTCCCGTCTCTCCCCAATCTCTGTTCAACACAAAGGTGTCTTGCACGTCCTCCCATATAATGCCTCATACGGTGGTACTCCAATACTCGCATGGTGACTGTTGTTGTACGCAAACTCGCACAACGTCATGTACTGATCCCACGGGCTCCCCATTCTAATACACATGCGCGAAGCATATCCTCCAAAGTTTGTATCGTCCGTTCCGACTGTCCATCTGCCTGAGGATGGTATGCCGTACTCATCTTCAACTTCGTCCCCAACGCGTCTTGTATTGCCTTCCATAGGCGTGACGTAAATCGAGCATCTCGGTCCGAGATGATCTCACTTGGCACACCATGTAGTATCACAATCTCGTCAATGTAGATCTGTGCCAACCGCTCGATCGGATACTCCTGGCGTATAGGGAGGAAGTGGGCATATTTGGTTAGTCGATCCACGACTACCCAAATAGCGTTCTTCTTCCTCGGTGTAAGTGGTAACCCTACTACAAAAACCATAGCGATTCGAATCCTACTTCCATTACGGTATCTCCAACGGCTGTAATTTTTCCTCCGGGCATCTGTCGTTCTGCTCTCACCTGTTGGCAAGTGAGACCTCTGGCTACATAGTCGGCAACGTCTCTCTTAATCCTTGGCACGTGTGCCATCAGTGTAGTCCATGATACATCTTACTCGCTTTTAGAGGTATCCCTAGCCTCGTTTTATGTACCTTGGCTAAGATAGCCTATTTCAACTCGGGTCATCTAGCACATCCAACTGGTTCTCCAACTGCAGCACTCCATTATCATCAATGTGATAGCTTGTAAGGCCATACTCGTCAACGTCGTCTCACTACCGCATAAGCAATCACGGGTCCTTCTTGATTCAGGGACCAATGTTCCAATTTAGTTCCCAAGTCCGAAACGTTACAATGTGACGATGTCACATCCAATTGGGCGTTAGAATCCATTTTCTAACTTAGCGTGCCCACTATTCTATTGTCTTTTTCTTGAGGACAATTAATACTTGAATTATAGTCGGCGGTGATTTCTCGTAATCCTCGTGGTCTGAAACTCAGGTACTCTGGGAGATTTCGTAGGTCGAGTCCTTATTATCAGTGTCAACCCTTTCTCTAAAAATGTGTGACCCCCAGATCTTCCAACGCTTTATGAAATGTTACGAATTCCATGTCTTATTTCGAATAGTCGTCCTCATGCTTTTCAATTACCTCGATGCATAAGCAATGACATGTCGTCTTGTTTTAATACGCAACTTGGTCTTGTTGGGATGTGTCGATAATAATTCCTTACATTATCCTCGCCATGGTACTGTCAGGGCTAGTGTTAACCTCGAACCTTGTTATAGTCGGCCGAAACTATTTTCGCCTCGGTGATCCATTCAAGCTTACTGTACTTTTTCCTTTTGACTTAGTCTTAGGTCATCTGTTGTGGTTAGTCCTTCCTATGACTCAAGGATAATTGCAAGAGAGTCATAGAATTTTGTTCTTCCATCGTGGAGTTTGGTGGCCTTTACCCAATGATAGCTTCGTCTTTAAAGAGATCCACTTGGAATCCTTGAATCCAAACCGTGTGTCTTGCGCACATGCGATCTTCTCTCCTCCTCCATGGTGTTCCCCGTAGGTGTTCATCCTGGTACCTTGATCTGATGAGAATATCATTTTCCTTTCGACGAGCTTATCAGATAATCCGTTAGAGTACGATTCACCTTCGCATGAATACTATTGTTGCGTTCGTGACTATTCATGACTTTACTTGAACCCAGAATAATCATCTCGAGTCCTGGACACTTTGTCCTTTGTGCACCTTTTGCCTTGGCAGGTGATGTCTTGTCCATGAGTCGACCTTGTAGAATCGTCGAGTTCCTGGTAATTGATCCAGTAATCCATCAATCTTCGATAGTGTATATCGATTCGTGATGGTCCTTCTGTTTGCTTACTGGAAGTGGGTTGATCAGAATCACGTCGTTGTTTTCCCTGATCATTTTCAATCTTTTATGTTAATATGGAAGGGTCCTTTGTCAATGCCACACAGATGGCATGCAATGTCAGGTCCATCTCCCTTTGTTCTAGACTTTCCGCTCGGTAGAGTTGGTGTATATTCCTTGAATTGTTACTCCATGGCCCCTTAATGGCCTCAAGATTAATTCCTTGATTCTGATCCTTGGGTTAGGCGTTCGACTTAATTGCGAAAATTATTATTTTCCAGCTAAGCATATCATGGCGGCATTTCCAATGCGCCATGTTACTTTCACTAAGCCTTTGACGACTGTAGCTCGCATCACTTGTACGGTTTTCATAAACGATTTTTCATTGGACGTGGTTTTGAAAAACATATTTCGTTGAAAAACCTTAAGGTAATGAGTCGTCCTTTCCCGTGGAAGGAACGTTGCTCTGATACCAAAAGTTGTGACACCCGTTTCCCGCTCCCCGTCAACAGGATATGCCACATGGACAAAACCAATAAAATATAATAAATCCAAAAGCACGGGAAATTAAAACATTTACTTCATAAATGCGCAGCGGAATAGTTAATACAACCTTTAATTATCACACGTCCGGTTTTAAAATACAACGCAAAGGAAAAAACATCGTTTTCAAGTTTAACACAAATCAAGTCCGTACGTGATGTTGCCTCCTCTTTAGTCGCTATCCAAATATTACTCGTGCTCCTCGTTATCTGAAAAAGTTAGTCAACGAGGGCTAAGCACAACTGCTTAGTGAATGACCCGGGTTGAACCCGGTAAACCCGTTCCCAGCGAGAACGGTGTTAAAACGATAATTATAAAACCCAAAATAAACCATCATGCATATCCTCATATCACATCAAACAAATCACAATCACAATCATGTCCGTATGATCACATCATAGGGTTAATCCGTCAAATCCTCGTCAACAAGACAGTACTGACTCAATTCGTCAACCAGTACTGTTTAGATGACGCGCCAGATAATCCCAGAGGTGTGGTACTGACTCAATTCGTCAACCGGTACCAACACTAGTCCTCACCAATATAATCGTGCTGACTCAAATCGTCAACTGGCACGATTACATGGTTCCTCGGTACTCACCCACGCAACAATACTGACTTCATGTCGTCGACCGGTACTAACTGCGTGGCTCACTGGTCTAACTGACCGGCATAGTGGTACTGACTCAATTCGTCTACCGGTACCACTATGTGTCCACACACACCTTGCACAGTACTGACTCAATTCGTCAACCGGTACTGGCTCCATATCCACATGTTTCCACAATAGTACTGACTCAAATCGTCGACCGGTACTATTACAGAAACACTCACACACACACCAATGCTGACTCCAAGTTCGTCAACCGGCACTGGTTCCACATCCCCCCGTTCCCATAATAGTACTGACTCCACGCCGTCAACCGGTACTATTACGGGCACACGCTTTTGTAATAGTACTGACTCCACGCCGTCAACCGGTACTATTACAGAAACACCACACGCACGCACCAGTGCTGACTCCAAGTTCATCAACCGGCACTGGACACGTGTTCCTCCCCATCGTACTAGTACTGACTCCACGCCGTCAACCGGTACTAGGTACGAGGCTCCTCGGGGTAACCCAATCACAAACATGCTTCCATCGTGCTACACCACGACCCCGTCGTAGGCCACACGAGTAAGCTACAAACATAGCACACACCGTGTATATTATCCCCCCACTACAATCACGCATCTCACGGTATTCGGTCCCCAACCGACCTACCAGTCAATGCCATACGATGCTAACCCGATGAGCAAACACACAACGAGTCTCTCGAAAGTTGGATCACACATCTCACTGCGGGTGGTAACTCGAAAATTCTCCGAAGAGTGAGTTCTACACTCCGGACTGGTCGGTTCAGGTTGAAGTTGGCCTTCGGTTCGTCCGTTCTGTCTCGGACAGCTCGAGTGGACCGTTCGGTCCGAAAATCAGTCTGTTCGGACTGGAACCATCAGTCCGTTCGGACTGGAACCATCAGTCCGTTCGGACTGAGATAGTCAGTCCGTTCGGACTGGGTTTACAGTCCGTTCGGATTGCGTTCTGCAGTTCATCGTCTTCGCGAAAACAGATTTCTGGTCCGACTTTGATTGCTCATATCTCCCTCATTTCTTATCCGAATTAAGTTCCGTTTATTGCTAAATGTTCATTGAAATGTCCTCTTTCAAATACATTCAACCAATAATTGAAACACTGCAATTACACGATGGGAATTAATTCGCAATACAGGTATGTTGACAGGTTCGCGTTCTGCGTTTTCCAGCGTTTCTTCGATTTTCATTCATTCATATCTCACTCATTTCTCCACCAAATTATGTCCCGTTTGTTTCTATGTATTCATTGCAACTTCCATAATGACGATGAAAACGAGCTCACACAGAGGCAACTCGAGCCACTCACTTGTTCTTGGATCAGTTTCGGTTTGAATCTGATTTGGTTGAGATTGAGTGATGTTTCTGGGCACCTCCATCTTGAGATCTCTTCCTGGACACTCTAGGGATGTTTCCCAACACTTTCCCAAGCTCCCCTTCTCTCCTCTCTTCTTCTTTCTCTCCCTCTCTCTCTCTTTTCTCTTTTGCAGCTTCTGGATCCGAAAAAGGCTGAGTGTGAGAGTTGGAGAGGCAATTATGGAGCCTAGGGAGAGAGAGAAGACGGATTATTGACCCTAGGGGATAGTTAGGATCGCACTTTGTCGGGTTGGTGGCTTTTGAGTGGGTTATGGGTCGCCCATGTGCGAGAAAGTCGCGCACTAAAGTAGTTGCCGACAGTCTGTTTGCGTAGTCCGTTCGGACTGTCTTAAGTAGTCCGTTCGGACTACCTTTCCAGTCCGTTCGGACTGACTTTCTTAGTCCCTTCGGACTGACTTTCTAGTTTGTTCGGACTGGCTTCCCGGTTTGTTCGGACTGACTCACATAGTCCGTTTTCGATTGCTCCGTTCTCACTCGTTTCTTAACCAAATCGCGCACCGTTTGTTTCTAAATCTTCATTGGGATGTCCTCTTTCATATCCAAGTGATAGATTATTGAAAACCCATGTTCACAGGACGCAATTTGATTCGCAACTCTTGTACCTCATACAAATTCGCGATCTTGCAATTTCAGCTTCTCCTCAATTTTCGTTCGTCCATATCTCCCTCGTTTCTCAACCAAATCGAGTTCCGTTTGTTTCTGAATCTTCATGGAAACATCCTCTTTCAAGAACAAGCAACAAACCATTGAGATATTATGGTTACAAGATGAAAACAAGGGTACATAGAGGTAACTCATATTAGTTCTCTATGTTTTTAGGCTTGTTTTACCTTCCATTTATTCCCGAAATTAATTTAAATAATTCATTCGGGAATCGGGGTATTACAATTCAGCCTTCCACAGAATTCCTTGACACTCTCGTTTTCACCCATTTGAAGCATGTTGAATTGATGCTTGATCATATCTCTCCTTGTGCGCTTGACACCTGAGGTACCTTCATTAATTAATTCAAGTGCATCCCAGACTTCTTTTGCTGATTTACATCCTTGAATCAGCTTAAACTCATCTTTATCAACCGTGTTGAAAATGATGGTTATAGCCTTTGAGTTCAGTACAGATGCTCGCTTCTCTTGCGATTCGTGCTTGAATGTCGAGATCAGGGGACTCTATCCAATCCATGCGGCAAATCTGTTTGTAGTGGAAAAAAGTCAACATTAAAGAAGACCTATGCATCAGTCTACTGTCATGATCACATATTAGCTCGATTTTATTGACGGCTTGAAGGCGAAGCCGAGTCGTCCGACGGAAAAGACTTTCTGAATGGAGTAAAAGAACTTGGGATCGTCGATCTCTTCCTTCAAAATTGGGATGAGTCGATGTCGGTTGATGGTGAGAAAACACTTCCTGATGTTTTATTAAATCGTCGAGATTAAAATTTGAATAAAAAGTCAATTTAATAAAATACTCGAACGATCGATTTTTTTTTTTAACTTACATGAGCTAGACTTCCAGCTAACCCAAGCGAGCATTCAAATATCTGTGGATCAAGGCAGTGGATTGTGAATCCACCATGCGCGGGTTCAATTCCCGTCGTTCGCACTTCGGACAGTCGACCGTAGCATCATAAGGAGGACCGTCGCATTTGTAATGCGATGGTCATCGGTTCGATTCCGATAGCCGGCTTCAGAGACCAACTTACTACTTAACTGGGCTTCTTTTAGAACTTAGAACGGGTAAAGGAAGGAGCTTTCCCTCCTAAGAGCCTTCCACCAAGTTTGTCACTTTTATAAACCTATTCACTAATAAATAATTAGAATATCCAACTCTCTATCAGTAAAAATTACTACACGTTTTGCTTTTCTTGAATGAATTGCAGGATCCCTTGGTACGTTTTCCTCATTTTCCCCTTCCAATTGTTCTAACTCACTGATTAATTTGTGCGACCATCGAGGAACTTCTTTATTGATTTCATGGGTGTCCACTCAGATCTAGGTTTCAAGATATCCTTCCCATCCTTCACGTCGATAGGGGCACTCCATCCTTCTTCTACTAAACTCCATGCATCTTCATCAATTCCTTTGATGAGATTCATAGTTTTTACCTTCCAAAAACTATAATTCTCTGAATCGAGAATTGTAGATTTTCCAAGAGACTGAAACTCTTTGAGTGAGTCCATGTTGACTCTTCAACACGTACATTGATATGAGAGGACTTTTCTCCTACGATCAGTGACCAACTCTGATACCAATTGAAAAAGTTGAACCCTCAAAGAGTAATGCGAAAAACCAATCAGTTCTATTCACTTGAGAAAGATAGTCAAGTACAACTCACTTTTTGTTGTAAGAATCGTACTTACTACACACCCGAAACTCCCCCTGAGTTTCTTCCCCTCTCATAATGAATTCTACTGATTAAAAACCTCACAACATAAATCACTCACCAGAGAAAAGAGATTTGACCAATCGGTCTCCCTCTCATACTCATACTCACCAAATAATGAGTAACCACTCAAAGAACAGAATGGATTAGGAAAATATGCTCATGCTCTCCGTGAGAACTGATATGCAGCTTGTCTCCTTTATATCGGCTCCTCCAGTTCGCCTTAGATCTCCACGAATTGATTTGATAGATTTCTCCGTAATTCTTGCTGATTTCGAGTCTATCTTCAAGATCTCATCTTATCTCTTGTTTTTTACTCCATCTCTTCAGACTTTGACTCTATCTCTTTAGCCTTTGACTCTATCTGAATCTCGTCAGTTGCATCTCAGATTTGCTCGAGTGCTATCTCGCCGGATTCTTCTCCTGAAATCTGTCATAAGTTGTTGAACATGTAACAACCTTTTAACAACCAAAATAACGTGCAAATAATTGCACTAACAAAAACAAATATCTATATTCGATCCGTGAAGTCCGGATATTCAAATTTTTTGTTCGAATAACTGATCAATTCGGATTTTTCGTATATTATACTAACCTATTAATCCGTTTGTATTTGTTGCAAAGGCCAGCGGATTGTTCACCCCCTAACGTCTACTCATAAAATATTTCGTTATAATTTATTTGACATCAATTTATCACCCAATTAAGTTGACACCAAAAAGATACACGTCACCAAAAAAAAATTGGCTATATGTAAATTTCGCCCTTTGTTTTGTAGGTTTTTAAATTGTTATATAATATAGTTTTTAATAAATATTTTCAAGTGTCTGATTTAATTTTAGTAAATGATAAGTTTCAGATTTTTTCCCTTTTTCCCTTAATAATACAGCAATTTGAAATGGGGAAATCATTAAATTTTGGCAACTAGTGAAAGTGAAATAAACCCTATTTCAATTGGCGAAACTTCTAAACAATGAAATTATTATTGTTGTGTTATAAAAGAAGAAATCTGTCCCAACCCATGTCTCCTCTCTCTCTCTTAACTCTTTGAAACTTGAAAATAACAATTTATGACTCTACAATAATTTATTTCATCTGATTCGCAGTTTGCCCACAAGATAATCCCTAAAAAGAAATAGAAAACGCTTTTATAAAAGATATGAAACATAGAGTTTCTACGAAATTGTATTATTATTTGGTCTGCATAAATATATTAAATATTAAAATTTTTTATATAGAGATATAAACTTTTAAATGTATCGGATTTCTTACTACACTTTTTAAAATAAATTATTCAGTTTTTTTTTTAAATCATCAATACTATAAAAATATAGACATTTTTATTTCGTTTGATGTTTTTATTATTCTGGTAGAAATCTTTTAATATTTTGAAAATCCATATATTTATGTATAAAAACTTTAAACAGTTTTTATCTGTTGTGAAAAAAGAATTAAAATAAATTTATTTGAGAGTTATCGACAGTTTTATATATTTTTATCAGATTTTTCATATATTTTCAAAAGTGTATCTTTTTTATCTTTACTTATTTTGTTGTATCTTTTTTTTTATAATTTCAAAAATGAGATCAGATTCCATTAAGAGTAAATCATGTCAATTATCTATCGTAATTAACAGGAATAAAAACGACATAATATCCATAGAATTTATTTGGAAAGAATCACACGTTTAATTTTGTATGTTTAAATGATGAAATAATTAATAAATCACCAGAATTCTCTCGGCCTCCACCTAATAGTTCGCCCAACGTTCAGCTTGGAACCTCGGCTACCTGCCCTACAGTTTGGCCAACGTTGAGTTAGGAACCTCCGTCGTCAACTTGCGATTTCAATCCCTATGAATTTTTGTTAATATTTTAAATTTCTATATCAATTTTTTTTAATTTGACAAAAACATATATAAAATTTCAAAAAAATTTAAATTTCCACGCTAAATCGTAAAATATGTTACAATTTCTCATATAACCATAGGATTTCGGGATTTCGGTTTGCTTTGGTTTTAAAATTTTCGCTTTAGAGATTTCAGCGATTTAACCGATTTGGTCTAGAGAATTTGGATTATGTGATTTAAATGATGTGTTTTAGGTAATAGGATTTCGGTGCAGTTATATAGGACATTGCAATATATTTTGCGATTTGGTGTGGGATTTTAAAAAAAAATTAATTGTTGTATAATTTTTTTTTTAAATTAAAAATTGATATAGAAATTGGAAACATTAATAAAAATTCGTGGAGGATATTGGATATTGGATTTTCCCTAAATTTTAAGTTGAGATTAGGTTTATATTCATTTGAATAAAATATGAAAATAATGATTTCATAAAAAATTTATAACAACATCAACATTGTCTTAATCTCAAGTTTATTTGAGGTCGACAGTATAAATTCTTTGTTTCCACTCATTTCGGTTTTGAGTTAGCTCTTTCGAATTTGCAACAATTTCAAGTCATTTCTAATAACTCGTTCCCTAGTAAGTCTAGGTTTACCTCTCCATTTTCTCTTCACCCCACTTTCTATATTCTACACTTTTCTAACCATCACATCTATCGACGTATTGTACATGTCCAAAGATCTTAAGCGCCTCTATCGTAACTTTTTTTTTTCTATATTATATATCGAAGTATCTTCTCCATCTTTGCTTAATATCATCAATATTACATTCTCTATCCTTAATACATCTAATGATGCTCAAGTCTCTTGTTCTCCTTTCTCTTGCTCTAGCTAGTCTATATATAACGTTTTCTTCTACTTTTGTCCCGAGCTTTTCATACATATTTTCAAGAGTCTTTGCCCTTGCTTGGTTAATGCATTTCTTCGCCTCCTTTTTAACCAATTTATATTGTTCATATGCCTAGTTTCTATTACATTTAGACAATTTCTATACCACTCTCTCTTGTTCTTAACCTCTTTTGTATTTCTTCACTCCACCACCCATTTTCCTTTATTAGTGGTTCATACCCTTTTGACTCTCCAAGTACCTCTCTAATAATACTTTTAATGTTAGATGATATATCTAACCATATTTCATTGGCTTCCTTTATCCTTTATCTACACCTTCAATTTTAGTATCTTCTTCTCGAACAACTCGTGTGTGTTTTACCTTTTAGATTCCACCACCTAATTCTTTGTATATCCCTCTTCCTTGGGTGGATAGCCTTTTTCTTGATCTTAACATCTAGCACTGAACACCTATGTTAATTATTTACAGTTTCGTTTATGATAACTTTGCAATCCTTACATAGAGCACGATTCGAATTTATTGTAAGAAAGCCGATTTGGTTACGTTTTGCCCACTTTTAAAGGTCACTAAATGTTATTCATGTTGGGTTTTGGAGATCCCTAAACACGCGTTCACAACGGTTTCTATAGTTCTAATATTGGGTTTCACGCATCAAAATTATATGAAGAACGAAACCCGATCAACATACTGAATTGATAAAAGTATCAATTTACTAACCTAATTCGATCCAGTGGTCTGGTAGAAAACGTTGAAATCAACGTTCTCTATAGATAGTCTACACTCATTAGTTTGTGTCTGTTAAAACATGATTGGATGATGAGAATGGAATCTGAGACTCCAAAGAGAGAGACGACGATGACTAGAGATAGAAAGGGAGATAAAATAAATATCTAATTTTTCTTAAATTTGCAAAGTATGTTCCTTAATTATAATTATAAAAAAATTAGGATTTTATTAAACTTATTATATCTAATTGGTTTTCTCTTAACCATTAAGAGATATTAGGTGCATTAGTCTTATTAATAGACATATGGACTCATTGGGCTACATAGGAAGAGAAGCAGAAAAAAATTTCGAGCGAGAGCACGGAGGAGCAACCCACGCTGCAAAACTGAGTCATTTCTTCCCCTATTCTTTGTCACGAATTTCGTTTTTGTTGTTGTGCTTATTTTATCTTTCGTAATATTTGAGTAATTTTATTATTGTAGATTAAGGAATTATGGGTTATTAAGGATTATGTGTGTTTAATATTTTTCAGTAAATTATGGGTTTTTGTGATTAGATTTGAATGAGTGGATTTTAATACCGCAAATCTTGTTGGCCACTTGAAATATTGATATTACAATTTAAATTCACATAGAGATATGGAATTTAAATTCAGAAATCATTTATTCGATTGGGTGATTTTCGCATCGAGAGATGGTTATATCACTTAGGAATTATGATAGCGAGTTTAATGCTCCTATGAGTTTTACTCTATTTTGAACCGAGAGGTCGATAGTTTAAAATTTGTAGGAAGTGAGGAGAAAGATTCGAGAGAGAAATCTCCTCTATAGAAAGAGCTTGAATTTCCCAAATCACAACCTTAGTTACTGAGATAAATCTTTAGAAATGATCCTTACATAACTTGGAAATCCCGACACCTACAATATTTTAATTAAATTGTGTTAAAACCATTGTTTGAGTTTGCTTTAATTTGTAATTACATTTAATCACCATCATCACCATTCAAAATTATTGTCCCAACCGAAATCGAGTAGAACCCGTAATTGTATCATTAATGCCCACGTGTTCCTGTGTTCGACCCTAGATACTGCAATTGACCCGTGCCCTTACGCTAGTTGTATCTAGGAAATTAAACGAGATTTGATCACACCCTAGATCGACATCTGTACAAGTGAAAACCAAATCTGAATTATTTTCGGATTTGGGGTTGTAGGCAATAGTGAAAGTGGTGGAACCTAAGAGAAAAATGTTGGGTGAAAGAGGAATTGAATGCATTTTTATAGGTTATGCTTTACATAGCAAAGCCTATAGATTCTATGTCATAAAACAAAATGACTATATAGTCGTTCATACTTATACAATCAAGAGATGCAATATTCTACGAGAGTCAGTTTTCCTTAGTTGATAAACAACCACTAGTTATACTAAGGGATGTCAAACGAGCCAGCTCGGACCAGCTCGTTTCGAGCCAACTCATTTTCAGCACAGTTCGTTAAGCCCGTTTTTATTTGGGCCAGAAAATTCCTGGCTCAACCCAAGTCGCTTAGCTCCCGAGCCGGCTCATATTTTTCTAAATACCTAAAAAAATCATATCAAATTATATAAAATCGTATCTAAATGATACATCAACATAAAAAGAATATACCAATACATCCAAATCATACTTATATTCACAATCACAATCCATATACAAAAAATCATCTTCAAATAAATAAAATCACAATCCATCCATATACAAAAAACCATTTTCAGATCCTAATCCATCCATGTACAATCAGATCTTAATCCATGTACAAAAAACCATCTTCAGATTCGAATCCATACATAAAAAATTGTCTCCAAATCAAAATATCATACCAACAATATCAACACTTTCAAGTTTCAACGTAAGATTTTTTTTTACTCCAGCTCCTGATCCAGCTCGCAAGCCAGCCGAGCTAGTGTTGATTGTAATGCTCTACGATGATCCGTGATATGACATTTAGACTATGTATTGATTCATTGGTTTATGAATGCATTACTTTTCCCGTCATATGATTGGCATGTTTGTTATGTTTCGATAGATATCCATGAATCATTGCCGTCATTGTGGGAACAGTGATGAATTAAGACCAGCATGATGTGTGATTGATGATGATGATCATATGCATTGGATGCAATCACAATCATGGGTACTCGTTTGGAACGAGTGACTGGATGACACGCATGAGATTGTTATATGGACATGAGTCAGGACTTGAATCTCATACAGCGGTTCGTTCTTGGATCCTCAGACCTGAGATGTCTAGAGTATCTGATATGAGGAGTGGCGTGTCTTGACTGCGTCAAA
>NW_010964598.1:512830-517790 GCF_000463585.1 Tarenaya hassleriana | reverse complement strand
AGTAAGCGGTTGAACTTGAAGGGTGGCTCATACCATGCCCTTGTTCAACATATGAAATCGTGAGACAAAGGATCAGAACTCGAACTATCGCTGGCTTTGTTAGATCACCTCTAACTCTATTCTAGGTGGGTGGTCGTGGCGTCTTGCTAGAGGCTAACTGTGACTTGTGGTACGGGAAAGGGGAAGCCACTACCAATTCGAATGGGCCTACAAGGTCACACACCATTAGGGATGGATCACACGTGAAGAGAACAACGCGAGAAAGGAACGACAGAACGATCTGGAAGAGTTCCAGATGGCCAGACCGTCCGGTCCAGCCGTTCCGGACCGTCCGTTCTAGTGGAAATTGGACTGTCCGTTCCGCAAGGGCCAGACCGTCCGGTCCAGGCGTCAAGAACGTCCGTTCTGCGAGGAAAAACAGAACGTCCGTTCTGCGTAGAAGCCAGACCGTCCGGTCCAGACCTAGACCGGATGGTCCGACTTACGGGATAATCTCCTTTTTCACGTTTTAGGGTTTTGGGCAATCTTAATTAATCAAGGGAGCCGCCACAAATCTTAAGCAATCATCCTCAGACGTCCTAGACTCTTTCTAGAGCTTTGGAGAAGCTTTCTCTTGAGTTCTAAACATCGGAATATCGATTCCAAGTCAAGGACGTCGTTTTCTCTTCACAAATCCTAGCAGATACGTTCCAAAGTGTTGAAATTCATCTCGCCGGTGTGGATACATGTAGATGAGTTGTGCTTTCAACTCTTGGTGATTAAAACAGGTCCTGGATCGATTGATACTTCCAGATCTTGATAGAACGCGGTAAGTATTCGAATTCCACGGTGGTATACACGTTCTTTCGGGTTATTGCACAATTGGTTTTGTGTGACGTTTGGCTAGGTTTAGATCTTTTTCTTCCGCTGCATGAAACCTAGAAACCAAACCTTAGATCGATGAGATCGCATGCTAGGAAACCGCAGGAAACCCAACAGTGGTATCAGAACCTGGTTCTCTGTATATCGCCGTGCCTGTTGCTTGTTTGCATGATTTTAATTGTTAGAATGCATGTAAACAATGGATCTATGATAGTTTGGATGGTTTTAATTGTTAAAGTGCATGTAAGCAATAGATCTGTGCATGTTTTCATGATTTTAATTGTTAGAATGCATGTAAACATTAGATCTATGCGTGTTTGATAATTTTGATTGTTGAATGATGCATGGATGAGCAATGGTTCTTGGGAGGCTTGACGGTGCGTCGAAACGGGAGTGAAAACCCTAGTTTTCGAGACCCGAAACTGAGATCCGATGTCTGTCCGTCGCGTAGACCAACCGGTCTGGAGTGTAGACCGATCGGTCTAGAGGCGTGACGGCGGTTGTTCCTTTTAGGTCAAATTAGGTCAGACCGATCGGTCCAAGGGTTGGACCGACCGGTCTGGGCCTTTGACCAATAAAAGAATGTCGGACTACGTTCTATAGATCGACCGGTCTGGTCTCAGGACCGATCGGCCTGGGTCTGATTGAACGTTCGGTCTTTGGGGTCGGTCTACACTCGGTCTGAGAGACTGGACCGATCGCTCCAAAGGTTAGACCGACCGGTCTAGGACATTAGACCAGAGATCAGTCCGTTCGGTCCGGGTCTTGGACCAAGACCGAACATTTCAGAACGGTCTGAACTGGTCAGACCGATCGGTCCACAGGCTGGACCAGTCGGTCTGGACCTCAGACAATCCGGGATTCCAAAATTCAGGTTTTGATCGAACAACCGTTGTGTCGAATCAATTGTCAGAATTGGAATCAAAGCCGCACATAAGACCAAGCTCGATGACAATCCAGAATTCAGAGTTTTGATTGTGCAATCGTTGTCTCGAATCAAATATCTGAATTGGGATCTTGAGAGGGTTCTGCTATCGAATCTAAGGCAAACAATTGTTGTTTGGCCAAAGGATTCTGTACATAGACGACTCAATCGAACTAAGAGTAGTTCAACTGAGTTGATCAGAACAACTTGACTGGAATGACTTGAATTCAGTCAAGGTATCCTAGTGTTCAAGTCAAATGAAGCCTCATGTTTAATCTCAAGCTATTACCGCCCATTAGTAGAGCAGCTGTCAATGCCTCGATCGTCATGGTTACGGGTCATGCCCTAGCTGAGCGTACCTGACTATCTTGGTGAGGCAGTATGGAGAAATCGTGATTCTCATAGCTCAAATATGGTTGAGCTTGAATTGGGTTATCAAGTCGGACTTGGACCTGATGGTAAGGATGGGATGAGGAACATGCAGTGATAGCGTGTCACTATCTCATACTCATCTAGGAATCACATAGGATGTGATTGACAAAGTGTTGTCTACCTAAATAGCATGGTTTTGAGTGTCATGCCCTGGCTGACTCAAAAGCATGTGAAATATGGATCCTACCTCATTTAGAAACTCATTGAGGGTATTTTTCTTAGTAGGGGCCTGTCATATTGCATCTATTGTCTGTGTTAGTAGGAGTACTAAGCGATGTGTTTATTTTCTATCTGTTTGTCCTTTTCTGTAGAATATATCTGTTGCAGGAATCTGGTTAATCTTACCATGCGATCTATCCTTATGAAGGATAAGCCTCTGACCAAGACTTCTAGATCGATCATTGATGTTTATGGGAAGCATATGGATGATGGTCTAGACGTGTCCAGCTTGATGCTTAGAAAGATATCTTCGGAATTACGTGAGCAATTAGATGACATGGACAATTCATTGATGGTTGATCAGTTGAACATGTCATTCCAAAAGAAAGCTGGGAGCCAAGGGAAGAATGATATGGTGGTTGTTGGAAAGAGTTCCAGCAAAAGGAAGCGTTCCAAAGGTAAAGGCAAGAGAAAAGTGACAAGTGTTGTCACTAAGCCTAAGCTCAAATCTAAGAAGGAAGAGTGTTATTTCTGTCATGTTGATGGACATTGGTATAGAAATTGCAGACTCTAACTGGAAGATCAGAGGAAGAAGAAGCTTGCAGAAGCTTCAACTTCTGGTATCTTTGTTATAGAGGCTAACTTGTGTACTTCTACCTCATGGGTATTGGATGTCAGATGTGTATACCGGATGTGCCTCACACATTTGTGGAAATGTGCAAGGACTTCGAGGAAGTAGACAATTGGCGAAGGGAGAAGTAGATCTCCGCGTCGGGAATGGAGCAAAAGTTGCTGCATTGACCGTCGGGACTTACGATCTGACTTTACCTTCTGGTCTTGTATTGGAGTGGCAAGATTATTATTTTGTACATGCCACCAGCAGGAACATCATATCGATATCATGTTTATGCTCAGATAGTTTTAGATTTGTTATTGAGAACAAATGTCTGTCAATTTATAGAGGCGATTTATTCTATGGTAAGGGTTACCAGTTTAATGGCCTTTATGTTTTGGAAGATGAACCATCTGGATACATGTCGATCTATAATGTTAGTACCAAGCGGTTTAAGCCGAATGACTTAAACTTAGAGGCGATTTATTCTATGGTAAGGGTTACCAGTTTAATGGTCTTTATGTTTTGGAAGATGAACCATCTAGATACAGGTCGATCTATAACGTTAGTACCAAGCGGTTTAAGCCGAACGACTTAAATCCGACCTATCTCTGGCATTGTCGACTTGGTCACATCAATGAGAAACGCATTGCGAAGCTTCATTCTGATGGACTTCTTGATTCTTTTGATTATGAGTCAATTGAATCGTGCGATTCTTGTTTGATGGGCAAGATGACAAAATCTCCTTTTACTAGAAAAGGAGAACGGGCTACGGAGTTGCTAGAACTCATACATAGTGATGTGTGCGGTCCTATGAGCTCGCCCGCTAGAGGGGGTTATCTGTATTTCGTTACGTTTACTGATGATTTCAGTAGGTACGGTTATGTCTACTTGATGAGACATAAGTCTGAAACGCTTGAATTGTTCAAGATTTTCAGAAACGAGGTACAGAACCAACTTGGCAAGACGATCAAGTTGCTTCGATCTGATCGAGGTGGCGAGTATATGAGCCAAGAGTTCACTGACTATCTGGCAGATTGTGGGATTGTCTCACAGCTGACTCCACCTGGAACGCCACAATGGAATGGTGTTTCCGAGAGGAGGAACCGAACCTTATTGGATATGGTACGGTCTATGATGAGTCAGGTCGATCTTCCTAAATCCTTCTGGGGATATGCTTTGGAAACGGCAGCGTTTATACTGTACAACTGTCCAACAAAGTCGGTTCAGAAGACTCCATATGAGATATGGACTAGGAAGCGTCCCAGGTTATCATTCATGAAGATTTGGAGATGTGACGTTTATGTGAAATGTCTGGCTTCTGATAAGTTATCCGCCAAGTCTGATAAATGCATATTTGTGGGTTACCCTAAGGAAACTAAAGGGTATTGGTTCTACAACCCATCTGAGAACAAAGTGTTTGTTGCTCGGAATGGATCCTTCTTGGAGAGAGAGTTCGTCTCCAAGAGAGTTAGTGGGAGTAGAATAGATCTCGAAGAAGTTCGAGAACCGCAAATAGTCGAAGAACCGAGTGAACAGGTCGAAATAGTTTAACCTGTGTTACAAGTTGTTGAGACAACACCTCCTAGTGAACCTCGGAGATCTGGTAGAATTCGCCAAGAGCCTACAAGATACAAATTTCTTGTGACTGGAAACGACGAACTCATGTTGTTAGAACTTGACGAGCCTACGTCGTATTCAGAGGCTGTGGCGAGTTCCGATTTCGAGAAATGGCACCAGGCCATGGAGTCTGAGATGCAATCCATGTACGACAACAAAGTGTGGACTTTGGTTGATTCGTTCGATGGTATTAAGACCATTGGATGCAAGTGGGTTTTCAAGAAGAAAACCGACATGGATGGCATCGTGCATACCCATTAGGCACGACTTGTCGCGAAAGGGTTTCGGCAGATTCATGGTATAGAGATCCATGAAACCTTTTCACCAGTCGTGATGCTTAAATCCATACG
>NW_010964598.1:490407-512278 GCF_000463585.1 Tarenaya hassleriana | reverse complement strand
CTCACTGGATTGCGGTCAAGAACATCCTTAAGTACTTAAGAAGGACTAAGGATTTGTTCTTGGTGTATGGCGGATTGGAAGACGAGCTCGCTATAAGGGGTTATACCGATACTAGTTTCCTGATCGACAGAGATGACTTCAGATCGCAATCAGGTTACGTTTTCTGCCTGAACGGTGGGGCTATTAGTTGGAAGAGTTCCAAACAGCCAACCGTTGCAGATTCGACTACAGAAGCCGATTACATAGCAGCATCGGATGCAACTAAGGAAGCTGTTTGGATAAGGAAATTCGTGAGAGACCGGGGCGTCTTTCCTAGTATTGCAGATCCCATTGAGTTGTACTGTGACAACAATGGTGCGATCGCACAAGCTAAGGAACCCCGGTCACACCAGAGATCCAAACACATACTCAGACGATTTCACTTGTTCAGAGAAATCATCGACAGAGGAGATGTGAAGATAAACAGAGTGTCGACGGATGATAATATTGCCGACCCGCTGACGAAGTCTCTCCCTTCGTCAAAGCATGATGGTCATGTTATGGGTATGGGGATTAGATGCTTGTAGGATAAATCATAGAGCATAGTGGGAGATTGTTGGTTGTAATGCTCTACGATGATCCGTGATATGACATTTAGACTATGTATTGATTCATTGGTTTATGAATGCATTACTTTTCCCGTGATATGATTGGCATGTTTGTTATGTTTCGTTAGATATCCATGAATCATTGCAGATGATTCTAAACTCACTGGTCAGTTGTCATTGTGGGAACAATGATGAATTAAGACCAGCATGATGTGTGATTGATGATGATAATCATATGCATTGGATGCAATCACAATCATGGGTACTCGTTTGGAACGAGTGACTAGATGATCCGCATGAGATTGTCATATGGACATGAGTCATGACTTGAATCTCATACAGTGGTTCGTTCTTGGATCATCAGACCTGAGATGTCTAGAGTATCTGATATGAGAAGTGGCGTATCTTGACTGCGTCAAACGTCGTATTTAACCTGATGATCATAACGGTGTTGCTCAGATACGTTCACGAATCATATGCAAATAGTAGACATGCAATACGGGACTTGTCACCTCCTAAGCAGGAGAGATGTCGCTGGGCCCCTCGTGGAAATCAGACTGTGAAAAATGCGTGGCCACGCTATAGATGAAGTTTCATCTATTTTACCAGTTGATTTGCCAAGACGAGTAAGCGGTTGAACTTGAAGGGTGGCTCATACCATGCCCTTGTTCAACATATGACATCGTGAGACAAAGGATCAGAACTCGAACTATCGCTGGCTTTGTTAGATCATCTCTAACTCTATTCGAGGTGGGTGGTCATGGCGTCTTGCGAGAGGCTAACCGTGACTTGTGGTATGGGAAAGGGTTTCCGAAGCCACTACCAATTCGAATGGGCCTACAGGGTCACACACCATTAGGGATGGATCACACGTCAAGAGAACAATGCGAGAAAGGAACGACGGAACGATCTGGAAGAGTTCCAGATGGCCAGACCGTCCGGTCCAGACTTGAACCGGACGGTCCATCCGTTCCGGACCGTCCGTTCTAGTGGAAATTGGATTGTCCATTCCGCAAGGACCAGACCGTCTGGTCCAGGTGTCAACACCGTCCGTTCTGCGAGGAAAAACGGAACGTCCATTCCGCGTAGAAGACAGACCGTCCGGTCCAGACCTAGACCGGACGGTCCGACTTACAGGATAATCTCCTTTTTCACGTTTTAGGGTTTTGGGCAATCTTAATTAATAAAGGGAGCCGCCTCAAATCCTAAGCAATCATCCTCAGACGTCCTAGACTCTTTCTAGAGCTTTGGAGAAGCTTTCTCTTGAGTTCTAAACATCGGAATATCGATTCCAAGTCAAGGACGTCGTTTTCTCTTCACAAATCCTAACAGATACGTTTCAAAGTGTTGGAATTCATTCCGCCGGTGTGGATACGTGTAGAGGAGTTGTGCTTTCAACTCTTGGTGATTAAAACAGGCCCTGGATCGATTGATACTTCCAGATCTTGATAGAACGAGGTAAGTATTCGAATCCCACAGTGATATACACGTTCTTTCGGGTTATTGCACAATTGGTTTTGTGTGACATTTGGCTAGGTTTAGATCTTTTTCTTCCACTGCATGAAACCTAGAAACCAAACCCTAGATCGATGAGATCGCATGCTAGGAACCCGCAGGGAACCCAACAACTAGCTCGTTTGGGCTTGGCTCGTGGCGAGCTGGCTCACTCAGCCCATTTTTATTTGGGTTCAGATATTCTTGGCTCGGCTCGGTAAAAAAAGAGCCAACCTCGAGTCGGCTCGCGAGCTCGACTCGTTTTGACATCCCTAGTTATACCGACGTCGAGTGATCGAGAAACCGATCATGTAGATGGACAACAGGAACCTCGTAGAGGTTAACGTATAAGGAAAGAAAAGTCATTTGGTCCAGACTATCACATGTACCTAGTTGAAGGTACTGACGAGTCAATCGTGATTCAACTCACTTATTCATATACTATCGAGGGTGATCCTAAAACGTATGACAAAACGATATAATCGCAAGATGTCGTTGTGACATCCTGAGCTAGGATGAGGGTGGAGAGTGATCGTCGGTGCAGGTGGCATAGACAAAGAGTGACTCTCCGGGTATCGCTAGGCTAGATGGGTATAGGAATGAATCGAACGCACCGCAATAAGAGGGATTCGAGGGTTGTGTAGATATATGACTGCACGGTCAATGATAACTTAAAAAAATTTGATTGAACTATTCATACCAACAAGATGCATCTACTTTTTTCGATTGTCTATCCCGAGATAACTTCAAAGTTAAATGTATTTGCTGTAGAATAATCTTAGGATGGGTGATATCGTGGAAAGTACTTTTCGGAATATGTGCGAGTGAGTACAAAATACGCTAAAAGGACTCTGTTGGAATGTGGGGGCGGTTTCAACATTTTGTAGTGATCTCGGATCGTTACAATCGTCTTCTGAAAATAAGAGATAAATGATGAGATGGATTCCGTCATGTACAACAATACTTGGATTTTAGTAGATCCTTCTATATATTGTAAACCTAAAGGTTGCAAATGGATCTTTAAAAAGAATATGAGAGTCGATTGAACTATAGATAAGTTAAAAGCTCGACTAGTACCTCAAAACTTTAAATAAAAATAAGATATCGATTTCTGCGATACGTATGCATCGGTAGCTAGGTAGAATAACTGATAAGAGTATTAATTGTACTTGTTACGATAATTAATCTTATCATCTACCAAATGGATATCAAGATGATATTTCTAAATGGTGATTTAAAAGAAGAGGTATATGAAACAATCGAAAGATTTGTTTCTATCGGGACAAGAGTACAAAGTGTGTAAATTAGTCAAATTGGCTTGAAACAATCACCCAAGTGGTGACATAAAAAGTTTGAGAGATTTGTGTGGTAAAATTGATGATGTGTACTAATCGCTTCGAAAATTGCTAACGATTTTTTGATTTGGCATATGTATTTGACTCATTTTAAATTTGAATATAGGTTTTTTTGTTATATTAAAAATTGGTGTAAGATATAGATATATTTGAATAAATTCACGTTTTTGTTATTTTTCCTTAAAAAAATATGGAGTGGAATTATATATTTAGATTTTTGTACGCATGGGTGGAAAGTTTTTACCCAAAAAAATAAACAAAGTTTATAATGTATTTATGGATGTAGCAAATAATTTAATATTTATTCATTTTGAAGTTGTGTTACTATTTATTCATTCTGACGTTGTGTTAACATTTGAGATTGTGTTATCGTATTAATATTCAATTTTTAGAACTTCAAAATAACATATAAATTTAACGGTTTAATTTTTTAAAAAAATTAATGAATAATCTAAAATGGTATTAACTTTTTACTAATTCATCTCCTCTATAAAATAAAAATTAAATAAAAAATTTAAAAATAAAAGAATAAAATTACAATATATATTAAAAATGAACTAATTATAATTACATAAAAAATAATTTAAAAAATTTAAAAAATAAAAAAGGCAGTAAATATATACAACTAAATATATATATACATAAATACATATATATAGACATATATATACATACATATATATACATATATAACATATGTATATATATATAGATACATACAACATAGATATATAATTATAATTATTTTTAATACAATGTAATTATATATATGTATATATGTGTATGTATATATTTATATTTTTAAAATTTTTAAAATACTTTTAATATAATTATAATTATTTTTATTTAAAATGTATATTGTAATTTTTATTTTTTATTTTTAATATATTTATATTTATTTTTATTTTTATTTAATTATAATGATTTTTTTTATTTTAATTCATATTTATTTTAAGAATTCGAAAAGTTCATGTTTCGTTAATTTTGTTGGGATTTTCTCATAAAATTTTTGCATTAAGTAATTTTTACTAGATTTTCACTCAATAAAAAAAAGTCTTCAAACATTTGGCAGTCAACCACACCCACCCACCCATGCTATAAAACCCTGTTCCTCAGTCACCCCCCTTGTCTTCTCCGTCTCTCTTTCTCTGCAAAATCTCTCCGTCTCCGCCAGATCTCTATCGAGAGGATCCATGGCCTCCGTCGCTGGTGCATCGGCCTCCACGCAGGCTCGTCCTTGCCAAATGGTATCTATCTCTCTCTCGTGCTCAACACGAAGATCAATTGTTGTCGATCTATTTTCCTTTTTCATCTTTTTTTGTTCTAGCCGTTGTATATTTTCGCCGACGAGCCTGGATCATGTTTGTTTCTGGAGATCTTGATCCGTTTGTCTGGTTTTGTGTTTTTGATGAAGATGGTGCGTCAGATTTTGCGTTCCCGGCCCATGTTATGTATGGTTGTTATCGATTTGGTTTTGCTTCTTGTTGTCGGTCGATATTATCAGTGTCGTTTGTTATGCTCTCTTCCTTTTACTTTGATCTGCTGGAACACTGGGGTGGTCATTACTTTTTCTCTGAGAGTGTTAGCATTTTCTAAATGGATGTTGAAGATTTTCTTTGAGAATGCTGGCAAAATAGTTTCGGAAAAAGGATTTATAAAAGGAGTGTCTACAAAATCAGGTTCTTTGGCAAAAATTGGAAGATTGTCTCATGGAAAACAACCCTTTTGAAAATTCAGTGATGTCTATAACTATGTATCCTTTATAAACTAAAGGAGATCCCGAAGAAACACACCATCTAGATCTTGGGGAAAACTCATGTCTTTCATGTTGATGTGTGGGGACATAACAAAGGCTTCCAAAAGCCTTCAGATGGTCATAACTTGTTTTAGTGCCAGTTAAGATCTCTGTAGGAGTTTTGTTTTGAAAAGGATGGGAGGGTGTCCGATTTATTAGGTAGATTGCAGTTAAAACACAAGTCTCCCCAATAAACCAGGCGCCGCATACTTTAGATTTGAAAAAATGAGTGATCTGGTAACCCAAGTGAGACGTGAATGGTCGTATACTGAGGGAAGATAGTATTGGTAGCCTTTACGAGTTGAAGTCGATACAGGTCCTGAAATATTAGGATGATTCAAATCATTTTTTTTTTTTGCAATGTTATGTAACAAATGAAAAACATTTTTATTTAGCTAAATTGCTAGTACAACAATCGTCAGGGAAACAAACAGATTTTGTGTCATAGAAAGAAGATTCATGAGACAATTTTTGGATTTTAGTATGAGTTGTGTGCCTTAAACTAGATTCCGTATATCGATATCTAAAACAGCATTATTGCCAAGAGATGGGGAGGAAGATAGTGCCTGGCCCGGTTTGAAAAATTCAAATTGTTATGAAGTTTGCCTTTCTCAATCGTCAACTTGAGAATAGGGCCTTGGTTTTGGCAATGTGAAAGTTTGTATGTTTCTTGCATTTGTTAAGTGACTGTTTTGTGGTTACAAGTGTAAAGGTGCACTGATTGGTATTGTTGAATATGTTGAACAGGCAATGGCAATGAAGCAAGTTACAGGGTTTACCCAGGGAAGGAGCAATCTTTCTTTCATGCTTCGTCCATTACCTGCTCGGTTGAGATTCTCTTGCCCTGTGAGCTCCATTGTTCTTTCTTATAGTGTTCTTTGTAACTTTTCTAAAGCTTCCATAAAGAGCTTTAACCCTGGAAATGCTAATTCTGGGTTGAACTTAGTCTTAGGTAAATTCGGCATTTGGAACGATGGCTACAGTATGAGAAAATGTTCTCGAGTTGATATTAAAGAAACTTGGTTAATTGCATGAAAAATGTTTTCGAACCCATTTATAAAAACCGTTTCATGCGAATAAGATTGATGGTATACATGTTGTTTGATTGACATTGAGTGTAGGCAAAGCCCGAGACTGTGGAGAAGGTGTGTGAAATTGTGAAGAAGCAGCTTTCGCTGGATGGTTCGAAAACAGTGACAGCCACAACTATGTTTACCGAGCTCGGTGCTGATTCTCTTGACACGGTAAAATTATCTATTTCTCTTGACTGTTGCTGCTCATGCTTCTCTGGGGCTCTCTGGAAATGTTAGGGCGGTTCTTATCAATGTACTTGAAATTTTACCAAAAGGTATAATCTACGGAAGTACCAATGTATACCGAGGGCCATTAGCATTAAGCTGTGCATTGCTCATTGTCGTTGGTAGAGATGAAATTGTAAAACTTTAACACCGGAACCAAAACACTAATGGATAGTGGTGGCCATTTTGGATTTTGGGCGGTTCGGTTATATTTAGGTTTAGGAAAATTATAACTATTCGGTCTTTATATCGAATTCGGTTTGGTTAAATTTGTTTCTATTTCGATTTTTATTGATAAAAGTAATCATTTTTCAAAGAAATTTTCAGGTTTTTCTGTTATTTGTTTTTATTCGCATCGATTTAAATTTTTTTTATAACCATCCGGTTTTATATCGATTTCAGTTTGGTTACAGTCATGTGTTATTCGGTTTGGATTTTTTCGGTTATGAACATCGCCACCCCTACTAATGGACGTTAGAAAGGGCAAAACCTTATAGAGCCTTTTTGGTTTACTCCGTTGATTCTCGTAGTAATAATACTCAATGTCTTCCCATTACCGGAAAACAAATTGGATAAAATAACCTCGGGTTTGTGTTTTTGGTCAGGTTGAGATCGTGATGGGTCTGGAGGAAGAGTTCGGGATAACCATGGCCGAGGAGAAAGCTCAGGCGATCGCCACAATCGGGCAGGCCGCGGATGCAATCGAGGAGCTCGTCAAGGAGAAGGGTAACTAAGAAGAGGTCTGTCTGATCATATGGCTACATTTCCAAAACAGGGTTTGTTCTTATTGCTTTTGGTCAATGGTAGAGAACATTCAGTCTTTGATATCTATTGCGAGAACTCTCTCTAGAAGGTTTGTCGCTCAGGCCTCTTTTATGTCTGGATTAATGTTTTTGTCTTATAATGCCTGTCATGCATTGATCTTCAGGGTTTTTTCTTGTAATAAAACATAATTTTTAATGAAATGTTTAGTTTATTTTCCTTTTTGTTCTGTGTTTCCAATGCTTATTAATTATTATAAAATAAACTCAATCACCAGCAGCGAATCTTATTTCCAACGAAAAAACCGAAGTCCAAATTCAGTGTTCCAGTATAAAGATAAAACGAAAGTTGTTTTGTGATTTTAAAAAAAGACGTGTTCAAAATCACCCTCAAACAGTAGTTAAAATATCCAAAATTTGACGAAATTTGACAAAATCATAGCAAAATCTGTATGAAATCAAACAAAAATTTAGAAATATACAAGCGGCGAACGAAATCCCAGTCTTTTTTCTATGAACACTGATGGTTTTAACATTTTTTTCTATAGTTTTGATCATTTACTAAGTTTTGTCATAGTCATAGATCTGTGTCAAATCTGTATTTAAGTATTTTTAGAATATAATTGAGTAATGAATCACACAGTTTACTTATCACAATAGTCAGAATGAACATATAGAGTACAAAGGTAACAATGTGCATATCGGTCATGGATTACAACGATAATACGGATCACAATAGATGGGTCATAAAGGTTACATAGTCACACGGTCACATAGTCATATGGGTCACGAGCCATTAGGAAAATGGTTGACATAGGTCATAAGGGTGACAAACTCATATGATCACAAGGTCACATAGTCACACGGTCCCATGATCACATGGTCACACGGTCTTATGGTCGCACGGTCACATGGTCACATGATCATTAAACCCTAACACCGTATATTGACAAAGTGTTACATAAATGGTAGGAGAACGTCTACAATGAGAGGAGAGAGAAATCGCAAAATGATAACGGTTGTGAATGTGGTATTTTTGCAATAAAGTATGTTGATGCAATTTGTCTTGGTAAACAACAAACGTTGTGCCCCTTGATATGTGCGACAATGTCTCCTTGATCCATGAGCAATTGGCAACCACAATATCTATTCATGGCAAGGTGACGAAGAAATCGTGAACTTTTACTTAACCAAATGACTTGTTTTGTGTTTGAACATTAACTATGACCCTCTTTTATTTGTTTTGTAAAACCCTAAATTATGAATTTTTATTTTTTGTTTTTGATTATTTTGTATATGAATTTACTTATGAACTTGTCGGAGATAACACCTAATTTGTATCTAAACTTATTTATGAATACATTATATAAACACAGTACACCATCATGCAAAAGGAACATCAATATCGACAATGTTGTAGAGAACGCATAATTTGGAGTGAAGAAAAAAACAAAATTTATTTAATAATGGTGTACTTTATTTGTGTAATAATGTGTTAAAAAACTTTTGTATAATAATATCCAAAAATCTTTGTATAATAATGTTGTATTTGTTTGTACAATAATGTGTTAAAAGTTTTGTATAATAATGTGTTAAAATAATTCTGAGTAAATTTAGTTACCCAATAATTTCTATTTACTTTCCTATATATGTGACTTTTGTTACACACTAAATAAGTTAACTCATACGAGTCATCGTTGTGACCCATTATGACCAGCTTGTAACCATGTGACCGAAGTACAATTTTGCACTGTGTGACCATTGTGACCGAGTGTAACGCGTGACCAAAATGTGTTGATAAATATAGGTCAAAATTTAATTTTTAAGCTTTGGAGTGGTTTATCAGAGTCTATATATATCAAATATATAGTGTGTATGAAAATTTTTCAAATTTATTTTAAAGGATTTATAGATGAAATATACCAAATTTATCAAAAGCACTCATAAAACATTATGAAATATATAGGAACATATTTGGAAGAACAATTTTGAAACATAAAAAATCTTAAAAACCATATTTTAATGTTCGAAACAATATAAAATAGGTTTATGAGAGTTGTGTAACGTTGTAGAGTGATTAAGATAGGGAAAATGATATTTTTCTACGCGGACTTTGTAAAATGTGATTTTTTCCTACATGAACTTTTAATTTGACAAAAACCTACACCAAATTATCAAATGTCCCAAATCGATACACAAACTACCCAATTTTACTACAATTTCCTACACAATTCGAAACGGTGGTAAGTATCCGTTAAAAAGCTGACATGGAATGCCATGTGGCGGCTGACTGACACGCCACGTAGAAAATTTTTGTCACGTCAGCATGACACGTTAGATTAAAAAAATAAAAATAAAAATAAAAATAAATTAAAAACAAAAAAATAAAAAACAAAAAAATACATATATATACATATATATTTATATCTATATATACATAGGAGTATATATATTTATATTTGTATTTATATATAGATATGAATATATATACGTATATATATATGTATGTTTTTATTTTGTATGTATGTATATTTGTATTTATATATATGTATGTATATATATATATATTTGTATGTATGTATATATATATATATTTGCATAGATATGTGTATATATATGTGTATATTTTTTATTTTGTATGTACATATAGATATATTTATACATAGGAGTATTTATGTTTGTATTTGTATGTGGATATTAATATATATGTAATTTTTTTATTTTGTATGTATGTATATATGCATGTATATATATGTATATATATGCATATGTATATATACATATATATATACATATATATATATATGTATGTGTATATATGTAAATACATTTGTATGTATATATATGCATATATATATATATATTTGTATAGACGTATGTATATATATGCACATATTTTTTATTTTATATGTATATATAGATATATTTATACATAGGAGTATTTATGTCTATATTTGTATTTGTATGTGGATATGAATATATATGTATATATATATATTTTTATTTTTTATGTATGTATGTATACATGTATATATATATGCATATGTATATATATATACATATACATGTATGTGATATCTCTTATTGCCATGCCAAATGGGGAAATGAAGAAGGTGGATATCTCTTATGCTTGGTTACTCTTGTCTGTGATAGATGAAATGAAATTGGCCACTTTATTCGTCACTGCCCAACTATTTTGTCTGAAAGTGAAACCACTTGTCATCCGATCAGTCAATAAAGAGACGAAGCGATGGTTGAAACCGCCTCCCCCGAGCAAGATCAATCACTTCCTAAGAATATCCAGGAAACTGAGGCTTAACCCTTTGCAGAGGTTGGTTCCCCCCTTTAAGAAGAAGTTGCTCCGCCAACTGCTATGCCGATGATGGTTCCCGTAGTCGATGCGAGAGCCCAAAATACCGAGGTGAGGGAGACAAATAGCGCAAAGAAGCTGCCAAGTTCTGAGCCGGAGAACTCTCCTAATAGCAGCCCTCAGAGCTCCCAAGTTAATATGGTGGATGAGTTTCAATTTGTCAAAACAAAAGGCAGAGGTCGAGCGAAGGAAGGAGTCGCGGTCGGAAGGCCTCAACGGTTAACTAATAGAAGGTAACGGGATTCCATGATTTTTTGTTGGAATAGCAGAGGACTTAATAACCGGAATAAAAGTCAGGTGATTGTGCCAATCTAGGTGAATAGATTTGGGTCAAGTAATAAGAGCCTACACTAAGCCGATTCTGAAAGGGTACATGTTCGATGTAGTACCAGAGTCGAACATAGGGACCAAGAGGTGATGCAGTCGATTGTGATTCTAGCGAAGGTCGAGAGCAAAATGGCTGGTTGGTTGGAAAACTCTATATCTAAAGACACTTTAGGTTCGAGGTTTCACCGATGCTATGGATAGTTCCTAAAGATCTAGATTGAATTGCAATTTTTGATAGATTCGAGAAACTCTAGCTTCTAAACTAAAACACGTTTGGGCCAGGGATCATCGTTCTCTAACTAATGCTTTCTTAGAGCTTCCGCATCTCTAGGTCTACATTAGAAGCCTTAACATCTGCTATCATTGTTCCTAGGTTGAATTAATAATTCCTTATGAAGTCCCTCCTAAGCGTTTAGAATTAATAATTGAACCTATCTTGTGAACGAATTCCGGTTTAACTAGTCCAAATCCCTTTGCAATTAACCAAAGCAAATTCAATTCATAGAGGTGATCAATTTGATGAAAGCATTAAGATCAATTCATAAGACCGGATATAAACAAAACATGCAATAATCATATCAAGAACATGAGACAATCCATAACATGGCTAGAATCCCTAGCCTACAGCAAGTAAACTACCCACGATCCATGGGAGAAAATGAAACTACAACAGATTCATACAATATTTCCACTACAAAAAAAATGGTCATTTCCAACGGGTAAATCCGTTGAAAATGGCCAAATTTCCGTTGGAAATTAACGTTTCCAACGGATTTCCAACGGATTTATCCGTTGGAATTTTGTCGTTAGAAATCGGCGTCCGTTGGAAAACCGTTGGAATTTTCAACGGAATTTCAACGAATTTTTCCGTCGGATTTCCAACCGCAATTTCGGTTGGAAAATTTCAACGGAATTTCCAACCGCAATCCGTTGAAATTTTCCAACGAAATTTCCAACCGATATCCGTTGGAAAATTCCAACGGAATTTTCAACCGCATTCCGTTGGAATTTTCCAACGAAAAATTCGAAACATATTCCCGACCCGACCCGACCCGCCACCGACATCGACACCAACCCGACCCGACCAAATCACGATCTCGAAACTCACTTCCCAGTAGGTCACCCATCCTTCCACTGCTCCAGCTCAATCCTCCTAATTAACCCTAGAGTTCCCATTAGAACTCTTCCAACTCCTCCAAGTTAAACTTCTGATATCATATAACATTAATATATATACATATATAAATATTTATACATATTTACATATATACATATTTACATATTTACATATATACATATTCAAATTCATATATATATATATATATATTTGTTATGTATATGTATATGGTTAATATATATATATATACATTTATTCGTATACATATATGTGTATATATACACACATCATATTTGTATATATAAAAATATATAAACACAAAATATATCTATATTTATACATATATAGATGTATAAATATATAAAATATTTGTTTATACGTATATATACACCTCCTTAATATACATATATATACGCATATATTATATATATATATTCGAATTCATATAAATATATATATTTTTGTTATGTATATTATAAATACATGTATATTTTGTGTATATATATTTTATATATACATAACAAATATATATTATACATACATATATATGAATTCGAATATATACATATATAAATATATATATATATATATATTTCAATTGATTTTTCAATTAAAATCCAAATTTCCAACCGATTTCCGTTGGAATTCCGTTGGAATTCCGTTGGAATTTTTTTTAAAATTTTCAAAAAAATTTCCAACCGGCATCCGTTGGAATTCGGTTGGAATTTTTTTTAAAAAAATTTCCAAAAAAATTGCAACCGGCATCCGTTGGAATTTCGTTGGAATTTTTTTAAAAAATTTCCAAAAAAATTTCCAACCGGCATCCGTTGGAATTCCGTTGGAATTGTTTTCTAACAAACATCCGTTGGAACTCCGTTAAAAATTTGCAACCCATTTTTCCAACGTTAATCCGTTGAAAATTTCCAACGGATAAACGTTGGAAATACCGTTGGAAATTTCCAACCCAATTTTTCAATTGAATACGTTGAAAATTCCGTTAAAAATTTCCAACGGTTGTTTCCAACGGATATCCGTTGGAAATTTTCAACGGAATTTTAACGGAAATCGTTGTTGAAACACCGTTGAAAACTGTTGAAAATCCGTTGGAAAATCCGTTGGAATTCGATGATTTTTTTGTAGTGTTCAGAAGCAGAGAGAAATGAGACTTATAGAATGTAGAATCAATCTCCAAACTCCGAAATGTAGCAATCTTCTAGCTTCAAATGCTCCCAAAATGTCACAAAACGAAGAACAATCGGAAAATGTCATGAAACGTGAAATGTTCGAACCCCTTCTCATTTTTTGTAAAGTTCTTTTTATAGAACTTTCAAAATATCGATGTTGGGAACATCGATATCGATGTTGTCCGAAGTGTAGTGATCTCGCTCAGATCTCGATATGTGAACATTGATGTCTTGACAGCCTAGGATACCGTAGGAGGGCGGGGAGTGATCACCGGTGCGAGAGGCACAATCAAGGAGCAGCTCTTGACGAGCTTCTGCGTAGGGAGTACAGGGATGAATCTAACGCACTAGAATGAGAGGGATCCGAGGGCTGTATAGGTATGGGACTACACAGTCATAGATAACTTAAAGGAATTTATTGAGTTACTCAGAGCAATAAGATGCATATACCTTTTCGGTTACCTATTTCGAGAGAACTCCAAAGTTAAGCATGCTCGCTTTGGAGTAGTCTTAGGATGGACGACCTCCTGGGAAATACTTTCCGAGATGTGTGCGAGTGAGGACAAAACACGTTAAAAGGTCTCGTGTTGGTGTGTGAGGACAACTCTATCATTCCGTAGCGCCCTCGGGGCGTTATAATGTCGATGTTGAGGAACATCTAGATCGGAAAATCTAAAGTCTGATCTCGAGGTGGCTGAAAACATCGAGATCAATGTTGAGAAACGTCGATATCGATGTTATGCAACGTCGATATTCATGTTCTTAACATCGAGATTCTTTCTGTTCCGCTCCAAAGTCCGTTTCTCGCCTATGATAGGGATGTTAAATGGGCCGTCATAGGCGAGAAACAGACTTTGGATCCCACGAGCCAGCCCTAAACCAAACCATTTATTACCGAGCTGGGTCAGCTATTTTAGAGTCCGTTTATAAACGGGGCCTAACGAGCCAGCCCGTCACGAGTCAGATTAACCGCGAGCCAGCCTAACGAGCTACGAGCCAGCCCGCAAGCCCAAACTTTTTTTTATTTTTTTCTCTAATTTTATTTATTATTTTTCTAATTTGAAGTTTTGAACGTAACCCTAATTTTATTTCTCCACTCTCTCACTCTATTACTCTCTTCTTCTAAACAAGTACGACAACTTCTCTTCTCTGTTCACCGTCGTCATCACCTATCACCGTCGCCGACGTCATCGTCGTTGTCGTCACTGTCATCATCCCTGTTACCATCATCGTCGACTATCCCAGGTTAGTATTCATCAAATCATCGGAACTAGTTGTTTTCTGTCCTTCTTTGACTTTTGCGTCTATGTTCGATCTGGGTTTTTTGCTCAGTGCTTCTGTTTCTGTTGGGTTTCAGGGTTTTTTGGATTTTCGGTTCTTTTTTGTCTTTTCTAGTTTTGATTAGCTATGTCTGAAAAAGTTTCTGGGTTTTTTTATTTCTACAAATCAACGACATGCCCTTTGGTTTTTGTTTGGTATCTTCATATGAAATTTTTTTATTCTTCCTTAGGTTCATATTTGTATCAGTTTCGGTTGGTGTCTGTCTGACTTTAGGTTATGTTCTCTGTTGATTTGTATCAGATTTGATTCGTCATGGTTTGTATGACTTTTTTTTCAGGCCAACGTATTATTTTAGTATGTTTGTCATTTCACTTTGTATTTTTTGTTGGCTCGCGAGCTAGCTCATTTAACCGTATGAATTTGACGGCCTGGTTCAGGCCACTTAGTTTTAGCCTATTTATAAACGGGTCGGTTTGGTCCGAGCCAATAAAAAGGTGAGCTCATGACAAGCCGGGCTGGTCCAAACCAAGCCAGTCCGGTTAACATCTCTAGCCCGTGACAAATTCGCGACCTTCCTTAGCTCATCCGTGATCATCCACTTGGTCCATTGAAGCTCTGAAAATACCGTTTTAGCTCCGTTTTCATCTAAATACGCATATATTCCTGAAATAACATCAAAGAGAAAAGAAAACGATATTCGTACTTAAAATGCAGTCTAAGTACTAAATATGTATGAAAAAGATAGGTGAAATGCAACTAAAACCATAGAAAAATAACGTCATCAACTCCCACAGACTTAGGCTTTTGCTTGTCCTCGAGCAAAACTCTAGGAAAAGTAGTCTAAAAAGAGAAAATGAGAATGAAGGGTCGATTCCATATGATTGTCAAAAGCCAGATTCTTATCTAGTTCTAGCTATCTGTGAATGGAATCAAGTCTATTTTACTATGGTCTCTCGTCCCTCGGAATGAATAATAGCTATGAGAGTTTTTCCTATCGCTGTGTCACCCAGACTGTTCTAACTATTTACCAAACATGTTTCTCAAACCTATTTATCGTTATTCATAGGAATAGTTCGGTCCTAAGGTCATGGGAAAGGCTAAGAAGGTGAGTGTAGAAGAGGGTTCATACGAAGAACTCTGGACACTGGAAGCGTAATTGTCACCTTTACTTGGAGGATCTGAAGGATAAGAAGCTTGGTGAAGCTTCTGCCTCAGGTATTCATGTTATAAAAGCTAACATATGTACTACATCTTCGTGGGTATTGGATACTGGAAGTGTCTCACACATTTGTGGAAATGTGCAGGGACTAAGAAGAAGTAGGATGCTAGCAAAGGGAGAAGCGGATCTGCACGTCGGAAATGGAGTAAGAGTTGCTGCATTGTGTGTTGGCGTTTATGATTTGCATCTTCCTTCTGGACTTGTTTTAGAATTGAGTAATTGTTACTATGTGTATGCGATTAGCAGAAACATCATTTCTATTTCATGTCTGGATTTAGATGGTTTTCGATTTGTAATTGAGAACTCGAGTTTAATGATTTATCGAGACAGTATTTACTATGGTAATGGTTATCTTGTGAATGGTTTATACATCTTGAATGATCAGCCTTCGAACTCGACATCGTCCATCTATAACGTGAGTACTAAACGGTTTAAGCCGAACGACTTAAACCCGATCTTCCTCTGGCATTGTCGACTAGGCCATATAAACGAGAAACACATTCAGAAGCTTCATCATGAAGGTCTTCTGGATTCATTTGACTTTGAGTCACTTGAATCTTGCGAGTCTTGTTTGATGGGCAAGATGACAAAGCATCCTTTCAAGGGGAAAGGACATAGAGCGACAGAGTTATTGGCTCTCATACATAGTGATGTATGCGGACCAATGAGTTGTCCAGCTAGAGGAGGTTATCTGTATTTTGTTACGTTCACTGATGATTTCAGTCGATACGGTTGTGTCTATTTACTGAGATATAAGTTTGAAACACTTGAAATGTTCAAGGCTTTCGGAAACGAAGTACATAACCAGCTTGGCAAGACGATCAAGACACTTCGATCTGACCGTGGTGGCGAGTATATGAGCCAAGAGTTCTCTGACTATCTGGTTGATTGTGGTATTGTATCACAATTAACTCTTCCTGAAACGCTTCAGTGGAATGGCGTATCTGAACTGTTGGTTGTAATGCTCTACGATGATCCGTGATATGATATTTTGACTATGTATTGATTCATTGGTTTATGAATGCATTACTTTTCCGGTTATATGATTGGCATGTTTGTTATGTTTCGATAGATATCCTTGAATCATTGATGATGATTCTAAATTCCCTGGTCAGTTGTCATTGTGGGAACAATGATGAATTACGACCAGCATGAGATGTGATTGATGATGGTGATGATCATATGCATTGGATGCGAATCACAATCATGGGTACTCGTTTGAAACGAGTGACTGGATGACCCGTATGAGATTGTCATATGGACATGAGTCATGACTTGAATCTCATACAACGGTTCATTCTTGGATCCTCAGACCTGAGATGTCTAGAGTATCTGATATGAGGAGTGGCGTGTCTTGACTGCATCAAACGTCGTCTTTAACATTATGATTATAATGGCGTTGATCAGATACGTTCACGAATCATATGGAGATAGTAGACATGCAATATGGGACTTGTCACCTCCTTAATATGAGAGATGTCGCTGAGCCCCTCGTGGAAATCGGACTGTGAAAATGCAAGGCCACGCTATAAATGAAGTTACATCTATTTTATCAGTCGATTTGCCAAGACGAGTAAGCGGTTGAACTGGAAGGGTGGCTCACTCCATGCCCTTGTTCAACATATGACATCGTGAGACAAAGGATCAGAACTCGAACTATTGCTGGCTTTGTTAGATCACCTCTAACTCCATTCTAGGTGGGTGGTCACGGCGTCTTGCTAGAGGCTAACCATGACTTATGGTTCGGGAAAGGGTTTCTGAAGCCACTACCACTTCGAATGGGCCTACAGGGTCACACACCATTAGGGATGGATTACACGTGAAGAGAATGACGCGAGAAGGAACGACGGAATGAGCTGGAAGGGTTTCAGACGGCTAGACCGTCCGATCCAGGCCTGGACCGGACGGTCCAGACGTGTCAGTCCGTCCATTCCGTTGAGGAGACTACACATCTACATGAGCTTTTCTCTCCTCTCTTTTATCTCTTTTTCTCTGAGCTTTATATTGTTTTCCATGAACCGTGAGTAGATCCACGACTATGGGTTAGGGATTCGTTTGTGTTTTGGGTATGTTTGAACCCTAACTTGGATTTCGGTTTTGATTTGTTTCGGTTCTATTGATTTGTGCTTTTATTCGATTGATGTTTGCTAATCCCTTGGTCAATTATCTTAGATTCTAAACTATATAGAGATATGGGTTTGGTTTCGGATCAAAATCAATAGGATAGATCGTATTATTCACATAGAGATATGGTTTAATCGATTTAGGATTGATGATAGCGTTCTTCATGCATCTAGGGTTAACTTGAATAGATCGAGAGATTGTCGAGTTACTCTGTAAGTAGTGAGTTAGTAGACCGAGAGATGAATTATCTATGTTTGTTGCCTGATGATTCCCGAACACAAGTCATAATCGTTATTCTCGCATGCTTAGCATATACCCATACACTCGAATACGATCCCGACACCCGTGGTCATCTTAGATTGATACTTTACTCGTTTTTATTGCTTTGCTTCCTTATTTTCCATTCATTCCACATATTTCTACCATCACTTCCACTTCCTTGTTTTGATTTGGTTTCGATTAGGGTTTAGATTTAGCTACCGATCCTTGCGTTTGATCCCGTGTTACGACGATCCGTATCCTTGCAGTGAGTTGTGGATCGGGTTATAAATTCTAGACTCGATACACACGTATCAAGTTTTTTGCGCCGTTGCCGGGGACTGGTTAACCTATTTCTAGGTCTTTATCGATTCTAGATCTTGCTTGTGTATATATTGAGTCATGTCTTTTTCGAGTCTTTTTGTGTGTATATTTGAGTCACGTCCTATGTATAGTTTTTGTTTTCTAACCATCTACACTAGTTTGCTCTCCCCCTTACTATGATTACAGGTGACGAGAACATCTACAACAATTGGGAGGCGATTTGGGAGATTACTCGATTGCTAAATATAGGAGAAACGGAACATGAGTCTATCTCCCATACACTTGAGATTGATCGGGCCACAACAAGCATAAGTGACTTCTTTCATAAACTTGACTCAGACCATATCACATGCAACTCGGACCCTGTCAGTTTTTCAGACGATAGAAAGTGGCTAGAAGATGTCATCCTCAGGCCAGTAGAAACAAGTAAGCGCCGTTTTAATAATCCCATACTTGTTTTTTTACTCTTTCATTGCAGATGATCAAGCATGGATGACACATGTGGAGAAATCATAGTATGTGAGACACCCGCATAGACCACCACCCCGACCTCCAGATTCATCACTCTCAGACCCTCCCATCATTTGAACAAGATAGGTCGAGGTAAAGACTTTAAACAAACGCTTCTCGGGAGGCAACCCGAGCACTAGGTAACTTTTCTTTTTCTTTTCTTTTTCTTTGTAGCGTAGGTAGTAGAGACTATGATTGTATTTTGGATCTTTCATAATGCATTGCTATCATTATGCTTTTGTTCAGATAACGTTTGTTGTTCTATGAGCGTTCACACCGACACACGAGAGATAAGCATCGACTTCTGAGAGACAATGTCGGATAGGTTCAAGTTCACAGAGTGTAAGAGAGCTCTTGCGTTTGACGTGAGTTAACTTCGTTGGAGCGAACGAATTTCGCAGAGCTAAGTTTCTCTATCCCCTTTATTGGTTCTTTTCATATGTTGTCTTCGATTCTACTTTTCCGGGCGAGAGTCTACACCGTGGACGGTGTATGGTTTAAGTCTGGGGGGGTGGATAGATCCTTCACACATTCATACTTATCCTAAGACCTGAGATATCTACGGAATCCAACATGAGGAGTTGCGTGCTTTGAATACGTCAAACGTCCTGCGTAACAGGAGGACTATAAAGGCGTGTATCAGGTACGAAACGAATCATGTACCGGATTGTAGATAGTCAAGATGAGATTTGTACCTCTCGTAAAAGAGAGAGATATCGTTGGGGCCCTCGTGTGAGCGAGACTGTAGAAATGTGTGGCCGCACTATAGACGAGCTTCGTCTATTTCAGACAGTCGAACTCAGTGAACGAGAAAGCAGTCGAATCAGATAAGGTGGCTTGTCCATGCCTTATGTTCGACATATGATATCGTGATACAAAAGGATCATCAACCGGAATCATCTCTGGCGTTTGTAAGATCACGAACAAACTCTATTCGAGATAGGTAGTCATAGTGTCTTGCTAAAGACCGCCTATGACTTGTATATCCGGAATAGAGATTTCGGGTTATACTGCTATATCGAATTATCCTACAGGGTCACACACGCAGGGAAGGACAAATCCACGAGAGAACATCGAGAAACCTGGACACAAGGTCCGGACCGTTCGGTCCAGGAGTGGACCGAACGAACCAGAGCATCTAGTCCGAACGGACCAAATTGTTGGACCGAATGGACTAGAGGATCCAGTCCGAACGGACCAAATTGTTGGACCGAACGGACTAGAGGATCCGGTCCGAACGGACCAAATTGTTGGACCGAACGGACTGACCAGTCCGAACGAACGGACTGTGTTTTGGAACCTTCGCTTTGACGAGACAATCAAAAGGTTTGGTTTCTCACAAAACGAAGACGAGCCATGAAAAACAAAGACGAGCCATGTGTTTACAAGAAGGCTAGTGGGAGCACAGTAGTATTTCTAGTGCTGTACGTGGATGACATTCTTCTTATAGGGAATGAGGTTCCTACCCTGCAATACGTAAAGTCTTGGCTAGGAACGCAGTTTTCTATGAAGGACCTAGGAGAAGCGGCCTATATTCTAGGCATAAAGATCTATAGAGATAGATCGAGGCATCTTCTAGATTGTGTCAGAGTACTTACATCGATAAGGTCTTGAAACGGTTCAAGATGCAAGATTCCAAGAAAGGAACCTTACCGATGAGCAGTGACACAACTCTCTGCAAGAGTCAGTGTCCTACGACACCTGATGAGCGAGAACGCATGGATCAGATTCCATATGCTTCGGCAATTGGATCCATCATGTATGCCATGCTTTGTACTCGACCGGATGTATCATATGCGTTGAGCATTACGAGTAGATATCAATCAGATCCAGGTGAGTCGCACTGGATCGTCGTCAAGAACATCCTGAAGTACTTGAGAAGGACTAAGGATGTATTCTTGGTATACGGTGGGTCGGAAGATGAGTTCGCTGTAAAGGGTTACACCGATGCTAGTTTCCAGTCAGATCCGGATGACTACAGATCGCAGTCTGGCTATGTTTTCTGCTTGAACGGAGGCGCTGTGAGCTGGAAGAGTTCCAAGCAAGCGACCGTTGCAGATTCTACTACAGAAGCTGAGTATATTGCAGCGTCGGACGCAGCAAAGGCAGCTGTTTGGATCAGAAAGTTTGTTGGTGACTTGGGTGTCATTCCGAGTGCTGATAGCCCCATTGCTCTGTATTGTGACAACAATGGAGCGATCGCACAAGCGAAAGAACCTAGATCCCATCAACGATCCAAACACATACTCAGACGATTTCACCTTATCAGGGAAATTATAGACAGAGGAGACGTACACATTTGCAGAGTGTCGACAGATGACAACATTGCCGATCCGTTGACGAAGCCTCTCCCTTTGTCGAAGCATGAGGGTCATGTTAGGGATATGGGCATTAGATGTTTAGCAGTTCATGATTAGAGCAAGTGGGAGATTGTTGGTTTAGTGCTCTATGATGTACTGATTATGAGCTTTGTTCAGATACATTCAATGTATTGATACTTTCTATATGTTTTTTTTATGAGAGTATTTTGTTCATTACATGTTCCTGCATGCTAGATCTGTTATGAAATCCATGTATCATTAGGAATGATACTAAACTCCCTAGTCTTATGTCGTTATGGGAATAACGACATAATAAGACTAGTATGATGTGTGATTGATGATCACATAGATGATCATAAGTATTGGATACGATCACAATCATAGGTATTCGTTGCAGAACGGAATACTGGACTGACCCGCATGAGATTGTCACATGGACTAGAGTCATGACTAGAATCTCATATGACGGTTCCATGATTGGATCCTAAGACCTGAGATATCTACGGAATCCAACATGAGGAGTTGCGTGCTTTGAATACGTCAAAC
>NW_010964598.1:488226-490109 GCF_000463585.1 Tarenaya hassleriana | reverse complement strand
TGGGCCCCTCGTGTGAGCGAGACTGTAGAAATGTGTGGTCGCACTATAGAAGAACGTCGTCTATTTCAGACAGTCAAACTCAGTGAACGAGAAAGCAGTCGAATCAGATAAGGTGGCTTGTCCATGTCTTATGTTCGACATATGATATCGCGATACAAAAGGATCATCAACCGGAATCATCTCTGGCGTTCATAAGATCACGAACAAACTCTATTCGAGATAGGTAGTCACTATTGTCTTGCTAGAGACCGCCTATGACTTGTATATCCAGAATAGAGATTTCGGGTTATACTGCTATATCGAATGAGTCCACAGGGTCACACACGCAGGGAAGGACAAATGCACGAGAGAACGTCGAGAAACCTGGACACAAGGTCTGGACCGTTCGGTCGAGGAGTGGACCGAACAGAGTAGAGCTTCTAGTCTGAACGGACTGACCAGTTCGAACGAACGGACTGTGTTTCGTGCTGGTCCGAACGGACCAAGTGTCCAGACCGAACGGACTACTTAGTAGTCCGTTCGGTCTAGGTTTCAGGATTAATTTTAAATCCGAAATTAGGGTTAATCACTTTATAGAAAGGAGATTAATAACCCTAATAAGAGGTGGCCGACTTTAGAACTTTTCTACAGACTTTTGGGGAGATCCAAGAGATTGAAAAGTGATCAAAGTCCCGTTTTCTCGAAGCACCAAACCGAATAGCAGATTCGGGTCCTAGCAGACAAGTTCCAACCGTTGGAATCCATCCCGAGGTGTGGATACGTATAGAGGGCGAGGTATTCTTCCTCCCTTTCGTGATCGAACGAGTTCTTCAATTGATACAGGCCCCGGATCGATTGAGGTAAGCGTTCTTACTTTTCTACGATTCATAAGAAGTATGGTTCTAGGGTTTTAATAAATTATTGTTTTACATCCGCTGCGCAAACCCTAGAATCGATCTCTTAGGAATAGGATTCGCTCTAGAGATCCCAGGAATCCCATCAGGTTCTACTATAGAAGCTGAGTATATTGCAGCGTCGAACGCAGCAAAGAAAGCTGTTTGGATCAGGAAGTTTGTTGGGGACTTGGGTGTCATTCCTAGTGCAGATAGCCCCACTGCTCTTTATTGTGACAACAATGGAGCGATCGCACAAGCGAAAGAAACCAGATCCCATCAACGATCCAAACAAATATTTAGACGGTTTCACCTTATCAGGGAGATCATAGACAGAGGAGACGTGCACATTTGTAGAGTGTCGACAGATGACAACATTGTCGATCCGTTGACGAAGCCTCTCCCTTCGTCGAAGCATGAGGGTCATATTAGGGATATGAGCATTAGATGTTTAGTAGTCCATGATTAGAGTAAGTGGGAGATTGTTGGTTTGGTGCTCTATGATGTACTGTTATGTGGGCTTTATTTAGATACATTTGATGTATTGACACTTTCTATGGTTTATGGATGAGTGTTTTATTCATTACATGTTTTGCATACTTGATATGTTATGATATCCATGTATTGTTATGAAGAATACTAAACTCCCTAGTCATATGTCATTATGGGAATAATGATATACTAAGACTAGTATGATGTGTGATTAATGATCATATAGATGATCATAGGTATTGGATACGATCACAATCATAGGTATTCGTTAGAGAACGGAATACTGGATGAACGAAATACTGGATTGACCCGCATGAGATTGTCACATAGACTAGCGACATGACTTGAATCTCATATGATGGTTCCATAATTGGATCTTAAGACCTGAAATATCTACGGAATCCAACATGAGGAGTTGCGTACTTTGAATACGTCAAACGTCCTGCGCAACAAGAGGACTATAAAGGCGTATATCAGGTACGAAACGAATCATGTGTTGGATTGTAGATAGTCAAGACG
>NW_010964598.1:475533-488123 GCF_000463585.1 Tarenaya hassleriana | reverse complement strand
CCATGCCTTATGTTCGACAAATGATATCGTGATACAAAAGGATCATCAACCAGAATCATCATTGGCGTTCGTAAGATCATGAACAAACTCTATTCGAGATAGGTAGTCATAGTGTCTTGCTAGAGACCGTCTATAGGGTCACACACGCAGGGAAGGATGAATGCACAAGAAAAAACGACGAAAAACCGAGACAGAGACGTCCAGACCGAACGGACCAGAAGGGCCAGACCCGATGGTCCGCTAGGTCCAGACCCGACGGTCCAGAACATGGTCTGTCCGTTCTAGAAGGTCTGGAACGGACAGTCCACGTGCATTTCTGGACCGTCCGTTCTGGCTTTCGGATTTTTCGAAAATTAAACCAAAATTAGGGTTAAATCACTTTATAAGGAGATTAAAACCCTAATAGTTGGTGGCCGACTTTGGAGAACTTCTACAGACTTTGGTGAGAACCAAAAGGTTCTCGAAGCAACATACTGAATAGTTGATTCGGATCCTAGCAGACAAGTTCTAATCGTGGGAATCCATCCCGAGGTGTGGATACGTGTAGAGGACGAGGTAATCTTCCTCCTTTCGTGGTCGGACGAACACATAAATTGATACAGGCCCCGGATCGATTGAGGTAATCATTCTAACATTTCTACGTAATCATACATCCATGGTTTTAGGGTTTCATAAAATTTTTATTTTACATCCGCTACGCAAACCTTAGAATCGATCTATTAGGAATAGGATTCGCTCTAGAGATCCCAGGAATCCTAACATACCACACCTCTAGTAGTCATACGAATATGATTGTGGTTGGTATGACTATGATGTATGTTATGTGATGGTGCATGTTGACTATTGTTCTATGTGAATGTGAATTATCGTTTTAACACCGTTCTCGCTGAGAATGGGTTTACCGGGTTCAACCCGGACTACTCACTTAGCAGTTGTGTTTAGCCCTCGTGGTTTCATCTTTTTCAGATCACGAGGAGCACGTCTAGCGGACGACGATGACATCGAGGAGACAACATCATGTATGGGTTTTGTATTTTGGACTACGGGACTTATATTTCTAACTTTTGTATTGTGTACTATTTACTATTCGGACAAGTGTTGTTTTTGCGACTATGATCGCACGTGTGATATTTCCGCTGCGCAACAATGAAGTAAAAAGTTTTAAAATTTCCGTATTTTTTATTTGGCATTATTTTATTGGTTTTTAGTCCATGGATGCATCCTATTTACAAAGAGCCGGATACGGGTGTCACATGACCAATCCTGACATAGAACTAATTCAATCTGGTTATCCCGACTGCAGTCTACTTGTTGTGTATATCGATCCGATAATTGGAAATATGCGTCTCCTGCGGAAGGGAAGGCTTGCATACTACCTACCACCAGCCTAGAAGATCTATTTCTCCTGCAAAGTTAGTTCTTTTTTTTTGGACAATTGGCTAATTTTCCTCTTGAAATGTTTAATTTCTCGTTTATGAGTTTGCACCATGGGTAATTTCTTGATGTTAGGTTTGTACATTATCTTTTATAAATACATTGTTTATTCAAATAATGTATCTTTGCATTAATACATTTACTTGTTCTTTATATTTACTAAAAAAAATAAGCATTTTTATAATTTATTCCAAATAAAATTGTTGTGTTAGGATTTGTTTAATTACATTAATAAATTTTCCAAATAAAAAAATAGTCATTACACAAATTATTCCAAATACATATTGATATTACTTCCTTTTGAACATTTTTCTCCTCTGGTTAGGGTTTAATTGTAATGGGATGAAAGCATTTACGATTATATGCCGATGATGAACTGCTTCACAAACTCGACAGGAGGAAAGAAAACTGCCATGGCATATGCACATTATCCTCAATTCCTCCTCTCCCTTTCCGGTACTTGTACAGAACCCCTTGTACCCTTCTTCCATTCGGCTACTCCCCTTTAGTAAAGTCTGCAGCTCTTCCCTTGTCTATGGAGTTATGTCCCCTCGACTTTTTTTGTCTCCTTTGGTTTGGCTCCTGTAATATCCGCCTTCTGGCTCGTTACATGTCTGCGATTATATGAAGAAGACATTTTAGAATCTTCACCGAGTAAACTACCTTGCCTTGAATCATACCTTGCCGATGACCAAAAGAAAAATACCTTGCATTTGGAAAATCAAATTTTTGTTAATGGGCCTTGGTCACAAGCCTAATGATGTCTACGGGCCTTGGGCTTCACATGACATATTATTTGTACTAAAACAGGGCAACTATTTATCCCTTTCCTTCTAATCTTTTGTATGTCAGTCCAGCGGTGTAACTTATCCACAGAAAAAAAAACAAACAAACAAAGCCGGAGACAAGATTTCCATCTCCACGTGGCAACTCACTATTGGTTTAATTATGGAAGTTGACCCTTGACGACGACTCCTGCTTGTATGGGTCAATTTAAGTACTCGTTTGGTCGGATCCGCCCGCCAGAGTTGAAGAAGAGGAGCTGCTTCTGCTTCTGCTTCTGCTTCTGCCGATTGTGAGGTAAGCCACTGATCGTTTCCTCCTCCAGTTCTTCGCGGGAAACCCTACTTCGTGTGTCTTCTCTGCCTCGGTCATTTGGGATCTGCTCAAATTTTGCTTTATAGATGAATTTTTTTCGCTTAGGTTGTCTTGTTGTGAATGTTGAATTGAATCGTTTTTAGATGCTTATTATTAAGGTGGAGAAACAGATGTTGATAAGGATGTTAAAATAGTAACTATGGTGTGTTTTTTATGCTTCTTTCTTCTTTTTTCCAAGAAAAAATCTATTATAAATACTAAAATTTATCAGATAAATAATTTAGTTTTGAATTTGATAATATAATAGTTAAAATATTTGAAATTGATATCTCAACGTCTAAAATTAAAAGCAATTCTCAACCAAGACTCGTATACATTTCTTCAGAAGCATCTAAATCGATCAGTATCTTGGTTGGTAATTGGTCTCAATTTCAGGAGTGAAAAGGTATTAATTTTGATACAAGAATTGGTGTATCCACTTAACACATTTTTAATATTTGAAATATTATTTTTATCAAATTAAGAATTATTAAAGTATTTATTTGGCACATTTGAAAAGGTTGAGTTACTGATATGGTATCTTTCTTGTATTTTAATGGTCAAGGAAAAAGTCATGGCCGACGGAGTCATCGCATTTGGAATGCAGAAACTGTGGGATCTACTGGTTCGGGGATCCGACCGGTTTACTGAAATCCATGAAAAAGCTACTGAATTGCTAAATGAAGTGGAACGGTTAAAGGGCTTTCTTAAAGATGCAGATGCCAAAAAACACGGAAACCAAAGGGTGATGAACTGTCTGAATGAGATGAAAGAGATTGTCTGTGATGCAGAGGATGTTATCGAAGCCTTTCTTCTCAAAGAAGGAGTCGCCGATGAAAGAGGGATCATAAAGCGTCTCTCCAAGTTTACTCGCAGCCCGATGAATCGAATAAAAGCTGATTCTCAGATCAGTAGCATAACCGCCAGGATCTCCAAGGTAATGGAGAGAATGCAGAATCTCGGCGTCCAACATATAGTTGACGATGGAATTCCTCTGGAGCCTTTATTTGAAAGATTAAGGAAGACTCGGCAATCGTTTCCTAAAGTTTCTGAAAGTGTTCTTGTGGGGTTGGAGCACAACATACAAGAACTAACAGGGCAGTTGGTGGAGAAAATCGATATTGGAGTTGTTTCGATATGCGGGATGGGTGGTGTCGGGAAAACCACTCTTGCTAGACAAGTATTTCACCATGACAAGGTGAGAAGTCATTTTGACCGGTTCGCATGGGTGTGTGTTTCAAAACAATGTAGGCGAAAGTACGTTTGGGAGGAGATCTTATTGAATCTTAGGTCAAAAGAAGAGGAACATAGAATTCGACAAATGTCAGAAGAACGACTCCATGATGAGCTCTTCGAAATGCTTGAAACCAATAAATGTCTAATCGTCCTCGACGATATATGGAGTAAGGAAGATTGGGACCTTATAAAGCCAGCTTTCTCACAAAAGCCAGGTAGCCTCTTCATGTGTGTGTGTTTTCAGAAAGAAGAATAGATCAATGAGTCATAAAACATGATATTTGGCAGGTAGCAAGATCTTGCTTACTTCTCGAAATGAGGATGTTGCTTCATATGCGGATCCAAGATGTAAAATTTTCAGTCCAAAATGCTTAACTCATGAAGAGAGTCGAGAACTATTGCAGCGAATCTCATTTTCGGGGAGAGACGATATTGGTACGTTTCATACATACAAGTGGATAGTTTCAAAGATATTGCTTTTGCTTCGAAGCACTTAGAATGTTTATATCAATGATTATCTTAGATATTGGAAAAGAGAGATATATTTTTTTTTTACAAAAAAGGAGGAAATAAATCTCGTAAATTATAAAAAAAACATTATATAATATTCAAAGCGTATGAAGCCAGAAAGTTGTAGAAGTAAAGGTGTTGTGTTCACGAAATCAATGTGTGTATATAAGATACCAATTTTGTCTTATCAAACGCCCCATTGTCATGTGCAGAGTTTGAGATCGAGGAAGTGAAGGAAGAGGTTGAGAAAATGATAAAACACTGTGGAGGATTACCGTTGGCTGTCAAAACGCTAGGAGGCTTGTTATCCACCAAATGTAAAGTATCCGAGTGGAAAAGGGTACATGATAATATCGGATCTCAAATCATAAGAGGAATAAGCCCCGACCCCAACGAGAATATGGCATTCCAAGTGTTGTCTTTGAGCTACGAAGATTTGTCATACCATCTAAAGCATTGCTTCCTTTACCTGGCCTATTTTCCGGAAGATTTTGTTATAGACACGAATAGATTGTTCCAGTATTGGTTGGGAGAAGGAATAGTAGAAATGCCGTCAGAGGATACTAATAGTTCCGTTCGAGATGTTGCAGAAGGCTACCTTGAGGAGCTTATGAAGAGAAATATGGTTTTAGTCTCTAAGAGAGATGAGGGGACTTCAAGACTCGTCAACATTCGTCTGCATGATGTGATGAGAGATGTGTGTTTGTTGATAGCCAAAGAAGAGACCTTCCTTGAAGTTATCAGCGAGAAGACTCACTTCTCAAGCGTCAGCTCTTCAACTTCTATGCCCATCTTTAGGTCTCGCAGACTTGTCGTGCGCTTGGATTTAGATGATAGTTTTGAAGAACCACCAAAAAGATTTCACCGGAGACAAATAAGAAACCCAAAATTAAGATCTCTGTTGTGTATCCCTCCAAGTTTTACTCTCTGGATTCCAGATCTGAGCTTTGGAAGCTTGCCCTCCCTCAGGGTGTTAGATCTTCGTGAAGCGGAATTTCGAGGAGGGAAGCTGCCAAAGAGCATAGGAAAGCTCGTTCACTTGAGATACTTGAACTTAAGTAACACTAATTTAACAGAGGTACCATCTTCTCTTGGGAATTTAATGTTGCTGGTCTTTTTGGACTTGGAGGTTTTTTTAAAAAGAGTTCATATACCTAATGTGTTGAAGAGCATGAAGGATCTGAGGTACCTTAGGTTGCCTCGTAATCTCAGTGAAAGGACGAAACTGGAACTGGGGAGTTTGGTGAAGTTGGAGACCTTGATTGGATTCTCGACGGAGCATTATAGAGTGGAGGACCTTCTCAATATGAGAAATCTTAGAAAACTTCATGTCGATGTCCATGGAACACCGGATGAGGAGATTTTACCTTTATCTGTCATTACAGTCCTGAAACTTGTGGAAGAGTTTGTGTGTTGCCACTGGACACATGATCGGATTAAATCCGATGTAGGAGGGCTCGTTTCGTGTTTTCCTCGTCTCAACCGGTTACATTTTTATGGTATGAATATGGAGAAGTTACCAGACGAACTTCTGTCGGCTCCCAACCTCGCGTCTATTGAGTTAAGTCAGTGTACAATAGCGGAGGATGCTATGCCCATTCTTGAGAAGATGCCTAGTTTAAAGGAAGTTATTTTATGGCAGAGTTTCATAGGGGAGAAAATGGTTTGTTCGAGTAGAGGGTTCCCTCAACTGCGTAATTTGGAAATGTGGAAGCTACCAAATCTGGAAGAGTGGGTGGTGGAAGAAGGGTCTGAAGATTTTAATATAATTTAGGAGTATTTGAGATGAAATTGACAGAAAAATAAAAGAGATCAAATGTTAAACACTGGAGGACGGAAGAATAATATAAAATGGGGAACAAAGTCCCTAATATTAACTTGATTTAATCTGTACAAATTTAAGGGAATTTATACAAGAAGAGTGAGATGGGCTAACAACTAGTATGAGAGTACAAAAGGAGGAAAAATAATCTTGCTCTAACGGCTACACTCTAGAATGGAAAGAACATATGTTTAGGTGCATGATTGGACGGATTTGATTAAGATTTCTTGGAGATATTATCCTTGAATGATTTCTCAATATTCTTGGACGAAATCTCCTTATTTCCTTTCTTAATTTTGCCACAATGTTGCTGAATATTCTTTCCCTCTTTGGCTTCATTTAGTGCAGCTTGTATTTTATTTCCAAACGTCCCATGCACTTCATTTGTTATCCTTCTCTTCTTCATGCATGCTAAATTATCCATTTCACACGTCCAAGGCATGAACTTCATAGATTGGTTGAGCTTCTTTGTGTTCATAGTATTTTGGTCTTCAACATTCCCCCTTAAGATTAGCTTGTAGAAATTTTGGAAAGCTAATCTTGCCAAAAGAATGCATTGCTCAGTCTTCATGCATCCAATCTCCTTCCATGGCGGTTCCTTTGGTTTTAAGTTTCTCGTATGTCCTATATTCGATTTTATTTTCTGCATATACTTCATCAAAAAGGGATTAGAACATACAATGGAGGCCAAAGCACTCCATTTAATACAAAAAATTGAATGTAACGATGCAATGATATGCTTATCATCAAATAAGAGTAAGAAAAGATCTCTAATACGATTAAATTCAAGTTTATATGTTAACATTTGGTGATATTCTGCATTATTATAAAAAGTTTTAAGTATTTCATCTCGGTTTTCATTAATATCACAAGCGAATTTAATCATACTCCTAATATTTATGAATTCATTTTCACCATGCAATACAAACTTATTTTCACCGGGATCAAAAACAAAAGTATTGAAGATAAGTTTACCATACCTCGAGCTGTTTTCGGATATATTATTTTCGGTAGAGAAGCATACGAGTGTACCATGCCATTCCCCCTCACTCGTGAGCTTCTCGACACCATGAGGTTTCATGATTAGTTGTTGGATTTTTTGGGTTTCTCTCCATGCGAAGGGGATGCTCGGATTTTTTATTATATTCAGATGTGGAATGAGTTCAGATGGATGTGATGCCTCTTCTTCGGGGTTCTTTGCCTCCGTTATGAGGTCATTCTCAATCGCATTCGTTTCTCTTCCTTCTTCTTCTTCTTCTTCCGAGAGTACATGATCTAGGTCATTACCCTTCTCATGGTTTTTCTGATCGGTTTGTAGTTCTCCATACATTGTTTTCGCCTCTTCAATGTTTTCGACCTGTGCTTTTTGCATCATTTCAGAAAACTCATTAGTTCGAAATAATTCTTCAAGAAGAGTAATACTTAACTCGAGGTTGTTTGCATTAGCATTTTGCACCAACGTCTCTCTTAAAGTCTTTGGTATTTTGGCTAAGACATCTTCGACTTTCCAATGCTCCCTGTATTCTGGTTCTTCATAAACCTCATCATACTCACAATCGCTATCGCAATACTCACACATATTGGTGATAAAGAGATAGAACAAATAAATTCTTCTCGGTTTAAAATGAAAACACCGAGAGAGACAAGGGAAAAAAATTTGGTGAACCGTGACTTGAATGAATGGCCAACGATCGATTCACTTGAAGAAAACTCTCGTTTTGGTTTGAATGAATGACCGAAAGGGAGAACAAAATTCTGAAAAATGAAATGAGCAGGCTCCTCTTCGGTATACACACAACCGAGAGGGAATATGCTTCGATTTCGCAGCGGAATAAAAAAAAAACACAAGGTCCTCTAGACTTTATGCTCTGATACCATGAAGATTTTAATATAATTTAGGAGTATTTGAGATGAAATTGACAAAAAAATAAAAGAGATCAAATGTTAAACACTGGAGGACGGAAGAATAATATAAAATGGGGAACAAAGTCCCTAATATTAACTTGATTTAATCTGTACAAATTTAAGGGAATTTATACAAGAAGAGTGAGATGGGCTAACAACTAGTATGAGAGTACAAAAGGAGGAAAAATAATCTTGCTCTAACGGCTACACTCTAGAATGGAAAGAACATATGTTTAGGTGCATGCCTCGTCTTCGTCGTCTACGGATCCAACATTGCGAAGGGCTGGAGAGGTTGCCTGATGGATTGAGAAACATCTCTTCTCTGAAGGAATTGGAGATCTGTGGGATGAAAAAGGAATTCAAGGAGAAGCTGGTTGAAGGGGGAGAAGACCATTACAAGGTCCGACACATTCCTTCCGTCACGTTTCTATAGATTGTTAGAGATAGCCAATCACCAACAGCGTCACCAAAACAACTTGTCAATATCTCGTTTGTGCTACCCTATAGTCTTACTTGTTTCATGGATAACTATTGTGTTTGTGCGTGAATCAACTTCATTAAAGGCATATGTTCTACAATGCCCTCGCTCGACCAATCTTAAAATTTAATGCATGTATCCATTTCCTATTGATTCCTGCATTGAATAGTTATAAACTCGAAATATCCCGCGATAACATTCTACTCTGAGGTGTGTAAGATTCATCCTCTCTAACTCTCTCTTGCGTTTTCTCCTTCTTTCTTCTTTGCTCGATCTGGTTTTGTTGAATATGGATGGCTTTTCGTGCGATTTTTCCTTTTTCTTAATGCGCTCTTCCTATTCAAAGTTGGAATAGATCGATGGATATTAGTTCTTCGTGATTTTCGTTTTGATAGTTAACGGTACTGTTCGTCGCTTTTGAATGCTGTGCGTCAAACTTGGCCGGTAGTTGTTGAGGCCAGTTAACCTCTAGCCAGCAACTTTGACCAGTCATGTGTTAATACGCCATCCATGATCCTGATTTTCGTCACAGGTTTCGTATGGTTTTCCTCAAGATTGAAGTGATATGTTTGGGTTTCAGATCTAATTGAAGTGTATGAAGTTAAATGTGCCAGAGACGGGTTAGGCGTTCACAAATTCAGATGCTTTGGTTTCATGATGCGCATATTCTTCTTGATTTGGGAGAGGGTGAGTTCCCCAATTCAGGGGAATCTGCTCTTTCTTATTCATGGCAATGGATATTCCATGTGAGACTTGGAAAAGGTTTTTTGTCTTTGGCAGATCACAAAACAGTTTGAAAATGGTGAAGTCAGCTGCAGTCTTGAGCAGCAGTGAGGGTGTTAAAAGGCACTACCAACTCCACGACAGGAAAGAGATGGCGAGTTTCGCTTGAAGCTGCTATTAGATTTTGATTTACGGTATACAATTGTCGGCAACCAGGTTCATTCATCATTGATGATCCTGTCACATGCTGCTCTTTTCTTTTATAACAACCTAGTTCAGCTGTAGTGAGCAAAGCAAATAAAAATCTCTTACAAGGCATTTGCGTTGGAGACCCCTCTTACTGGACCAAACTCTATCGTCGGAAGGGCTGTGGCTGTCCATGCAGATCTCGGAAAGGGTGGATACCCTTCTGCATCTCTTTTGGCCATCGGTTTTCGAGTTTCTCATTAGTTTTTATGCTAGCATCTACTCTATTCACATGGGACAACGCTTATGACCTCCTCATGAACCGAGAGACTCGTTCATTTTCTATGACCAGGTGGCCATGAACTCAGCAAGACAACTGGAAATGCTGGTGGTAAGTAAAAGTATCCCCCTTGTTTTTTTTGTCCCCTCTTGGCTTGGCTTTCCTTGTAGCCCAATCAAATATCTCTGCTTTCTGGTGGGACAATCACATCTAATGGCTGGAGAGGTTTCATCTGGGTGATCACTACTTTTTTGCTTCACCATTGTATTCTTGTTGTTCTTATAGCCTTTCCCGCTCTCCCGGCCGATATTAAAGCGTTTGTTGATACGTCATTCAGTCGATTAATGAGCCACCGATGTTGCAGGCATCATCGGTCCTCAGGGCTGAAGGGCGATGGTTCTGAGCTGAGTGACGGTTTATGAATAAGAAGCAGAGCGTCGCGTGTTTGGTGTGGGGATGTTATCCTTCGTATTTGTATTGGCATAAACCCACCATCTTTTGTTTGGGTTTTTTAAGTGCATTACCGCATTTTTTTTTTTGAGTTTTTCTTTAAAGAAATTCTACGAATCAATCGCCAAAATTTCTGTTATATGAGGTAATAAAATGGGGTTATTTGCATAATGTACATAAAAAGCTTATTTATAGTGTGTGCCAACAGAATATGTACACTCGCAAACTATACTTAAAAAAAAAATCGAAGATTACCTTTGAAAAAAAATTAAAAAAATCATTTAGTAAGCCAAATGTTTTTTTCAAAGTGAATCTTTCACTAAAATCCCTCGAAAATTTCTTTGAATAAACAAAATCTTTTCAATCTAATCTCACGCAGACTGTACGAAACTCGTTTGTTAGTGTACATAATTTGTGGGGTAATATTAGCGGTGGACATTTCGATATTCAATTCGCTTTCATGTTGGGAATGGTTCGATGCTTTCGGTTTTATAAAATTAGGCGCAAATCGGTTAATATTTTATATTCAATTCGATTCGATTCCAGTTTTTATTAAAAACATTAGATTTTCTTAAACAAAATCGGTTTTTCGAAGTCTTTTAAATTTTGATTCAATTCGGTTAAAATTCGGTTTTCTAAAATTAATACCGTTTGGGAATTTTAGACGGTTTGGATCGTGAAAAATATCGCATTTTTCGGTTCGGTACAGTTCATTTCCGAAAAAACGAATTAAAACATCCATCCCTAGGTATTATGCGTCATTCATATGGAAAATTTACGGAATTCTTCTCAAAACGTATCAAACTCATATTGGAGTACATGAAATTCGTACGAGAATGCATTAAATTTGTCCAAGAAACGCATGAAACTCGTCCGAAAGATGAACACAGAATTCACTCGGGAAGTCCATGAAACTCGTCCGGAAAACGTGCGAAATTCGTTGGGGAAGTGCACGAAATGTGTCCGAGAGGCACAAAAATCTCCTTGAAAACACATGAAAGTCGTTAGGGAGATGCACGGTAATCGTTCAAGAGGTAAGCACTTCTCACCCAAAAACAACTAGGAGATGCCCCCAACTTGTTGGAAAATAATCGAAAAAGAATATCGAAAACACTTACATACCCGATACGATATAAGTCTTCAACACCGTATCTTGTTATAATCTGGAATCTGGATATTACTTTGACCTGTAACACGTATCAACGGTAGAGAATCCGGATATGACTTCAAGGCATGTAGTCACTTTTCTAAAAGCGTTATTCCATCCCTACCGGGTAAATGGGATTACAGGAATACACTTTTGAGATACAATGAAGCTTCAATGATTTCGGATTACCCTTCCGAGAATCATCATACAAAAACTTGTTTATGAAGATGAACACAACCCCTTTTGATTGAGTTTGCAAGAACCATCAAAAGAAACACTCAAAATCTCTCAAAGAATTAATCACCATCCGTTTTCCACTTACCCCTGACGCGTTTTATTTCCAAAACAAATACATGTTTTATTGATTCACATTATATCATTTACGAACGCTTAACTCCTCCACCATATTCGTAATACATATAACTATGAATCTCTTGAGAGATTATTCCGATCAACTGTTTACTCTAAAATATCCAACAATCCTCCACCATTTTAGAGTAAACAACAAATGATACTATCAAGTGTTTTTCATACATTTTCCAATTTTGTGCATAAGTGAATAGTATCTTTACGATTGAACTTCCACGTAGTGAAATATACTTCAATAACTCGAATTATATAGGTGTCTTTACAGATTGAACCTCGTAATCTTGTTGAGTTACCGAGTACATAATACACACAAAATCAATACAAGTTTTTGCTTATCCTGACACTTTTATAAGGCCATGTGTCCATATCCATTCATGAATGCATCAATGCCAAACCATAAAGCATTTTGAAGCGGCCAAACATCGCATTCACGTAGGTAGATCTTTTAAAGAAGATCATGTCGTGCAACTCAACATTTTTTCAAAAGATCTATTAAGGAAAATTTCCAACCTCCTTTACGTTGCATATTCAAATCACTAATCTTGGGATGATTTTTATTTGTGTGCTTTCAATCACAAGAATAAAAGATTTAACTCTTTGAACTCAAGGTCTAACGTTGTATTAGATGTTGAGTAGAGATCATTTTATTCGTGATTAATGTTAAGGCTTTGTTCTCATCCCCAAATCATTTTGTGCATAATAACATTGACAAGTTCCGTCAACCGTTGTTTCTTTGCACAAAATAGCCGACATACAATCATTTTTCAACATAGCTATGATTTAACATGTATGCTTTTATATCATTATACAATACGTATTCATACCATTTTCCACTGTGACACCCGCATCCCGCTTACGCTTGTGCCACGTGGATAAATAAAATCACGATTGAAAGGCTATCAGTTGGAAGAGT
>NW_010964598.1:467117-468745 GCF_000463585.1 Tarenaya hassleriana | reverse complement strand
ACTGTTGGGTTTTCTGGGATCTCATGAGCGAATCTAATTCCTAAGAGATCGATTCTAGGGTTTGCGCAGCGGATATAAAACAAAAATTTTAATGAAACCCTAGAACCATGCTACTATTGAATCATAGAAATGTTAGAACGCTTACCTCAATCGATCCGGGGCCTGTATCAATTGATCTGTTCGTCCGATCACTCTAGGCAGGAAGAATACCTCGCCCTCTACACGTATCCACACGTCGGGATGGATTCCAACACCTTGAAACTTGTCTGCTAGGACTAGAGATCTCGATCTCTCTTGTGTGCAAGGTTTTGGAGGCATAGGGTTTTATTTTTCTTCTTTTTTTTTTCTTCTTCTTTTTTTTCCTTCTTTTTTCTTTTTTCTTTTTGTTTAAAACCCTAGAAGACATTCTCCTTATATAGACTTTCCAAAATCCTAATTTGACAAGGAATAGATTACTAGGAATCCTAATCTAATTAGGTTTCCTAAACCTATTAGAATTCTAATCTCATTAGGTTTCCTAGATGTAATAGAATTCTAATCTCATTAGGATTCCTATTCCAATTAGGAATCTCAATCCAATTAGGATTCGTAATCAGGATAATTTAGCACACGTACTTGTCCATCCCTATTGTGTATGACCCTGTAGGCTCATCCGGAATAGCAGTAAAACACAGAATCTCCATTCCGGTAATACAAGTCATAGGCGGTCTCTAGCAAGACACTATGACTACCTATCTCGAATAGAGTTTGTTTGTGATCATACGAAAGCCAGTGATGATTCCGACTGATGATCCTTTTGTATCGCGATATCATATGTCGAACATAAGGCATGGACAAGCCACCTTATCTGATTCGACTGCTTTCTCGTTCACTGAGTTCGACTGTCTGAAATAGACGACGTTCGTCTATAGTGCGGCCACACATTTCTACAGTCTTGCTCACACGAGGGGCCCAGCGATATCTCTCTCTTTTACGAGAGGTACAAATCCCGTCTTGACTATCTACAATCCAGTACATGATTCGTTTCGTACCTGATACACGCCTTTATAGTCCTCCTGTTACGCAGGACGTTTGACGTAATCAAAGCACGCAACTCCTCATGTTGGATTCTGTAGATATCTCAGGTCTTAGGATCCAATCATAGAATCGTCGTATGAGATTCAAGTCATGACGCTAGTCCATGTGACAATCTCATGCGGGTCAGTCCAGTATTCCGTTCTGCAACGAATACCTATGATTGTGATCGTATCCAATACCTATGATCATCTATGTGATCATCAATCACACATCATACTAGTCTTATTATGTCGTTATTCCCATAACGACACAAGACTAGGGAGTTTAGTATCATTCATAATGATACATGGATTTCATAACAGATCTAGCATGCAAGAACATGTAATGAATAAAATACTCTCATAAAACACATAGAAAGTATCAATACATCGAATGTATCTGAACAAAGCTCATAAACAGTACATCATAGAGCACCAAACCAACATCAAATAGCATTTGCTTTCAATTTTCGGTGCGAACTGAATATCTGAGAAATCATATATAAACGGAACCTGGAAAGAAGAAATCAACACTCAATCAGTCAGTGTGACCATTGTGACCACTGTGACCAG
>NW_010964598.1:451070-467072 GCF_000463585.1 Tarenaya hassleriana | reverse complement strand
TCTCGGGTTGCTGTGTGAGGGCAGTTTCGACAATTCGTAGCGGCCTCGGGTCGTTACAGATGGTATCAGAGCCGGTACTCTCCCAGTACGGTGTGGTTCGAGGACGAACCAGGCGGAAGATGGTGGGCCTATGACAACCCAGAGTACCGTAGGAGGGCGGGGAGTGATCGCCGGTGCAGAGGCACGGACAAGGGACGGCTCCTGACGAGCTTCTGGGTAGGGGGTATAGGGATGAATCGAACACACCGGAATGAGAGAGATCTGAGGGTTGTATAGGTATGGGACTATACGGTCTAAGATAACATAAAAGAATTAGTTGAGCTACTCATAGCAACAAGGTGCACCTACCTTTTTGGTTAACTATCCCGAGAGAACTCCAAAGTTAAGTGTGCTGGCTCTGGAGCAATCTCAGGATGGGTGACCTACTGGGAAGCGTCTCGGTATGCGTGCGAGTGAGGACAAAACACGCTGAAAGGTCTCGGGTTGCTGTGTGAGGGCAGTTTCGACAATTCGTAGCGACCTCGGGTCGTTACACTAGGCGCCATTCCTAGCATTGCAGATCCCACTGAGTTGTACTGTGACAATAATGGTACGATCGCGCAAGCTAAGGAACCCCGGTCACACCAAAGATCCAAACACATACTCAGACGATTTCACTTGATAAGAAAAATCATCGACAGAGGAGACGTGAAGATAAACAGAGTGTCGACAGATGATAATATTGCCGACCCATTGACGAAGCCTCTCCCTTCGTCAAAGCATGATGGTCATGTTAGGGACATGGGGATTAGATGCTTGTAGGATAGATCATAGAGCATAGTGGGAGATTGTTGGTTGTAATGCTTTAGGATGATCCGTGATATGAAATTTTGACTATGTATTGATTCATTGGCTTATGAATGCATTATTTTTCCCGTTATATGATTGGCATGTTTGTTATATTTCGGTAGATATCCTTGAATCATTGCAGATGATTCTAAACTCCCTAGTCAGTTGTCATTGTGGGAACAATGATGAATTAAGACCACCATGAGGTGTGATTGATGATGCTGATCATATGCATTGGATGCAAATCACAATCATGGGTACTTGTTTGGAACGAGTGACTGGATGACACGCATGAGATTGTCATATGGATACGAGTCATGACTTGAATCTCATACAGCAGTTCGTTCTTGGATCCTCATACCTGAGATGTCTAGAGTATATGATATGAGTAGTGGCGTGTCTTGACTGCGTCAAACGTCGTCTTTAACCGGATGATCATAACGGCGTTGCTCAGATACGTTCACGAATCATATGGAGATAATAGACATGCAATACGAGACTTGTCACCTCCGTAGCAGGAGAGATGTCTCTGGGCCCCTCGTGGAAATCGAACTATGAAAAACGCATGGTCACGCTATAGATGAAGTTACATCTATTTTGTCAGTCGATTTGCCAAGACGAGTAAGCGGTTGAACTTGAAGGATTGCTCATACCATGTCCTTGTTCAACATATGACATCGTGAGACAAAGGATCAGAACTCGAGCTATTGCTGCCTTTGTTAGATCATCTCTAACTCTATTCTAGGTGGGTGGTCATGACATCTTGCTAGAGGCTAACCATGTCTTGTGGTTCGGGAAAGGGTTCCGAAACCACTGCCACTTCGAATGGGCCTACAGGGTCACACACCATTATATTTTATGTGTGTATATATGTTTACAAACTAAAATATGTGTATATATATATATAAATTTACAAATATATATATATATATATATATATTTATGTGTGTATTTATGTTTATATATATTTGTGTAAATTTATGTATATATATGTGTATACATTTTAGTTTCGAAATCTAAAGTTTTATTTTTTTAATATTTCTTTTAAATTTTAATTTTGAATTTTTTTAATTTAATTTAAAATTTATTTTTTCAAATTTGTAATTTTGTAATTTTTATAAATTTTAAATTTTAAAATTTATTTTTTAAAAAATTATTTTTATTTTAAATGAATTTAATTTTAATTTTTTAATGACGTGGAAAAATGTTTGACATATGGCGCTAACGTGGAAAATCCGGCGAGCCACGTCAGCACTGTTTACCGGAAACTGTTACAAAGTTAACGGTGTTAATGTCTGTGTACTAATTTGCCAGAAAATTGTGAATTGATGTATTTTGTTGGGAGATTACAAATTCATGTATTTATGTGTTTATTTGCCATTTTCCCTATATATATATTGTAGATATGTATTTTTGTTTTATTAATTATAATTAATTTTATTTTTAATATATATATATATATATATATATACATATGTATGTATATATGTATGAATTTATGTGTATATATATTAATCTAAATAAATTATTCAATTTAAATTTTGTTTAAAATGATGATGTGGCATGATTATGATGATGTGTACATGACTTGGAAGCCATGTCATTGCCACATCATCATTTTTATTTGAATTGTCAAACATAGGAGGTTTTCGACGAATTTTTAAAAAGTTCAGGATTTTATAGATTAATTACACCAAATATATGATTTAATTAGTAACAAAAAATTACAAGTTCATGTATTTATGAGTAAGAAATTAACAAATTGATGTATTTATTTGCCATTTTTCCTATAAAATTTATGTATTTGTCAGTAAAAAATTACGAGATGTATTTATTTGGAATTTTTCCTAATATAAGCATAGTTTTGTTGTTCATGCCAAAACAAATTTTATAGTTTCAAAAATTTACAAAAAAACCCATCTAACTTTAAAAATCTATATAAAATAATAATTATTTATAAATCCAAATAATTATTGTGAAATAATAAATATGATAGTTTTGGATATTTTTTTATAAATATTTAGATTTATCTAGATTTTTGGTGGTTAAATTTTTAAATAATATTTATGAATTTAAAATCTGAGTTATGAATTTATAATTAAAACCTCAATTAACGTAAAAATAATTACACATCATTTTGTAATATAATAATTATATGTATTATACAATAGTTGAGATATTTTTCCCTGTTTTTCTAGCCTTTCATTTATTTGTCAGCGCAACTTATATCTATTTATAGATGCATTTTTTATTTTATTTAACTGAAGAGGAAAAAAAAACGTCTGTCAATCAAGGTACCTACCAACTCCCTCCTCTCGCCTCGCCTCGCCTCTCACAGTAGAGCACAGAGATTCATTCTTTTCTGCTGGAAATCTTTTCAATCAGATTCTGTGATCAGGTTTTTCTCTTTACTAATCCTCCAAGTTCTTCGTGTTTCAGATTGCTTCGGTTTCATCATTCAATCTGAGGTCGTCTTAGCTTCTTTTTCTTAATTTCAATGGATATCCGACTCTGTCGGTTTTTTAAGGGCTAGGGTTATCTGCGTTTGAATTGGTCGTTGGAAGTGTTGGGATATGGTGATAAATGAAGCTTTGGATTCGTGAAATGGGTTGTGTGTTGTGGCAAAAGACACCGTTTAAGCAGAGAGAAACCATAATTTCTGAGTGGTTATTTCGATTTATCATGCCATTGTGATACAGCCTGAGTGATTTCTTCTAGTTGTATTTGATAGCTTTACGCATTCTAATTCGATTGAGTTTCTGCAGTTGCAGGGGAGGTTTCTCTAGAAAATGTTGGAATATGGTGAGAAATGAAGCCTAGGTTGATGAAATGGGGTGTGTATGTGGCCGCCAGGCACGGTTGGGGACAACATCTAAAGCCAAACGGGAAGAGAACTCGAGGGATGAACGATCTAGGCGACGTGCAGAAAATGTGACAGTGACGAAGAGCAATGGTGCTAGTGCTGTGGAGGTGAAAAATGATGAGATCCTGAAGGAGAAATACCCTGATAGGGATAGGAAACCGAGGGTTGAAAGGAGAAGGTCGAAACCAAAATCGCATTTGAGCAATCCGCAAAAGCATTTACATGGAGAGCTGGTTGCTGCTGGTTGGCCATCTTGGCTCTCAGATGCTTGTGGTGAAGCGCTGAATGGGTGGATTCCTAGGCAAGCAGACACCTTTGAGAAAATAGATAAGGTGTGTTTTGTGGGATGCTGCAGTTTTTAATTCTTCATAGTTGACTTCCGTTGCTAGAATCGTTTCTCTGGACTAATGTAGTTTTATAATTTGCCGTAGTTGACTTCTGTTCCTAGACTTGTTCGTTTGGACCAATGTAGTTTTAATCAGTTTAAATCATGTTAGCACTTGAGGGTAATTTTGATATGTAATGGTTATAGGGTCCATACCGGATTACTAACTGCATTTCCTTCTCTTATTTTCCAAATTATAGCCTATCTCATTTTGATACCCTTTGTGTTGGTAGATTGGACAAGGAACATACAGTAATGTCTACAGAGCAAAGGATATGCTGACTGGTAAAATAGTGGCCCTAAAGAAGGTTCGGTTTGACAATCTGGAACCCGAGAGCGTGAAGTTTATGACAAGAGAGATTCTTGTGTTGCGAAGACTTAATCATCCTAATGTTCTGAAATTGGAAGGTCTGGTCACATCAAGGATTTCGTGTAACTTATATCTTGTTTTTCAGTATATGGAACATGATTTGGCTGGTCTTGCTGCTAGTCCTGTAGTGAAATTCTCGGAGCCAGAGGTCAGTCCTACTGCATCTCGTAATTTCACATTTAGCAAATCTGTGTGTCATGCAAATATATAGACCAGTTTGGTTTTTGTGGTAATACCAGTCGCCAGTCGGTTGTTTTTGATGTTGTAGGTTAAATGTTTTATGCGTCAACTGCTATCTGGGTTGGAGCACTGTCATAGTCATGGTGTTCTTCATCGGGACATCAAAGGATCAAATCTTCTTATCGATGAAAGTGGAGTACTCAAGATTGCTGATTTTGGGCTGGCGACAATTTTTGACCCAAATCACAGGCGACCGATGACAAGTCAGGTGGTTACATTGTGGTATCGAGCACCAGAGCTTCTTCTTGGAGCTACTGATTATGGTGTAGGTGTTGATCTTTGGAGTGCTGGCTGTATTTTAGCTGAACTATTGGCTGGAAAGCCTATTATGCCCGGCCATACCGAGGTAGCTGACCAATATAATCTTCACCTTTGACTTTATACATTATTATGATATTGGTTCATTTTCCTATTTACTTGTAGATATCTTTCTTTCTTTTCCCTTAAAACACTTTAGCATGATGTATATGTATAGGGAAAGTTGGTGATTTATCTAAAGATAGGAAATGAGAATCAATAGGGTAATTTTGACAAACGTAAGTGGGATAATTGAGAACAAACGTTTACTCATGGTCATTCTAAACAAAGGGAAACCAACATCCTCGGCTCTGGTAGTTTAGATGTGCTAAAAGTTTTTCGTCTCTCTTTAAATGTTTGATCCTCGTAAAGAATTCTTGTCCAAGTTTACGCATGAGCTTGAATGGGTTTTGTTTGACGAGCATATATAGGCTGACAAGCTTGAATGTCTTGCAACTTTCAAGCAGCAGCAATTACTTATTGGTCCTTTGTGATAGTGATCATAATCTTATGTCATCTACTTAGGTAGAGCAGTTGCATAAGATATACAAGTTATGTGGTTCACCTTCAGAGGAATACTGGGAAAAAGGAAATTTCTCACATGGAGCCATATACAAGCCTCGGGAACCATACAAAAGATGCATAAGAGAGACATTCAAAGACTTTCCGCCATCATCTCTTCCCCTCGTCGACACTCTTCTTTCAGTTGAACCAGAAGATCGGCAAACTGCAACTGCTGCATTGAGAAGTGAAGTAAGTTCTCAAGTTATGTTTTGCTGCTTCTTTCTATGAATTTGTTTATAATGCTAAATGGGTTTGGATTGGTCAATAATGAATTAATGATAAATGTTACTTGTTACAGTTCTTTACTACTGAACCATATGCCTGTGAACCTGCTGATCTTCCTAAATATCCCCCAAGCAAAGAAATGGATGCTAAACGACGAGATGAAGAAGCTCGAAGGTTAGTGAATTTTTCTTTAGTTTCTTAATGCTATTTGAATTGATTCATTCAACTTTTTACATAAATGTGCCTTTATACTTGTCATACGCCCTGAATTTTCTTCAAAAGATGATTCATGCAAAGGGTAAATATGAATATTCATGATAAATCTGCCTATGCAGTAGGGTATGCAAAATATCATGATTTGCCCAATCTTAGCCGCAATACAAACTGGAACTGAACCGGAAACAATCTATTTTTGGGGTCATTGTAATACGTTATCTCAATCCGAATTGTCAAATTGATCTATGTGCCACATTACAATCACTCAAGCCAATTCATGAACCATCATAGAATGCAAAAAGAAGCACAATTTGAATTTCGCCCCAGGGAAGCAGACAGGATTGGATCGCGAATGTCTTGGAAATTCAGATATCCACTTAATATCCATCTCCATAATTCATTATTACTTTTGTGCCTTTGGATTTTCGGATATCTATGTATATACTATATTGATTTTTGTTGGATGCTATTTGGCATCCTCCTCCTAGACCGGAGTAGATCATAGATAATCTGGATATCCGTTCTTTACCCACTTTTATTCAGAGTGTGTCCAAGTGATATCTGTTTAAAAGTAGTAGAAAAGAAGTTAATGGGTTCGATGACTTGTTACCGTGTTGTTGTGCAGACAAGGAGATGATGCTAATAAGCTCCAACTCCAAGGGGATGGTACAAGGAAGAATCAGAACCGGGTTCCTTCTAATAGAGCCATTCCAGCTCCAGAAGCCAATGCCGAAATTCAAACTAATGTCAATGTATGTCCATATAAACTGCTTCTTGTCAATAATAATTGCTGTTCAGTACCGAATTTACACTTCTTGATATATCGTTTCTTGAGAAAATGAATTTGTTGTGTTTAATTGTTTTCGGTACGTCTATTCTTCTAATAGGTTGCATTAGAAACCCCATTTTTCATAGATGTACCAAAGCGTATACCCTTGTTCCTGTGACCCATCTCTGTATGTAGATTAGCGGATCTATACATAAACACGTCTATACACACATGACATGTGAAAATTATTGCATACGTATAAATGCGTAAATTTTTACCAAGCTCTGTTGGTGTACTTTTAATCTTCAATGCCTCCTTGCTAACACAAAATGTATTTATTGTCCTGGTCAATGCATCCAAGAGTCTGTATATGTGGGTGCATATATATGAATACATTAGACATGCAGATCTAAGCATGCATGCAGGCTTACATATGCAAAGACATGAATCAGCTGACTCTTGCAAGTGTATAGGTCTGATCTTCAAGATCTCTTTACACGGTTGGCTCGCTTAAGAACATTGAGCAATACTCAAAATATCCCTTGCTATATTACATATATATACATTCACTTTCCTGATCAATGCATTCTCCGGTCTGTACATATATATGTTCGGTATATGCACATGTATACGTGATCTGACATTTTTTTCTAACTACTGAAGCAGAGACAGAGAAATGTCACGCAGTCGAGCGCAAAGACCAAGAGTGAGAAGTTTCCAGCCCCCCATCAGGAAGGAGGGGCATTAGGGCTTCCATTAGGGGCCTCACAGCACATAAACCCGACTTCAGCCCCTCCCGTTATCGTCCCTCTCTTCACTTCAACTTCCTTCGACTTCTCCAAAGATGACCCGCCCACGCAGGTTCAGACATGGTCTGGTCCATTCGGTCACCCCATAACCGGGACCGCGAACAAGAAGAAGAAGAAGAAGAAAAAGAAGAAGAAGAAGAAGAAAACGACGACGACGAAAGAGAGTGATCAGAATAACAAAACCAGCGAAGAAAATCCATAGAGGCTTCGTCTCCTCCATGTAAACAGTGCAAGTGGTCTGGTTGAAAGCTTTTCTATGCATTATTATTTTTTTGTTGGTTCCCTGTGAAAAAAAATGTTATTTTTTTGCTTACATTACAAAAGCTTGGACTGTCTCATAAATGCTTATAAATAAGCTCTGTTGTTCTTCCGAAAGGTTTATATATCTCATGCTGAGTTGATATTGGATATTTGTTTAGATTAGTTATAGTTCTCTCATTCATTTTATTTCGCATGTCTCTATGTATTTCTTTTTCATCTACTATAGACTACAGTTTTATTTTATATATATATATATATATCTTCGAAATGTCAATATTTGTCGTCACGAGATATCGTGGTTGAATTGCATTGTATGGCATCACGAGGAATCAATGGAGCGGTCTGATGTATAATAATGTATGCTTTATTCTCACGTTATATTTCGTATTTCAGTATGGAGGGTTGTTGATAAATGGATTTGTTTTTCTATTATTCGGATTTGGATTTGGATTCGCAAGATTCAAAGTTTTGGATTTGGGTTTGGATTTGGATTTGAATATTTGCGGGTATCCTAAAACCCATCGCGTGGATACCCGTTTTTCAGCGGATAAGAGATGACATTCGATTTATCTTTAGATTGCCTTTTTTTTTTACTAGATTATAAATAGCTCATTTCAGTTCTGTATGAATCTATAAAATTGAAACAGAAATCAAACCAGTTTCAGAAATATGAAATAATTTGATTTAATGGAAACCCAACTAGATGAGAACCAAAATTTCGGTTAGATTTGGTTGGGTTTGTTCAGGTTTGTATTCGGTAAATATATAATACTACCTCTTTTCCTCAAAGGGAGTTCAAATGCAGAAATGGGGACCACAAACGGTCACTGGTGAATAAAGTCAAAAAACACACATCACAAAACAAATCAAAACATCACACACTTGGGGTTGGGGACATGGAGCCGAAGGACATTAATAAATACGCTCATACACTGTCTCTGTCTTCTTTCGGCTTTAAATGTTACAAAGAGGGGCTTCTCTTCTTTCACTTCAAAGCTCCAAAGAAAAAAACATGACACACAAACTGCTGCTTCTTCTAGTGCACCTCCTCCTCACCACTGTGGCCTCTTCAATGTCTCCTTCTGAAAGAGCCTCACTCGAAGCCATTAGGTACTCTCTAACCGAAATGCCCGGCTCCTCCTTCTTCGCCTCGTGGGATTTCTCGGATTCCGACCCCTGCTCTTCTTTTTCCGGCGTCACCTGCTCCCTCGGGCGAGTCGAAACGTTAACCCTGGGCCCCGGTATCTCGGGTTCCCTCTCCCCTGCTCTCTCCAATTTAACCCGGTTAACCCAACTCATCCTTTTGCCCGGTTTAGTCACTGGCCCGGTTCCATCCGAGCTTGGGTTTCTCCCCTCCCTCCGTGTTGTTTCCTTGACAAGAAACCGCTTAACCGGCTCTATACCGGCCTCTTTCTCCTCTCTTCTAGACTTGCATACACTTGACCTGAGTTACAATCAATTATCTGGGGTTATCCCGCCTCGTCTCACTCGCTTGCCTCACCTCAAAGTCCTTGTCTTGGCTTCGAACCATCTTTCGGGCAACCTCGGTCCTCATGTCTTGAGCCCTTTGTTCCATTTGGACATCAAGATGAACGGAGTCTCGGGTCCGCTTCCTGATTTCTTGCCTAAGTCGCTTCGTTACTTGTCGGTATCTAACAACTCGATGTGTGGTACAATCGAAGTCCTAGAGTCACTCACCGAGTTAACCTACCTCGATCTAAGTGTGAACAAGTTCACCGGAACTATCCCCAACTCGATCTTCCGTCCGTCCGTGGTGCTGCTTCTGCAACGGAACAACTTCACGGGGATGGCAGTTCCAACGTCCTTTTCATTCATTCTTCCAACGGGATCAGTTATCGATCTGAGCCATAATTCAATAGCGGGAGAGCTATCTCGTGAACTCGCTGGAGCCGAGACGCTGTTTCTGAACAACAATCGCCTGACGGGAGAAGTGCCTGGGGATTACATCGACAGCCTCATCAATGGTACCACCAAGACGCTGTATCTGCAGCATAACTATCTCACGAGGTTTCCGTTGCAGCAGCGTCAAGGAGTTAAGTTGCTTGGCTCTGTGTCGTTGTGCTTGTCTTATAACTGCCTTGTGTCTCCGTTCGGATTGTCATCTTGTCCTAAAGACGCGGCCCCCCTTCGCTCGAGGCCTTCTTCCCAATGCTTTAACTTCTTTAATCACAGTTCGATCACTTAAATGTATTTCTTCTCCCTATCTCTTTTTATTACAAATTGTTTTCAAGAATTTGTTACTTAACATGATACAGGGTTTTATCTAGGAATGATTCGAATAACTCTATTTCCGTTCAAATAATAAAATATGTATTACTGGATACATATATATATATATTTGTAATTTCCGAGTCATAGTTCATAAGGCATCCAAAGAGACCCGGAATCACGACACTACTCTATATAAGAGGGACCTTTTTTTTTTTCCAACTCCTTACGGAAATATAAACATTTTTTTCTCTTCATTGTTCTTATATTCAGAACCTCATACCGTTTTTTATAAGATGGAAAAAAAATGTTTACTTTACCGGATTTATGAGGCCATATATATATCCCATGGGAGTCCAAGAAGAAGGGCGTCACGGGTGGAGACGGTATCCGATAACAATGCTGATGAACGCCACCACGCAAACGAATAAGAGGGGGAACCCCACGTTCGCTTGTTTGATTACCTTCTTCCTTCTTAGCTCCGCCTGCAAAACAACATATATACACACCAAAAACCCCCCGTTGTTACCCCAAAAAGGAAAAGGAAAAATATTATACTAACCGAACAACCGTACTAAACAGAGACACTCACCAATTCGTGTTGCAAGCTTTGTCTGTTTTGAGAGCTCAGAGTCCCCTCTTCGATGAGCTTTGTGATGGTTGCATCAGCCTGCACCCAAATTAAAATGCTTCAGTGGTTTCGTATTTAGAATCGAAGGCAGTAAACCTGCAAAAGCAAGTTGTTCTAGTCGCAATAATCTCTATTATTATGAAATCATGAGATCGAGAAAGAAGATAGAAGAAGCTAACAGCCACACATCGTCTGGATGTGAATTTAACCGAAAGGAGGTAAGATTGAGGGAAAATTCAACCTGTTTTAGCTTGGATTCAAGGGCATTGGCCTTCAGCTTCATCTCCTCGATGTCTTTGACCAGCTTCAGCTCATCAGTGGATTTGATATTCTGTCGAGTGAATTCTCTGTCTCTGTCCTTTGTCATCTTCGATTCAAATGGCTCAGTAGCTGAATTTATTTCACTGGCATGCCTCAAATCCTCAGGTGAATCCACCGCAGGCTTCCTCGGAAACTCAATGTTAATTCTTGGCTTAATATCCCTTGTGAAATCTGCATCCTCATGAGACCGTAACTGGTCAAAATCAGATTCCTTTAATAATTTTGATGTGTCATAGCTGCTCCTAGCTGGGTCCAATTCGTCAGTAAAACTGACAGAGCTCTTCTTTGGCGGCTTCAACTCCTTGACATCGTCAGCAATAATCTTGGTTGGTTTGGTCTCTTCATGTCTAACCATCCTAGGCTCCTTATCGATCTCACCCTCCTAAATAGCACATTTGAAAAAGAAACCTGATAAGCATAAGAAACTCGCCTCTTCAAATACAATCCTAAGAAAATCAGATTAAAAAGTGTGCCAAATGAGAGAACAGATAGAAACAGACTACAGAGTTTTGCTTACAATTTGTGGCGGATCAAGGGTTTCGGGTTGGCTAAATACTCGATCCTTGAAGATTGAATCTTCAAAAACAAGGTCCTGCTTCAATGTTCCATTATTCGGAGATAATTCAAATGAATCTGAGGCTGAAACAAGAGTGACTCTGAGTTTGTTCTCCTCTACGTGCTTGCCTTCCTCTTTGGCAAACTGCCAAGGATAACATTTGTACATGATTCATGAAAGATCAGAATCTGAGTTCAATGATAGATGATTAGTACAGGCTGTTATTATGAATTCTAACCATGCTAGCTGTGATGTCTTCATCAGTTGTCCCAGCAGGCACAATGGTGCTCTGGATTAAGAACTTATCTTTGCAAACCATATCTAGAGGGGCTTCTTTAAATGCTTGCATAATGACTGCATTAAGACCATGTACAAACTTGTTAGCCTACAAGACTGCGAGCAAGAATTTCGTCCAAAACTATGTTGTATAGTAAACCACCTAAAAGAATTTTGATATACACTCATTCCCTTACATTTTTTCACTTTAAAAACTAAATGTAAACTCTGGAAACATAAATTACTAAAAAAATGAAAAAAAGTGGGTTTCCAGTTGTACTCAGCAAAGTCGGCAAAGCAAACGATACAGATAGTATGTTTTAATCAATACTTGCTGTACAGAAGGATCATATAACTAGTTCTCCTACTGGCCTAAAAGAGCTAAAAGAAAAGAAAACAAATACAACGCGAGAATATCTGAAAAAATATAAGTTGGCATACCAGTGAATTCATAGGATGAATTTGGTGCAACAATGCCAACATTTGGTCGGACACAATACTTCTTTGGGGATGTGGTTTTGATCTATCAAAAGCCGATATAACAGTTAAATAAAGCTCGATCTCAAGCAAAATCTATAGTCTGAAAATTCAAATACAAATGCAGTATCTTGAAGAAGTTTGTGTTTTAAACCTTGAAAGCAACGTAGTGATGGATTGCATTAGTAAGCTGAACCACACAAGAACTTTGCTTCTTCAATTCAACTGCAAATTAGAAAACCAGTCCATGTGTTATGAATAACAAACAACTGATAGCCTGAAAAGCAAAGCATAGATTTTATCTCCACCGTTTACTGTCTTCTTTTAACATATATAGGAACGGTATATGATCGTCACAAAGTATTCTCTCAATCCTAACATTACATACTAATGCAGCTTCCAAACAATTTAACATCAGAACTTCAACATTTCAAATCCTCGTACTACGCGCACGTATGATCAGGCCCATAGCCCCATAACATCAAATGATTTCAGTGTATAACAGCAATTTGATATATACAGAACAGTTTACAGGCAAACTCAAAACGAACTATATTCCACGTGAATTTTCTTGACAAATAAGAAAAGAAAATTTGTTCCCTCAGATTTTCCATGATCTGGCTTTTACTGCACTAGGTTTTATGGATTGGAGCCAAATTTCCCCAGCGAAACATAATAATGGCAATTCAGCCATTTTTAATTGAAAGTAGATATCATACCTGTGACAATTCCATAGCTTAAATAACATGGGCCACAGTTCACACACACTAAACAGAAAATAATAATTCTCTCACCTACAAACTTTAACGTCCGTGGTTGAATATTCAAAAGTGGCATGTTCATGATGCTGATGCAAAAGTTGGAGAAGTCAAATGGAAATCACTCAGCATCAAACGGCTACCTCTTCTTGTATCAGATCCCTTTTCCACTCCTATATCAAAAACAGAACTTTTTAGTGGAAAAAATCGACAGGGTCCTAACCCAGAAACTGCTACAAACTAGAAAGGCAACAAAACTTGATTACCCCTTCCCATTCAGAGAACATTGCATGCATCTGAATAGGTCTTAGATAAAAGACCTCCCATCACTGCTGACAATAAGGTAGTAGGTACTGAGTGAGCACAAACACAAAGAAAAAAATAAATATGCAGAGTATAAACGATGAAGAGAACAGACTTATATCCCCTTAAAACTTGAATCAGATTCTATTCGGTTGCCCGATATCTAGTTGAGGATTCTCCAAGAAAGCACTGGAATGAAAGATTCTTCACGTAACTCACCCCCCTAACGACAGCCCCATTCGTTGTGTCACAGTAAATAAATCATAATAAACGAAAATTTGCATCACCCAAATCCAACAAACTCGCTACCGGACTAACATGACTCGCTCGACTCGGCTTGAAATTGCACTGAACAATAAACCAGAGGAAGGCGAAAAAACCATTAACAAAGAAGATATAAGCATTCAAACTCAAATGTACATAAGCAGACAGTTTCTTTCGCAACTCTCAGTAGCCTACTACGAGACTCGCTCACACTATCTGACCAGAAACGGACAATAGCGCGAACACGTCGACGACGCATTCTCGAATCAGATCGTTCGAACTCGCCGGAAGACCAAAATAACATTTGTTTTACATTTACGCGTTCTCCCTCATCCTCCGAACAACAGCTACCCAACGAACGCACCTTGTCGGTGACGAGTTCCCGAGTCTCCGGATAATCAAAACCACCGCAGTTCCGGCGTCCAGACTCCAGAGCGACCAGGATTTAACTAACCATTTTCCCCATAGAACTAAAGTTGAAACCAAAGGAACACCAGGCAGGACAGAGACAAAACGACGCGTTTTGGAGAAAGCTCTCCTCGGGATACGTGCATGAAACTCAGATCACATGAATCTTCCAGAAGTCCAACGATATCGATTACCGAGCAAAATCACGACAATAAAACGGGGGAAAACCTATTCGAAGAACATGAAGATGAACTCGAAGGATCAGAAGAAAAAATTCTCACCGGATTCAACGACGAACCTCGGAAACTTCAAATTGATGGATCAATCAAGATGAACTGTACGTACGTATGTATAGAAAGAGAGAGAGAGAGAGAGAGAGAGAGAGAGAGAGAGAGAGAGATGATATTCTCTGCAAAACCTGAAATCTTTGAGGAGCGAAGAAGAAAAGCAGTGAAAGCGAGGTATGGTAATGTGATGGAGATGGTGAGAGCATTTGTTGTACCTCACGACGAATGTTAAAACTAAAACATTTCTTAGAGAAATTATTGTTAATTTGATTTGCTTTTTTGGGCGATTACACACGCGCGGTTGTGTTGCGATTCGAATCATTAAAATATCCGCCCTTTTAAATCAAATTTCTTTATTGTATTTAATTTAATTGTTTTCTCTTATTGTTTTTAATTTTTGATCGGTGGTAAACTGTATCAAAACAAAAACGAAATTGACAAAATATCTCACAAAAAAATAATTTTTATATAATATATTTTTTTTCTAAATACTCAAACTACCCTTTACACTATTTCTCTACGATTGTGTGATAATCTATCTTTCAAAAATCGGTAAGTTTTACAATTTGATCTTTTTTTTCTCCAATATTTTCTTTATCTTCTCCCTTTCTTATATAATTTATCTAATTTATGCAAATACTCTTCTCGTTAATTTTTTCTGTGATATTCTGATCATTTTTTTGCATGTACATAAGGTATTTGATGAAAATGTCTGTACCAGAAAAACTGCGGTAGATGACCTGCGATCTGTGAAAAATAATATGTGTTATGCGTTAAATGACCTATAGTATCTGGCAGATGATTTGCGGTCTGCGGCAGGCCATTTAGCCTACGAACCTATGGCTGCGGACCTGCGGACCTGCAGATATCGCCCTGCGGATCTGCGGCTATCGCCCTACGGACCTGCAACTATCGCCCTGCGGATCTACGGACCTGCGGCTATCGCTCTCCGGACTTGGGACCTGCGGCTATCACCCTGCAAACCTGCGACTATCGCCCTGCGGACCTGCGGGCATGCAGATATTGCCCTGCAAACCTACGGACCTGCGGCTATCGCCCTGCGGACCTGCGCATATCGCCCTGCGCACCTGCAGACCTACGACTATCGCCCTGCGGACCTGCGACTATCGCCCTGCGGACCTGCGGTTATCGCCCTGCAGATCTGCGGACCTGCGACTATGGACTGTGATTTCATTATGACCATATAACTACGACTACGACTCACTACGACCATATACGACTCACTACGACTATTTCTTACGGTTTATCTAATCCATTCAAATACTCTTCTGGTTGATTTCTTTTTCTATGATATTCTGATCATTTTTTTGTATGTACATAAGGTGTTTGATAAAATGTCTGTAAAAGAAAATTGTAGAAGATGACCTGCCCTCTGTGAAAAATGACCTACCTCTGCGGTAAATGACCTACAGCCTACGGCAGATGACATACGGTCTGCCAGATGACTTGTTGCCTACGGCAGGTCATCTTTGGCATCTACAGCACCTATCGCACCTGCTAACTTGCAAGTGTTTTTTCTATATTTATATAAGAAAACAAAATCCATATAAGTGTTTTTTCATGTATGTAGAGGAAAACGAAATTCATGCAAATATTTTTTTATAAATGCAGAAAATCTGCAGGTTATAATAATATAGAAGGATA
>NW_010964598.1:434882-450461 GCF_000463585.1 Tarenaya hassleriana | reverse complement strand
CTGCGCCCTCCTGCGATCTGCGGCTATCGTCCTGCGAGCTCCTGCGACCTGCGGCTATCGTCCTGTGACCTGCTGCTATCGTCCTGCGACCTGCACTATCGCCCTTCGACCTCCTGCGACCTCCTGCGACCTGCGGCTATCGCGTGCGACCTCCTGCGACTTTCTGCGATCTGCGGTTATAATCCTGCGACCTGTGACTGTGATTTCATTACGGCTATATAACCACGACTACGACTCACTACGACTCACTACTACGACCATATAATTACGACTTACTACGACTCACTATGACCATACAACTACGACTACGACTCACTACGACCATATAACTACGACTACGACTCACTACGGTTCACTATGACTCACTACGACCATATAACTACGACTCACTACGATTCACTATGACCATATAACTATGACTACGACTCATTACGACCATAAAACTACGATTACGACCTTCTGTTTTCTCTAATATTTTTTCTATATTCTCTATTTCTTACAGTTTATCTCATCAATCACATATTCTTTTGCATCATTTCTTTTTCTATAGTATTCATATGATCATTTTTTGTGACAATCTATCTTTTAGAAATCGGAACGCTTTGTTATTTGATCTTATTTTTTCTCCAATATTTTTTCTATCTTCTCTATTTTTTATATAGTTTATCTAATCTATTCAAATACTCTTCTCGTTGATTTTTTTGTGATATTCTAATCATTTTTTTGCATGCACATAAGGAGTTTGATGAAATGTCTGTACCAGAAAACTGCAGCAGATGACTTGCGATCTGTGAAAAATGACATGCACTCTGCGTTAAATAACCTATGGTCTCTGGCAAATGACTGTGATATGCCTCAAATGATCTGCGGTCTGCGGCAGGTCATTTGGCCTGCGATCGCCCTGCGGACCTGCCGCAAATGATCTGCGGTCTCAAACATTTTCTCTATCTTCTCTATTTCTTACAGTTTATCTAATATATTCAAATACTCTTCTGGTTGATTTTTTTTTCTGTGATATTCTGATCATTTTTTATGCATATAAGGTGTTTGATGAAATGTCTATGAAAGAAAATTATAGAAGATGACCTGTCGTCTGTGAAAAATGACCTACACTCTGCGGTAAATGATCTACAGCCTACGGCAGCTGATCTACAGTCTGCCAGATGACCTGTTACCTGTGGCAGGTCATCTTTAGCACCTACGGCACCTATCGCACCTGCTAATCTGCAAGTGTTTTTTCTATATTTATATAAGAAAACAAAATCCATATAAGTGTTTTTTCATATATGTAGAGGAAAACGAAATTCATGCAAATATTTTTTTATAAATGTAGAAAATCTGCAGGTTATAATAATATAGAAGGATATGATGGTCATTTTAACTTAAAAAAGTACGAATACAAAGAGTATATAATGCAAAGACTTTTTTTTTGTACATTTATGCAAATTTTCTCTTAATTTTTTTTGGTTTTCCTCATTGTTTTTAATTAATGGACCAAACCGTGAATATTTTTCGTAAGGGTATACGGATTGATTCACATGTATAATGGCAGAACAACAAATCACGATTTTTTTTACGTAAAATATCTCGGATCTAAAATTATGCGAATAATCATTACATGGTAAATTGAAAAATAAATAAATATGATTTATAAAAATGGATTTTCTATTTAAGGAATCGAATAAAATTTTAATACTATATAAATAGGAAATAAATAGAAATTTTAAAAAATAATAATAAACGAGAATACGGAATTATAGAATCTTAAATATTCATTTTTTTACAAAATAATGTCCGAAATGAAAATTTATGTAAATTTTATTTCGAACATAATCATACAAAAAAACATGTTTGAGCAAAATACCACAAAAGTATGTTTGAAATACATTAGGGAATCTCCCAACAATCTTGTTACTTTCAATAAGAAAACACGTGTCACCAAATGGTCACAATTGGACAAAAAGAAGATTGTGTTTGAAAATTAAACGCATGCATCTCTTACCATTTTGACATCAATCAAATTTAAAGACCATACTATATAATTTTTTTAGATATCTTAATGCTAATATCATAACAAAAAACTAAACAGAAATAAAATTATATTTAAAATTCAATATGTTTAATAAAAATAAAATCTAAACATTCGAATCAAACCTAAATATAACACAACCAACTAAATTACAAATATTTTTTAAAATAAAAAATCTTATATAAAAATAACTGAACCTATAATTAAATTTCATTAAAATATCACAATATATCCATTTTCTAATTTAAGTTTAAAATTTATTAAAATAAAATATTTATTATTGTTTTCTCTTACCATTAAAATTATGAGGTAAACTCATTAAACTAATTTAATTTAATATGATTATAATATTAATTAGATAACCACTTAAATTCGATTAATAGAATAATGAAACTCAAATTCAAATCAATAGGAATCGAATCCAAATCAAAACGAAACGAATTGAAATGAATGATCCAAATCGAATCCCAAGCGAAACCGACCCTATATAAAAAACAAAAAACCGAAGGTATATATATATTCTATAAATGAAATACTCAAACTCTAATGTAACCGAAATAATCGAATTGCTATGTACGTAGTCTTTTAATATAATTTGGACTTAAATTAATTATATCAGATATATATTTCAACCGAATGTATATTATAAATTAATATATAATCAGATATAATTTCACTCATAAATATTATAGAAGTATATTAATTCATAAATTAATTGATTTAATTGAGTTATGTGTGGAAGTGTATCGGATCTCAAATGCGAGACGATAGAATCGAACGAAAGAAAATAAAAGATACCAATATTTAACGTGGTTAGGCAGAATGCTTACGTCTATGGCGAAGAATAACACAAACTCCACTATATCGGTAAACAATTGTGGAATACAAGTTACAATACATATTCAACCCCACTTCTCAGATCTCCAAGACACAATCTTTCTCTCGTAACATTCAAAAAAAAAAATATCCCAAATATATCTAAGAATCTCACCGAAACAAATATCTTAGATATCTAAAAAAAACCCTGAAAACCCTCAAAAAAGAACCCAAGAATTGGGTTTCTTACAGAAGAAGAAAGCTTCTTCTTCCCACCCTCTTTCTTCTAAAGAGATGATTGGCTACATCGCTGCCAACCGTAAACAGAGCGGTTGCGATTTCTGACAGTTGGTGGCAGTTGCGAAACTGATTGATCAAACAGCAGCCAAACGCTACCGCAGCCAAACCTTAAAAATCAAAACGCTGCTTTATGGATAAGTTTCGGTAGCGCTACCCTGCGATTAAATCAAAAGTCCAAACCACCCTTATTAAAAAATTTAAAAAACCCTAAAACTCTCTTCATTTTCTCTCTTGCTTGAGAGTTGAAACCCACACACGATCTTCATCTCCGTCAAACCCACTCTCTTCTTTGTTCTTCTGTCGATTAGTGTTTTTCGCTTTGCTGGAGCTCATCGGAGTTCATCATCTCCGTCATCTCCAGATATATCTCTGTTTCTGCGAAAAATCCTCTCAGATTCCCTTTTCTCGTTGTGGATCTGTTTGTTTATTGATATGGATGTGAACTTCAAAAATCTGATGATATGGATCTCTTTGGCTGCTACTATTTGGATGTGTTTGGTGATATTCTCGACAAAAACACCGTATTGTGAAATGAAGTTTGTTGGATAATGGCGATCTCGATCATGTCCTGAATGTGTTCGGTGAAATACCTGAACGAGATGGTGTTACCTAGAAAATGATGATAAAGGACTTGTCCTTGTTTTGTTGTCGTGTGGGTCTGTATATTTACCGAAGTGTTTCAATTGAATCGAGGTGTGAGAAACATGAAAGTGTTTCCTCTTTCGAACGTTCATATCTCCAAGTGCCCGATATCACATCCGATGGATGATGAAATACTGGTGGTTTTGAGTTAACAAAAAAAAAAAATACTAGTGGTTTGTTTTCAGTTTATTCTTGTTAAAGTTTGAATTTAAGATTGTAACTTCTCTGTAACAATTTAAGACAATTACTAATGTTTACAAAGATTAGTACTTAGAATGAAAATATAGAAAAGAGAGTTAACAAATATACACATATATATAGAGAGAACATGGTAACTATACGGACAACAGAAGTAATTATGTACAATTAGTGTTTGATGATCAGTTTATTTACATCACAGGATTCAACTCGCATTGATGTACAATCTATATATACATATTTTATTTTATTTTATTTTTTAATTGTCTAAATACATAACTTTGTGTAAAATATTATATATATATATATTATTGATGATTTTGTTTAGTTATTACGATTTGAATTTAATTTTTGATATTATGTTTTAATAGTATAACATAATTGTATAATTTTTAGATTTATCCAATAATTAATTTTAATATTTTTATTATATATTTTTTAATTAAAAATAAATTAAAATTAATGGAATTTATATTGTAAATATTTTTATATTATTATATTGTAAATTATAAAAAATATTTTCAAATAATAATATAAAAAATTATGTCTTTTTTGATAATTTACTTCAAAATGCAACCACAACCGTGTATTCACTTCTAATCGCAACCAACTGCAATCGTCACCAACAGTCATTTACTAACCATTCAGTATCAACCACCCACAATCGCTACCAAACATTCTGAAAACGTTATCACCCGCAATCACAATCACAACGGTATAACCAGTCGAGTCCTAAGTGTTGCTTTGCTTGGTGATGCTTCAACATGTAAACTAAGTCCCTATTTATAGGGAAACCCTGCAAACGAACTTGTGCCTATGAAAGAAAGCCACCAAACCTTCACGATGGTGTTGGATTTTTCAAATAAAGAAATCACCCATGCATTTGTCTGCCACCATTTAGTTGATGTCACATCGTTCATAATCTCCACCTTACATTCAATTGCAAAATCAAACGAGAGAGGATGTCTCCAACTGTGCCTCAAGGCACTAAAATGTCCGACTAAAATGTCCGAAGGCGTTCAAATGAGCAAGATGTTGACCAAGGTCAAACAATGATTGAACTTGATCGCGGTAATCACCTTAGTCAATATGTCTGCGAGATTATCAATAGTCTTCACCTTCGTGAGATGTATAATACCTTCTTCGATAATCTCTCGCAAAAGTGAAAACGAAAATCTATGTGTTTTCGTGTATGGTAGACTTGATTTTTGGCCAAGTGAATAGCACTCTGACTATCGCAGTATACAGAAATGTTTTCCTGTTCAACTCCAAACTCACAAGTAAACTATGCAACCAAATAGCTTCCTTCACAGCCTCTCCAACTGCCATATACTCTGCCTCTGTCGTAGACAAAGCCACCGTAGACTGTAAGGTAGACTTCCAACTCACCAGAGCTTTCGCCAGTGTAAACACATATCCAGTCGTTGACCGACGCTTATCCAAATCACCAGCGTAGTTGGAATTAACATATCCAACACACAGTGACCAAGTGATCCATCATGTTGAAACACCAATCCAAAGTCCAAGGTCTTCAGAATATACCTCAAAATCCATTTCACTGTCTACCAATGTCCTCTTCCAGGATTGTGTATATACCTGCTCACCACTCCAACGACATGTGGAATGTCAGGTCTGGTACACACCATCGCATACATCAAGCTACCAACCGCATTTGCATACGGAACCTTCGTCATGTACTCATGTTCCTCATCTGTGGTAGGAGATAAAGCCGAACTAATCTTGAAATGAGGGAAAAATGATGTACTTACAGGTTTTGACTTTTCATCTAAGCTAAAACGTTGAAGTATTTTCTTCAAATATTGCATCTGCGACAAACAAAACTTGTCTATCTTTCTATCTCTACTTATCTCCATCACAAGAATCTTCTTTGCTTCTTCAAGATCCTTCATCTCAAACTCTTGATTCAACTGAACCTTCAACTTGTCGATCTTCGATTGGCTCTTTGATGCGATCAACATGTCATCCACATACAAAAGAAAGTAGATGAAAGATCTATCTGGTAACTTGTAGAAATAGACACAATCACTACACACACAAAAAAACAGCCTTATATCAACGGATATTATCAACGGATTTTGCCCGTTGAACTCTTTTCAACGAATTCTCAACGGATAAATCTCGTTGCAAATGTCAACGGAATTCAACGAAATAGCAACGGATGTTGCAGCGGAACATTTCCGTTATTATTCCGTTTATAATTACAACGGAATAGCAACATAAGTTTCCGCTGATATATTTCAACGATTTTATTCAACGGACTTCAATCGTGGATTAATTTCAACGGCGGTTTATCAACGAATACTGGTCGTTGAAATTAGTGACGGATATCTGTTACTATTTGTGGCCGTTAGTTACAACGAATGTCCGTTGATAATTGTAGCCGTTTTATTTTCAACGGACATCCGTTGATATATCGATTATGTAGCAAACCTCGGCCCCCTCCCTCCCATTCGCACCAAAATCTCTCAAAATGTCTTCTTCTTCCTCAAATCGAAATATACATGTTTCAAGGCAGTGGATGTATTGTAGAGAATCCAACAATAAAAGAAGTTACACCGGAGTTCTGTGCCGGTTTGGAGCAATTTATGATTTTTGTTTCAATGCAACCTTTATGTCAAGAGCGTGGAAAATTGCAATGTCCATGTAAAGGTTGTAGAAATTTAAAATTTCTAAGCTAAGAAGTGGTGTGCAAACATCTATATCGAAGGGGTTTTATGGATGATTACTACATATGGCATATGCATAGAGAAGAAGTCAGGACAACGAAGAATACTGTTGTATGGACACAGACAGAGGAGGTAGAAGCAATTGGAGAAAATCAATCTTTTGATTTTGAAACAAGAAATTCATATGCTCAAATGGTGACAGATGCTTTTCCGGGGGTATTTCAGCAAGTTCAAGAAGAAGAAGAAGAGCCGAATAATGATGCAAAAAGATTTTTCGACATGCTCACGATGGCAAATCATCCTATATATGAAGGATGCAAATAACGCCAGTCTCGATTATCATTAGCATCAAGATTGATGAGCATGCAAACAGATTATAATGTTACTGAGAATTGCATGGATTCGTTTTACAAGACATTACGTGAGTATTTACCTGAAAACAATCAAGCTCCGCAATCATATTATGATACAAAAGAAATCTTGAAGTATTTGGGAATGCCTTATGAAAAGATTGATGTCTGCAGAAATAATTGTATGCTTTTTTGGGATACTGATAAAGAGTTGATGCAGTGTAAATATTGTGGAGCGAATAGATATTGACCAAGTAAGGAAAGATCTCGTAGAAAAGTGTCATATAAGAAGATGTTCTATTTGCATGTGTCGTATAGATTGAGAAGATTATATGAATCTAAGAAAACGACATCACATATGAGATAGCACGCAAATAATTCGAGCTCGATAGAAGATATGCAACATCCATCCGATGGCATTGCATGGAAAGATTTCAATAAGGTATTCCCTGATTTTGCTGCTGAGCCTCGGAATGGTTATCTCTGCTTATGCACGGATGGTTTTAATCCGTACGGACAATCTGGCATGCAACGAGAAATGGGACGAAAACCGTCCATCATTGAGTTGGTTGATCGGACGCATAGACGTTCCGATGGTCGGTTTGTCGATCCTCGAGCTGAACGGGTGTTGGGACTAGTGAACGAGAAGTTATCACAACTCACCCAAACAGCGGCTGCCAGTTTATCGTCGGGCACTAACTTGTCTTCTACCGATCAAGACAAATGTTATGTTGAGGTATAAAATCAAATTTATTTTTTCAATATTTAAATTATATTATTATTGATTAAATAATTTATATATAATATACATTATTTTGTAGTCTGTTGAGCAGAACAAAGGTCGCATCTACGGTTTAGGAGGACTCAAGAGAGATTTGCTGCAAGATTTTGGATCGCCGGTTCATCCGCAGGTATAGATCGATACCGACCAACAACGTCGGATAGAACAACTTGAACGATCACTCCAACATCAGAAGGAAGAGACGGAGTGGCAGATGGCGGAACAACAGGCGAAATGGGCAGAGCAACAAGAGAATATAACTAATCTCGAATATATGATCGAGCTGCTTAGAGGAGTTCATCCTCCACCTCCCTCCACGACACCTTCAGCCGACAGAACCTCCAGCGGTCGAACTCCCGGAACGACCGAAGATGAAGAAACCGAAAGTTTGAATTAGTTTTCGGTTATTTAATTTTATAATTTATATCGAACCTGATTTAATTATACGGTTTAATATTTTTATTTTAAATATTTATATTTTTAATTTATATATATATATATATATATATATATAACCGGATATCAACGGATATATCCGTTGACAGAATCATTATCAACGGATGTCTTTTGCTACAACCGTTGAGATTAGTGACGGATTTTTTCACCGATCATTGTCGTTGCCAATTTGCAACGGTATTTATCAACGGATGTACGTTGAAATATGGAACGAAATATATCAACGAAATTCCGTTGTTAATATCAACGATTATGTCGTTGAAATATAACAACAGATATATTCGTTGCAAAAAACGTTGAAATGTATCATCGAAAAATTATGTTTCCATATCGTTGCTATTATCAACGGAAAAATATCGTTGAAATACCGTTTATAATATCAACAGATTATAACGGAAATTTAATTTCAACGACCGATTTACAACGGGTTGTGTCCGTTGAAAAATCCGTTGAAATCGTCGATTTTCAACGGATATTTGGACTATTTCAACGGAAAAATCCGTTGATATTCGGGGTTTTTTGTAATGAATGATCATACTTGCTCCTTGTGCACCCTTGCCCGATCATGAACTTGTCAAATCATGTGTACCACCGCATGGGAGATTGCTTCAGTCTGTACAACGATTTGTTCAACTTGCAAACCCAATCTTCTTTACCAGAAACAGTAAAACCTTCTGGCTGAGTCATGTAGATTTTCTCTTCCAAATATCCATGTAAGAACGCCGTCTTCACATCAAGTTGAGCTAGCTCCAAATCAAACTGAGCTACCAAGACCAATGAAATCCGAATGGAGGTATGTTTCACAATTGGAGAAAATACCTCATTGTAGTCGATACCCTCCTTCTGAGCATAGACTTTTGCTACCAACCTTGCCTTGTAGCAGACATCAGTCTTGTCAGGAAATCATTCTTTCTTCACGTATACTCATTTGCACCCAATCGCCTTCTTTCCACTTGGTAACTTTGCCAGTTTCCACGTATTGTTCTTCCGGAAAGATTCCATCTCTGCTACAACCGTTGAGAGTAGTGACGGATTTTTCCACCGATCATTGTCGTTGCCAATTTGCAACGGTATTTATCAACGGATGTACGTTGAAATATGGAACGAAATATATCAACGGAATTCCGTTGTTAATATCAACGATTATGTCGTTGAAATATAACAACAGATATATTCTTGCAAAAAACGTTGAAATGTATCAACGAAAAATTATGTTGCCATATCGTTGCTATTATCAACGGAAAAATATCGTTGAAATACCGTTGATAATATCAACGGATTGTAACGGAAATTTAATTTCAACGACCGATTTACAACGGGTTGTGTCCGTTGAAAAATCCGTTGAAATCGTCGATTTTCTACGGATATTTGGACTATTTCAACGGAAAAATCCGTTGATATTCGCGGTTTTTTTGTAATGAATGATCATACTTGCTCCTTGTGCACCCTTGCCCGATCATGAACTTGTCAAATCATGTGTACCACCGCATGGGAGATTGCTTCAGTCTATACAACGATTTGTTCAACTTGCAAACCCAATCTTCTTTACCAGCAACAGTAAAACCTTCTGGCTGAGTCATGTAGATTTTCTCTTCCAAATATCCATGTAAGAACGCCGTCTTCACATCAAGTTGAGCTAGCTCCAAATCAAACTGAGCTACCAAGACCAATGAAATCCAAATGGAGGTATGTTTCACAATTGGAGAAAATACCTCATTGTAGTCGATACCCTCCTTCTGAGCATAGACTTTTGCTACCAACCTTGCCTTGTAGCGGACATCAGTCTTGTCAGGAAATCATTCTTTCTTCACGTATACTCATTTGCACCCAATCGCCTTCTTTCCACTTGGTAACTTTGCCAGTTTCCACGTATTGTTCTTCCGGAAAGATTCCATCTCTGCTACAACCGTTGAGATTAGTGACGGATTTTTCCACCGATCATTGTCGTTGCCAATTTGCAACGGTATATATCAACGGATGTACGTTGAAATATGGAACGAAATATATCAACGGAATTCCGTTGTTAATATCAACGATTATGTCGTTGAAATATAACAACAGATATATTCGTTGCAAAAAATATTGAAATGTATCAACGAAAAATTATGTTGCCATATCGTTGCTATTATCAACGGAAAAATATCATTGAAATACCGTTGATAATATCAACAGATTGTAACGGAAATTTAATTTCAACGACCGATTTACAACGGGTTGTGTCTGTTGAAAAATCCGTTGAAATCATCGATTTTCAACGGATATTTGGACTATTTCAACGGAAAAATCCGTTGATATTCGGGGTTTTTTGTAATGAATGATCATACTTGCTCCTTGTACAATGTGCCCTAGAATGTCTACAAATATATAAAATCGAGTGAAATACGCTAGACATCCTATATCAAAACATCACCCGAAATACGTGTTATCATGGATGTTTCTTAAAATGGTCATTAAAAGGTGAGATATTGGCTGCAATTGAGAGGGATGGTGATAACAGAGTGTATCCCATAGCATGGGCTGTAGTACGTGTCGAGAATAAAGACACATGATAACACGTATTTCGGGTGATGTTTTGATATATGATGTCTAGCGTATTTCACTCGATTTTATATATTTGTAGACATTCTAGGGCACATTTGGCTTCAATATTGGTTGGTTGTGTTCTTTAGTGGTTAAACATGAATCCACCCATAAAGAGAGCAAACGGAGTGGAAAACATGGAATATGGAACATCACGGACGAACCGGGATCATTTGGAGTGTCTCCAGGGAAAACGTGAAGCTCAGAAAACGTCAGATCTTGCAAGTCCAATAACTTTCACTCTACAAGTCCAAATCATGCATTCTCTACATTAATGGAAAGCTCTCTTCAATATCTACGCATAACGCCAAGATCACCCAAATCCGATGTCGGAGCAGAAAGTTATGAGCAAATTTGTGAAGCTCGCCAAAACTGTTAAGTGACACGATCGTGTCACTTTCAGTCACAGATCGGGTCACTTACCAGATTCTGGAAATATTTCGAATTTTGGCCCAGAAAAAGAAGGATTAAGTAGGGTTAGCCCCCAAGGTCGAATTCATTCATACTTTTCATATAGAATACACCCTAGAGCACACAAGAAGAGAGAGATTATCAAGAGGCAAGAGATCGGAGCAGAAGATGGAGATTACGAAGCCGGGAAATCGACTAAGCATTATTCCTTTCTTCTATTTTACGATGTTTTGTTGTATTGATATGAACCCCGACGTCTCGATGTTTAGCGAATAGTCCCATAGTTGTAGGTTAGAGATTTGCTCTTGTCACCTCCTACGCAGGAGAGATGTCGCTGGGCCCCTCGTGGAAATCGGACTGTGAAAATGCGTGGCCACGCTATAGATGAATGTACATCTATTTTATCAGTCGGTTTGCCTAGACGAGTAAGCGGTTGAACTTGAAGGGTGGCTCGAACCATGCCCTTGTTCAACATACGACATCGTTAGGAGGTGACAAGTCCCGTATTGCATGTCTACTATCTGCATATGATTCGTGAACGTATCTGAGCAACGCCGTTATGATCATCCGGTTAAAGACGACGTTTGACGCAGTCAAGACACGTCACTCCTCATATCAGATACTCTAGACATCTCAGGTCTGAGGATCCAAGAACGAACCGCTGTATGAGATTCAAGTCATGACTCATGTCCATGTGACAATCTCATGCGGGTCATCCAGTAACTCGTTCCAAACGAGAACCCATGATTGTGACTTGCATCTAATGCATATGATCATAATCATCTATCACACATCATGCTGGTCTTAATTCATCATTGTTCCCACAATGATAACTGACCAGGGAATTTAGAATCATCTGCAATGATTCAAGGATATTTACCGTAATATAACAAACATGCTAATCATATAACGGGAAAAGTAATGCATTCATAAATCAATGAATCAATACAAAGTCAAAATGTCATATCACGGATCATCCTAGAGCATCACAACCAACAAGAACGCCGTCTTCACATCAAGTTGAGCTAGCTCCAAATCAAACTGAGCTACCAAGACCAATGAAATCCGAATGGAGGTATGTTTCACAACTTGAGAAAATACCTCATTGTAGTCGATACCCTCCTTCTGAGCATAGACTTTTGCTACCAACCTTGCCTTGTAGCGGACATCAGTCTTGTCAGGAAATCATTCTTTCTTCACGTATACTCATTTGCACCCAATCGCCTTCTTTCCACTTGGTAACTTTGCCAGTTTCCAGGTATTGTTCTTCCGGAAAGATTCCATCTCTTCTTCTATAGCCTTCTTTTACTTCTCACTTTCAGAACTCTTGACTACATCCTTGTAAGTGATAGAAATATCAACATCAATCACCCGAAGTGCAAAAGCCACCGCAACATATCAAGCATGCATTTTCAATGTTCTTGTCAGCTTACGAAGTGCAATGGGAAGTTCTTTCTGAGGTTCTTAGGTGGAAATCTCATCTTCTTCTTCGAAATCTTCAGCATCCTCCCCTCCCATAGGAGGTTCTTCGTTCGCTAGAACAAATTTCGCAGTCTTAAACTCCACCTGTTGTGGACTACGCTCTACCTGTCGCTGAGCACCACCAACTTGCTACTTTAGCATGGTCAGCTCATCAAACATCCCTACTAGCAATGATTTTATTTGATTCAAGGTACCTGTTGTGGACTACGCTCTACCTGTCGCTGTCCACGGTGTAGACTCTCGCCCGGAAAAGTAGAATCCAAAACAACGTGTGAAAAGAACCAATAAGAGGGATAGAGAAGGCTTAGCTCTGCGAAATTCGTTAGCTCGCAACGAAGTTAACTCACGTCAAACGCAAGAGCTCTCACAAACTCTGTAAACTGGAACCGATCCAACATTCTCTTGGAAGTCGATGCTCATCTCTCGTGTGCCGATGTAAAAGCTCACAGAACAACAAACGTTATCCGGACAAAAGCATAATAATAGCAATGCATTCCGAAGGATCCAAAATACAATCATGGTCTCTACTACCTATGCTACAAAGAAAAAGAAAAAGAAAAGTTACCTAGTGCTCGGGTTGCCTCCCGAGAAGCGCTTGTTTAACGTCATTAGCTCGACCTATCTTGCTCAAATGATGGGAGGGTCTGAGAGTGATGAATCTGGAGGTCGGGGTGGTGGTCTATGCGAGTGTCTCACATACTCTGATTTCTCCTCACGTGTCATCCATGCTTGATCATCTGGAATGGAAGAGTGAAAAACAAGTATGGAATTATTAAAAAAAATGCTTACTTGTTTCCACTAGCCTGAGGATGACGTCTAGATGCTTCCTATCATCTGAGAAACAGACATCGTCTGAGTCACATGTGATGCGGTCCAAGTCAAGTTTCGGAAATAAATCACTCGGGCTTGCTTTGGTCCGATCAATCTCAAGTGTATGGGAGATAGACTCATATTCTGTTTTCTCCTTCATTTAGCAATCGAGTAATCTCCCAAATCGCCTCCCAATTGTTGTAGATGTTCTCGTCACCTGTAATCATAGTAACGGGGAGATCAAACTAGTGTAGATGGTTAGTTTAAAAGAAATACTAAAACTATACATAGGACTCGACTCAAATATATACACAAAAGACTCGAAAAAAAAGACAACTCAATATATATACAAGCAAGATCTAGAATCGATAAAGACCTAGAAATAGGCTAATCAGTCCCCGGCAACAGCGCCAAAAACTTGATACGTGTGTACCGAGTCAAGAATTTATAACCCGATTCACAACTCACCGCAAGGATACGGATCGTCGTAACACGGGGTCGAACACGAGGACCGGTTGCTAAATCCAAATCTAAATCGAAAATAGATCAAAGCAAGCAAGCAAGTGATGATGGAAGTATATGGAATCTATAGGAAACGAAATAAGAAAGCAAGTAAAAAGTGAGAAACTTATCAAGCAAGGATGACTACGGGTGTCGGGATCGTATTCGCGTGTATGGGTATATGCTAAGCATGCGAGAATAACGATTATGACATGTGTTCGGGAATCATCAAGCAACAAAGATAGAGAATTCACCTCTCGGTCTACTAACTCCCTACCTACAAAGTAACTCGTCAATCTCTCGATCTATTCAAGTTAACCCTAGGTGCATGAAGAAAGCTATCATCAACCCTAGAACGATTAAACCATATCTCTATGTGAATAATACGATCTATCCTATTGATTTTGATCTGAAACCAACTCATATCTCTATGTAGTTTAGAATCTAAGATAATTGACCAATGGATTAGCAAACATCAATCCAATAAAAGTGCAAATCAATAGAACCGAAACAAATCAAAACCGAAATCCAAGTTAGGGTTCAAACATACCCAAAACACAAACGAATCCCTAACCCATAGTCGTGGATCTACTCACGGTTCATAGAAAACAATAAAAAGAACAGAGAAAAGGAGATAAAAGAAAGGAGAGAAAAGCTCATGTAGATGTGTAGTCTCCACGATCGAATCTTCCTTCTTCTTCCCGAAATCCCGTGAACTCCTATTCTTCTTGTTGGGTTTCGCTACGGGTTCCTAGCATGCAATCATATCGATCTAGGGTTTGGTTTACTAGGTTTTATGTAGCGGAAGAAAGATCTAAACCTAGTCAAACGTCACACGCAACCAAACCTGCAAAACCCGAATAGATCGTGTATATCATCGTGGGATTCGAATACTTACCTCGCTCTTTCAAGATCTAGAAGTATCAATCGATCCAGGGCCTGTTTTAATCACCCAGAGTTGAAAGCACAACTCCTCTACACGTATCCACACCGGCGGGATGATTTCCAACACTTTGGAACGTATCTGCTAGGATTTGTGAAGAGAAAACGATGTCATTGACTTGGAATCGATATTCCATTCTATAGAACTCAAAATCAAGCTTCTCTAAGCTCTCATGAGTGTCTTGGACGTCTGAGGTTCGTTCTCTAGGGTTTGTGGTGGCTCGCTTATTAATTAGGATTGCCCAAAACCCTTAAAACGCGAAATAGGAAATCTACCCGAAAGTCGGACCGTCTGGTCTAGGTCTTGGACCGGACGGTCTGGCTTTCAACGCAGAACAGACGGTCCATAACTACTCATAGAACGGACGATCAGTACGTCTGGACCGTCCGGTCCAGATCTGGACCGGACGGTCTGGCCGTCTGGAACACTTCCAGCTCGTTCCGTGGTTCCTTTCTCGCGTCGTTCTCTTCACGTGTGATCCATCCCTAATGGTGTGTGACCCTGTAGGCCCATTCGAAGTGGTAGTGGCTTCGGAAACCCTTTCCCGAACCACAAGTCATGGTTAGCCTCTAGCAAGACGCCATGACCACCCA
>NW_010964598.1:426916-432631 GCF_000463585.1 Tarenaya hassleriana | reverse complement strand
ACGCCATTCCACTGTGGCGTTTCAGGTGGAGTCAGCTGTGAGACAATCCCACAATCTGCCAGATAGTCAGTGAACTCTTGGCTCATATACTCGCCACCTCGATCAGATCGAAGCAACTTGATCGTCTTGCCAAGTTGGTTCTGTACCTCGTTTCTGAAAATCTTGAACAATTCAAGCGTTTCAGACTTATGTCTCATCAAGTAGACATAACCGTACCTACTGAAATCATCAGTAAACGTAACAAAGTACAGATAACCTCCTCTAGCGGGAGAGCTCATAGGACCGCATACATCACTATGTATGAGTTCTAGCAACTCTGTAGCCCGTTCTCCTTTTCCAGAAAAAGGAGATTTTGTCATCTTGCCCATCAAACAAGAATCGCACGATTCAATTGACTCATAATCAAAAGAATCAAGAAGTCCATCAGAATGAAGCTTCGCTATGCGTTTCTCGTTGATGTGGCCAAGTCGACAATGCCAGAGATAGGTCGGGTTTAAGTCGTTCGGCTTAAACCGCTTGGTACTAACATTATAGATCGACCTGTATCCAGATGGTTCATCTTCCAAAATATAAAGGCCATTAAACTGGTAACCTTTACCATAGAATAAATCGCCTCTATAAATGGACAGACATTTGTTCTCAATAACAAATCTGAAACCATCTGAGTCTAAGCATGAAATCGATATGATGTTCCTACTGATGGCAGGTACAAAATAACAATCATGCAACTCTAATACTAGGCCAGAAGGTAAAGTCAGATCATAAGTCCCGACGGTTAATGCAGCAACTTTTGCTCCATTCCCGACACGGAGATCTACTTCTCCCTTTGCCAATTGTCTACTTCCTCGCAGTCCCTGCACATTTGCACAAATGTGCGAGGCACATCCGGTATCTAATACCCATGATGAAGAAGTACATAAGTTGGCCTCTATAACGAAGATACCAGAAGTTGAAGCTTCTGCAAGCTTCTTCTTCCTTTGATCTTCCATGTAGAGTCTGCAATTTCTATACCAATGCCCGATGGCATGACAGAAATAACACTCTTCCTTCTTGGGTTTGGGCTTAGGCTTAGTGACAACACTTGTCAATTTCCTTTTGCCCTTACCTTTGGAACGCTTCCTCTTGCTGGAACTCTTTCCAACAATCACCATATCATTCTTCCCTTGGCTCCCAGCTTTCTCTTGGAATGACACATTCAACTGATCAACTATCAAAGAATTGTCCATGTCCTCTAATTGCTTACGCAATTCCGAAGGCATCTTTCCAAGCATCAAGCTGGACACGTCCAGATCATCATCCTCATGCTTCCAATAAGCATCAATGATCGATTTAGACGCCGTGGTCAGAGGCTTATCCTTCATAAGGATAGATCGCATGGTGAGATTAACCAGATTCCTGCAACAGATATATACTACAGAAAAAGACAAACAAACAGACAGAAGATATGTAAGTCGCTTAGTACACATACTAACACAGATAATAGGTGCAATATGACAGGCTCCCACTAAGAAAAACACCCTCAATGAGTTTCCAAGTTAGCTAGGATCCATATTTCACATGCTTTTGAGTCAGCTAGGGCATGACGCTCAAAACCATGCTATTTAAGTAGACAACACTTTGTCAATCACATCCTATGTGATTCCTAGATGTGTATGGGATAGTGATACGCTATCACTGCATGTTCCTCATCCCATCCTTACCATTAGGTTCAAGTCCGACTTGATAACCCAATTCAAGCTCAACCATATTCGAGCTATGAGAATCACGATTTCTCCATACTGCCTCACCAAGATAATCAGGCACGCTCAGCTAGGGCATGACCCGTAACCATGACGATCGAGGCCTTGACAGCTGCTCTACTAATGGGCGGTAATAGCTTGAAATTGCAGGAGGCATATGTGACTTGAGCACTATGATACCTTGACTGGGTTCAAGTCAGTTCAGTCAAGTTGTTCCGATCAACTCAGTCGAACTACTCTTAGTTCGATTGAATCTTCTGTGTACATAATCCTTTGGCCAAACAACACTTGCTTGCTTCAAATTATGTACCGAAACACTCTCATTGGTTAAACATTCATAATGTTCATCCAATATGCATCAAAATCTTGGCTCAGACACTTGAAACGATGCAACAACTACATCTAACAAAGTCTGATCAACTGACTCGGTCCGAGTCAACACTTGATTCGGTCCGAGTCAGAAGCCGAAATCATCTACAGATCAATCTGAATCAAAACTTATCAATCGGACACTTTCTGTACTGACTCTGTCTGAGTCAAAACTGGCTCGATCCGAGTCAGAAGTCTGTGAGGCCGAGTCTGTTCATTTTGGTTCGTTCTGACTCGGTCGAGTCAACACTTGACTCTGTCCGAGTCAAAACTCTGATCTGTCGTTCTGACTCTGTCGAGTCAAAGCTCTGACTCTGTCGAGTCAAAACTCTGACTCTGTCCAAGTCAAAACTCTGGGAGATCTCTCGTTCGGACTCGGTCGAGTCAACACTTGACTCTGGCCGAGTCAAAACTCTGGTAGACACTTTTTGGCCACGAGATCTAGGGTTTCACCCCATTTCGATGCGCCATCAAGCCGTCTTCGACCCCCAAACTCATCCATGCATCATTCAACAATCAAAATCATCAAACAAGCATAGATCTCATGTTTACATGCATTCTAACCATTAAAATCATGAAAAACATGCAAAGATCTATGGTCTACATGCATTCTAACAATTAAAATCATGCAAACCTGTAAAGATCTATTGTTTACATGCACTTTAACAATTAAAATCATGCAAACAAGCAACAAGCACGGCGATATACAGAGAGAACTAGGCTCTGATACCACTGTTGGGTTTCGCTACGAGTTCTTAGCATGCGATCATATCGATCTAGGATTTGGTTTACTAGGTTTCATGCAGCGGAAGAAAGATCTAAACCTAGTCAAACGTCACACGCAACCAAACCTGCAAAACCCGAACAGATCGTGTATATTATCGTGGGATTCGAATACCTACCTCGTTCTTTCAAGATCTAGAAGTATCAATCGATCCAGGGCCTGTTTTAATCACCCAGAGTTGAAAGCGGGATGAATTCCAACAGTTTGGAATGTATCTGCTAGGATTTGTGAAGAGAGAACCGATGTCCTTGACTTGGAATCGATATTCCAATCACTAGAACTCGAAATCCAGCTTCTCTAAGCTCTCATGAGTATCTTGGACGTCTGAGATTCGTTCTCTAGGGTTTGTGGTGGGTCTCTCATTAATTAGAATTGCCCAAAACCCTTAAAACGCGAAATAGGAAATCTGCCCGAAAGTCGGACCGTCCGGTCTGGGTCTTGGCCCGGACGGTCTGGCTTTCAACGCAGAACGGACGGTCCGTAACTACTCATAGAACGGACGGTCTGTACGTCTGGACCGTCCGGTCCAGGTCTGGATCGGACGGTCTGGTGCTTGCAGAACGATCAGTCCGTTCTTCAGCGGAACGAACGGACTGACATGGCTGGATCGTCCGGTCCAGGCCTGGACCAGACGGTCTCCTCGCGTTGTTCTCTTCACGTGTGATCCATCCCTAATGGTGTGTGACCCTGTAGGCCCATTCGAAGTGGCAGTGGCTTCGGAAACCTTTCCCGAACCACAAGTCATGGTTAGCCTCTAGCAAGACGCCATGACTACCCACCTAGAATAGAGTTAGAGGTGATCTAACAAAGCCATTCATAGTTCGAGTTCTGATCCTTTGTCTCACGATGTCGTATGTTGAACAAGGGCATGGTATGAGCCACCCTTCAAGTTCAACCGCTTACTCGTCTAGGCAAACCGACTGATAAAATAGATGTACATTCATCTATAGCGTGGCCACGCATTTTCACAGTCCGATTTCCACGAGGGGCCCAGCGACATCTCTCCTGCGTAGGAGGTGACAAGTCTCGTATTGCATGTCTACTATCTGCATATGATTCGTGAACGTATCTGAGCAACGCCGTTATGATCATCCGGTTAAAGACGACGTTTGACGCAGTCAAGACACGTCACTCCTCATATCAGATACTCTAGACATCTCAGGTCTGAGGATCCAAGAACGAACCGCTGTATGAGATTCAAGTCATGACTCATGTCCATGTGACAATCTCATGCGGGTCATCCAGTAACTCGTTCCAAACGAGAACCCATGATTGTGATTTGCGTCTAATGCATATGATCATAATCATCTATCACACATCATGCTGGTCTTAATTCATCATTGTTCCCACAATGATAACTGATTAGGGAGTTTAGAATCATCTGCAATGATTCAAGCATATTTACCGTAATATAACAAACATGCTAATCATATAACGGGAAAAGTAATGCATCCATAAACCAATGAATCAATACATAGTCAAAATGTCATATCACGGATCATCGTAGAGCATTACAACCAACACTTCTCTCACCAAAAGCTCTCCAAAAGTATGTATCTAAGTGTTCTCTAATGCTCTTTTATGTACTAGGACGTGGCTAGGTGTTTTTTATAACCATAGGGCGGCTCCCAAGAGTCCTATTCCCATTCTGATGCTGAAAAACTCTGGACCGGATCCGGACCGGATCCCAGGTGGATCCGGACCGGATCCAGATTCCTGGAGTCGAATTCTGCGTTCTTGATCCGGACCGGATCCAATTGGATCCGGCCCTGCGCTGGCAGTTTTCTGGTCTTCACGAATTCGCTCATAACTTTCTACCCCGGTGTCGGATTTACGCGATTTCGGTGTCTACGTGAATCTCTTGAAGTGCTCTTTCCAATGGTATAGGTCTCAGAAAGTTATTGATGTCGCAACATGAGTACCTCATCTAGACTTCTCCTTTGATGCTCCAATTAGCTCCTTTTCAAGTCCAATGATCTCTGAAACCTGTAACTCTGCAAACTAGAGCACAAACAGGTTTTGTATCCTAACAAACCTAGAATGCCTATGAATGCATGTGATTATCCTATAAAACCTAGACAAACTCGCATCAAAATATAGAGAAGAATAGGAGTTATCAAATCCCCCCAGACTTAAATCTTTGCTCGTCCTCGAGTAAAGAACGAAGGAATAAATATGCAAAACAGGGAGTGACGAACATCAAATAGCATCATCGTGAGACTCGAAAGCAAAATATCCATCCAATACTAGTTTCCCGATAATCGTACCCAAACCGGTCTACTATGATCTTTCTACCAAAAACTAATCTACCTAGCCATGGGATTTTTATTGCCACCTAGAACCCATTAGAATCTCTACAACTCACCAAGTCTATTTCCGAACCCATCCTTATCTCAACTTAGCCTCTTCGATCTTAGTTCTACTTTTACCTGGATTTTTACCTTTTTGTTGAATTTCTCTATCAAACGCTAGCACCTCGGGTTTCTAGGACGTTGAAGTTGAAGGACATCGTTTTTCTCTTTCTTTCTTTTTTTTTTCTCTATCTTTTTTTTTCTTCTTTTTTTTTCTTTCAATGTGATGTCCGACCCACAACTTAGACCCGAACCATCAATCGATGCACTCATGTCCTCGAACGATTTTCGTTGACGAGATTTTGACAGCGGAGTGTCGAGATGCTTTATTTTCCCAAGGTATTCGTTGAACTAGGTTTCATCGACCTGCAAGACTCGGAAAAGGTTCTAAACGAAAGTTATAACCTGGATATAGTCGTTTCAACTCCGTAGGTTCCAAATAACAACCCCATCCCACAAACTATATATAGAA
>NW_010964598.1:425276-426516 GCF_000463585.1 Tarenaya hassleriana | reverse complement strand
AAAGAACCAATAAGAGGGATAGAGAAGGCTTAGCTCTGCGAAATTCGTTCGCTCGCAATGAAGTTAACTCACGTCAAACGCAAGAGCTCTCACAAACTCTGTAAACTGGAACCTATCCAACATTGTCTCTTGGAAGTCGATGCTCATCTCTCGTGTGCCGGTGTAAAAGCTCATAGAACAACAAACGTTATCCGGACAAAAGCATAATAATAGCAATGCATTCCGAAGGATTCAAAATACAATCATGGTCTCTACTACCTATGCTACAAAGAAAAAGAAAAGTTACCTAGTGCTCGGGTTACCTCCCGAGAAGCGCTTGTTTAACGTCATTAGCTCGACCTATCTTGCTCAATTGATGGGAGGGTCTGAGAGTGATGAATTTGGAGGTCAGGGTGGTGGTCTATGAGGGTGTCTCACATACTCTGATTTCTCCTCACATGTCATCCATGGTTGATCATCTGGAATGGAAGAGTGAAAAACAAGTATGGAATTATCAAAAAAATGCTTACTTGTTTCCACTGGCCTGAGGATGACGTCTAGATGCTTCCTATCATCTGAGAAACAGACATCGTCTGAGTCACATGTGATGCGGTCCGAGTCAAGTTTCAGAAAGAAATCACTCGGGCTTGCTTTGGTCCGATCAATCTCAAGTGTATGGGAGATATACTCATATTCTGTTTCTCCTTCATTTAGCAATCGAGTAATCTCCCAAATCGCCTCCCAATTGTTGTAGATGTTCTCGTCACCTGTAATCATAGCAACGGGGAGAGCAAACTAGTGTAGATGGTTAGTTTAAAAGAAACACTAAAACTATACATAGGACTCGACTCAAATATATACACAAAAGACTCGAAAAAAAAGACAACTCAATATATATACAAGCAAGATCTAGAATCGATAAAGACCTAGAAATAGGCTAACCAGTCCCCGGCAACGGCGCCAAAAACTTGATACGTGTGTATCGAGTCTAGAATTTATAACCCGATTCACAACTCACCGCAAGGATACGGATCGTCGTAACACGGGGTCGAACGCAAGGACCGGTAGCTAACTCTAAACCCTAATCGAAACTAAATCAAAACAAGTAGAAGTGGAAGTGATGATGAAAATATGTGGAAAGAATGGAGAACGAGTAAACTATCAAGCAACGGTGACTACAGACGTCGGGATCGTATTCACGTGTATGGGTATATGCTAAGCATGCGAGAATAACGATTATGACATGTGTTCGGGAATCATC
>NW_010964598.1:416364-424903 GCF_000463585.1 Tarenaya hassleriana | reverse complement strand
AGTCGTGGATCTACTCACGGTTCATGGAAAACAATAAAAAGAACAGAGAAAAGGAGATAAAAGAAAGGAGAGAAAAGCTCATGTAGATGTGTAGTCTCCACGATCGAATCTTCCTTCTTCTTCCTGAAATCCCGTGAACTCCTATTCTTCTCTCAACAAAAGCTCTCCAAAAGTCTGTATCTAAGTGTTCTCTAAGGCTCTCCTCTGTACTAGGACGTGGCTAGGTGTTTTTTATAACCCTAGGGCGGCTCCCAAGAGTCTTATTCCCATTCTGATGCTGAAAATCACGAAACAGGGTTTTTGACTGGATCCGGGCCGATTCCAGGTGGATCTGGACCGGATCCAGATTCCTGGAGTCGAATTCTGCGTTCTTGATCCGGACCGGATCCAACTAGCAGTTTCAATGGTATATCTCGCACGATTTGGACCTCTGTAGAGAAAGTTATTGATGTCACAACATGAGTACCTCATCCGAACTTCTCCTTTGACGCTCCAATTAGCTCCTTTTCGAGTCCAATCATCTCCGAAACCTGTAACTCTGCAAAACTAGAGCACAAGCAGGTTTTGTATCCTAACAAGCCTAGAATGCCTATGAATGCATGTGATTATCCTATAAAACCTAGACAAACTCTCATCAAAATATAGAGAAGAATAGGAGTTATCAAGAATCTACGAATATCGAACTCTAATCGGGGTTCTCAAATTCTAAAATCAGATTTGGCTCTCTCAAGTCCTAAATCCACTATCCAATAATTTAACATATCGATCTCTCAACCTAATAGATTAAAATATAAAATGCATTAACGATCACTATCATAGTTCCTAAACCGATTAACCTATCTTTCAATAGTCTTAATCAATTCATTCAATAAATTCGTTCCGAATCTAATCTCAACTATCGTTGCAAAACAGAATCTAAAATCAATCAATCAACTGACCAAGAAAATTAAAAGCAATAAACTCAATTCAATCAATCCGACGAGTATTAATAACGTAGTCTCGGAAAATAAAAACCAAATAAATCCTTACAAGGTTAAATCCCTAGCTACAGTGAAACAACTACTCGCAGTGATCTCTCGACGACGCTTCTTCAATCTCTGCTCTCGGAAAACTCCGTCTTGATTCTCTCTCGAGTTCTCTGGCTTCTGTTGTGATCTCTTGATGATTTGTGAAGCAAAGACGTCCTCTGTTTATTGGATTGGTGGCTAGGCTCCTTCCTTTGCTGAAAACAGAAGTTCGGATGCAAAATAGAAAGTTTTCCCGTAATGCAACACGACCGTATCGAATGCAACATGGTCCGTGTCAATTCTCTGAGTAAAATTTTAGTTTTTCAGCAACTCAACACAGGCTGTGTCGAATGCAACACGGACCGTGTCAATTCTCTGACCAAAACTCCACTTTTTTCAGCACGGACACAACACGGTTGTGTCGAATGCAACACGGTCCGTGTCGATCCTTTGACTCAAATATGCTTGACAGATTTGCTCATAACTTTCTGTTCCAATGTCGGATTTGCGTGATTTTGGTGTCTATGCGTAGATATTGAGACGAGATTTCCAATGATGTAGAAAACGCATGATTTGGACTTGTAGAGTGAATGTTATTGAACTTGAAAGATTTGACATTTTTAGACTTCACGTTTTGCTCCGGAACAACTCCAGATGTTTCTGTTTCGTCCGTGATTTTCCGCGATCCATATTTTCCACTCCTTTTGCTCTCTTTTATGCATGAATACCTATTTTAATACCAAAGAAAGCAACCAAGCAATATCGAGGCCAAATGTGCTCTAGAATGCCTATAAATGTGCAACTAGACATCTTATACCAAAATATCACCAAAACACATGTTATCAAACTCCCCCAGACTTAATCTTTTGCTCGTCCTCGAGCAAATAGGAAATGGAAAACACCTGAGAAGAGGGCGAGACAATGATACGAATCAAAATGATAATCGAGAGCGAAACCTCTATCTGATCTAGATCCACGTGAACCATGACCAAGTCTGTCTAGTATGATCTCCCTCTCTAAAGGAAAGTCTTTCCTAATTATGGGATCTATATCGCTACCTAGAACCATTCCAAGGACTTCAATCATCTATCAAGCATGTTTCTCGAACCTATCACACCATTTTGCTTAATCATATCTAGTCTACATTTTCGGCATTCATTCTTTTTCTTTTTTCTTTTTCCTTTTCATCTGACTAGATTTTTTTTTCTTTTGTTGTCATCTCGGGTTCCTAGAACGTTGAAGTTGAAGGATTTATAATCTTTTTTTTTATTTTGTTCATTGGATGACCCGACTCACAACTTAGACTCGAACCATCTAATCGATGCACTCATATCCTCGAACGATTTTTGTTGACGAGATCATGACATCGGAGTCACAACTTAGACCCGAACCATCTAATCGATGCACTCATGTCTTCGAACGATTTTCGTTGACGAGATCATGACATCGGAGTGTCGAGATGCTTACTATCTTTGATAATAGACTTTACCGATTTCAGCAAACATGAGGACGATTCTTATAAAAACGTTTCTACTCGGCTAGACAACATCGGTCCTATGGGTTCCAACCAACGATTTCTATCTCACGAACCATTTTAGACAATCCTAAAGATCAAGCAATCAATTCAACAAAACTTAACCATGTTTAACGGATCGCCATGTTTTCAAGACAGTTTTATGCACATGCAACTAAAAATTGAAAAAAAAATCAAAAAATTATCCTAAAAAGAGAAAAATGCATGCAATACTACTCTAAATAGATATGGTTTGGCGTTAGACGAATCCTCCCCCAGACTTGAACCGGACGTTGTCCTCGGTGTCAAATCTCTTCTAGTAGAGGCAACCAATAAGATGAGTCAAAAGAGAAGCAAATCAAAAAGGGAAAAGAATACTTAGCTCGCGATGTTCGTTCACTCGCACTTAAGTCTGCCTACGTCTATCGCATACCTAGCTTCCTCGCCTCCTCAATTCCTCATTAGAACTCAACCTGGTGATAAGAGACACAAACCAATATTCGATGCAAAAAGAAAAAGAAAGGAAAGAAAAACTAATCTAAGAACTTGGGTTGCCTCCCGGGAGCGCTTGTTTAGGGTCTTTAGCTTGACAAACTCTCTCAACTATCGGATGGGTCTAACAGGCGAAGATTATCGATCTTCTGCCAACCTGGATCATAAAGTTTAAGAGCATCTCTACAACAAAATGAGTTTGAGAAACGAGGCGTACCTAGTAGAGAAAAATCTGGTGGTGATGCATGAGATTCGAGCCAGTTCTCACGATGGTCTGAAGAGTTAGTGACCTGCTCAACCATGTTAGCTTCTTTCTTACCTTTCATCCTATTTGGATCTGGTCCTCTCTTAACCTTGTGTCTATGGTCCTGGTTCTTGGGCGTTTTGAGCTTGTAAACTAAACAAATAGATTTCACACTTTCGTCTGGATTGTCATTTTGATTGAGCATGAATTCTATTGTCTCATCTCCAATGGACATAGTAAGATGATCAGCTCTGACGTGTATGACGATATCTGCTGTGTTGAGGAAGAGACGCCCCAAAATGATAGGCATACTTGAATCTACATCTATATCAAGAACCATAAAATCGACAGGTATGTAATAGTCACCCACCTTAAGTGGCATATCCTCTAGTATACCTGCAGGCTGTTTGGTCGACCTATCTGCCAACTGTAATATCATTTGTGTGGGTTTTAGTTCACCTACATCTAGTTGCTTGAAGATCGACAGTGGCATTAGACTTACGCTTGCTCCGTGCTGAAAAATGGCACTGCACTCTTTGGTTAATGATACTATCTTTCTCTCCACTGTCTTCTTCCTAGACAGAATATCCTTGAGAAATTTGGCATAAGAGGGCACTTGAGTGATTACCTCATGAAAAGGCATTGTGAACTCCAATTTCTTTATCATGTCCGTGAAGCGCTTAAATTGGCTAGCCTTTTTGTGTTGCACAAGTCGTGAAGGGAATGGAACCGGAGGAGGTCTGGAAGGTGGGGGTACATACTTTGGTTCTTCTTCACATGACATCTTAATTGGAGTATCTGCAGATTGAACGTTAGAGGTGATCGCAAATCTAGAGTTAGAAGACTCACCTTTTTTAGGAGTAGGGGGGACGATATCCTCAAGTTACTTCCCGCTTCTCAAAAACACTACATTGCAGTGCTCTCTAGGATTTGTCTCGGGTTTACCGGAAAGTGATCCTTGAGATCGCGAAGGTATAGAGGTCACGAGTTGAGCTATCTGGTTATCGACAAGCTTCAAGTGAGTGTCGGTCTCTTGTTGATGTTCACGCATCTCAATGCGAATTATTTCTTGACCCTGCAGAAGCTGTGCAAACATAGATTTAAGATCGAGGGCAGAATCTACCTGTTGTGGAGGTAGAGACAGAGAATAATTATGTTGAGACTGAAGAGGTAATGACGCTAGGCGTTAGGTAATGTTGAATGGCCTGATTCTGATACTGTGGGAGGACTCGAGGTCGAGGTTGATGTCCTTGAGAAAGATCCTGATTAGCCGAACCACCGAAATTTCCATGGGGAGTATTCAAGACGTTGGAAGAATTCTTGAACGAGAAGTTTGGATGATTCTTCCATCCTGGATTGTACACGTTCGAGTACAGGTTGTTATCTACGTAGTAGACGTAGTAGATCATGTACCCGTTGGCTGATGTGTCTAAGTCTGAGATCTGATGGACATTCTCAACCTGCATTTTAAGTTTTGCCAATTCTGCACGTAATGCCTGAATTTCAGATAGACTTTCCTTACCTGCACGACTGTCTTTGAGGCTAACGTTTCTGATAAACTCGTGAGAAGGAGCACACTCGTTGGCCATCTTGTTGATCTGTTGCTCTATGAAGTCGAATGACTTTTCGTTGAGGCTTCCTCTACATGCTACTCGAATAAGAATCCGAGTATCCTCCTTTAATCCCTGCAAGAAAGTGGAAATAAGGTACCTTTTATCCCTTCCATGGTGAGGACATGTTCTCTGATATCCTTGAAAACGATCCCAAGCTTCACGCAAGGATTCGTCAGGTTCATGCAAAAATGAGTTGATTCGTTGTTTTGCGAGTTGGATCTTGCTAGCGGAGAAGAACCGCTGCATGAATTTTTCTTACATATGTTCCCATGAGAAGATGAAATCTGGAGGTAGTATGTAGAGCCATTCCAAAGTAGTATCCATTAAGGAGAACGGAAAGGCCATGAGCATGAGAGACTCATCGGTAACTCTGCAGAATGTCCTCGCTGACTGGCATAATAGCTTGAATCGAGTCAAGTGAGGGATCGGGTTCTCATTAGGTCTGCCCCTGAAAGCCGATGAGCTCAGCATATTGATGAATGCCGGTTGAAACTCAAAATTGTTACGGTCGATGTCATGCCGGCGAATGCATGAGAGCTGTTGAATGTACTTGGGCTGAAGGTATGCCCCATAAGTATCATTGTTGTTCTCAGCAACTATAGCACGTTCCTCCATTTTTCTCTTTTGTCGTTTCTTCTTCCGATTGCGCTTAGCAGACTTCTCGATTTCAGGATCAAGAGGTACTAGGTTGTTAGACCCAAAACTTCTGGTCATACACCGGGAAACTTGCAAACCAAAAAGTAGAACGAACACAAAGAATAGATCAAGAAATCGATAGAAAACATAAAGGAAAAAGGATCTAGATTCAAAGGAATCTTTATCCTAGCACTAAACTGTTTCCCGACAACGGCGCCAAAAACTTGATAACACAAATCTAGGTGTATAAATAAGCTCAAGTAATAAAAACCTAGATACAGCGAATACCGCAAGGATACGGATCAACTGTAGTACCAGGGTCGAACACAGGGAATAGTTAGCTCCAAGAATAAGACTCAACCAAGAATCAGATCAAGAAATAGCATATGAAGTATGTGAATATCGGAAATAAAACAATAAACAAACTAAGTAAAATCAGATAACTAAACCACCGTAGTTTCGGGATAACCTTAACGCGCAGGGATTGTTTCTAAGGATGGAGAATCTACGAATATCGAACTCTAATCGGGGATCTCAAATTCTAAAATTAGATTTGGCTCTCTCAAGTCCTAAATCCATTATCCAATAATTTAACCTATCGATCTCTCAACCTAATAGATTAAAATATCAAATGCATTAACGATCACTATCATAGTTCCTAAACTGATTAACCTATCTTTCAATAGTCTTAATTAATTCATTCAATGAATTCATCCGAATCTAATCTCAACTCTCGTTGTAAATCAGAATATAAAATCAATCAATCAACTGGCCAAGAAGATTAAAAGCAATAAACTCAATTCAATCAAACCGACGAATATCGATAACGTAGTCTCAGAAAATAAAAAGCAAACAAATCTCTACAAGGTTAAATCTCTAACTACAGTGAAACGACTACTCGCAATCCATAACAACAAATAAGTTCAAATCAATAAGAAGAAACATAGAAACAGATAGAGAAGAAACTCTCAGTGATCTCTCGACGACGGTTCTTCAATCTCAACTCCCAAAAAACTCCGTCTTGATTCTCTCTCGAGTTCTCTGGCTTCTGTTGTGATCTCTCGATGATTTGTGAAGCAAAGACGTCCTCTATTTATTGGATTGGCGGCTGGGCTCCTTCCTTTGCTAAAAACAGAAGTTCGGATGCAAAATAGAAAGTTTTTCCGTAATACAACATGGCCATGTCGAATGCAACACGGTGCAAAAAAAAAAGTGAAATTGTCCACTAATTGTAACAAAAAAAAAGGAATCGGATAATTCTTTTATAATGAAAAAAAAAAAGAGAGAATGGAGCTGTGGTGGTCCCCTCCGGACCGCCTGGATCCCACGAGTGAATGGTTGGGAAGTTAAATCTTGTTAATTCTCTGAGTAAAATTTCAGTTTTTCAGCAACTCAACACTGGTTGTGTCGAATGCAACACGGACTGTGTCAATTCTCTGAGCAAAACTCCACTTTTTTCAGCACGGACACAAAACGGCCGTGTCGAATTCAACACGGTCCGTGTCGAATTCAACACGGTCCGTGTCGATTCTTTGACTCGAACATGCTTGACAGATTTGCTCATAACTTTCAGCTCCAATGTCGGATTTGCATGATCTTAGTGTCTACGCATGAATATTGAGACGAGCTTTCCAATGATGTATAAAACACATGATTTGGACTTGTAGAGTGAACGTTATTGAACTTGCAAGATTTGACATTTTTAAACTTCACTTTTTGCCCCGGAACAACTCCAGATGTTTCTGTTTCGTCCGTGATTTTCCGCAATCCATATTTTCCACTCCTTTTGCTCTCTTTTATGCATGAATACCTGTTTTAACACCAAAGAAAGCAATCAAGCAATATCGAGACCAAATGTGCTCTAGAATGCCTATAAATGTGAAAAACCGAGTAAAATGCACTAGACATCCTATACCAAAATATCACCAAAATACATGTTATCAGTACCAAAGACGAAATCCTTTCACCCCTGGTGTAATCCCCATGAACAATGACTTCCTGGTTCTAGGATCCAACTTAGATTCCTTCACATGATAGTAAACAACCGAACAGAATATGTGTAAGGAATCATAATTATTAACAGGTTTTCCATGCCAAACTTTCATGGGTGTCTTGTCTCTATTTGCAATAGATGGTAACCGATTGATGAGATGACTCGCATACATCACACCCTCAGTCCAGAACCGTTTATCTAATCCAACATTAGACAACATACACCGAATCTTCTCCAGTAAAGTTTGGTTCATGCTGTTGGGTTCCCTTCGGGTTCCTAGCATGCGATCTCATCGATCTAGGGTTTGGTTTCTAGGTTTCATGCAGCGGAAGGAAAGATCTAAATCTAGCCAAACGTCACACAAAACCAATTGTGCAATAACCCGAACAATCGTGTATATCGTCGTGGGATTCGAATACTTACTGTTGAAATAGGAAAATGAATATGTGATTGAAGGAAATATTGATTTTAAGATATGATTAAAAATAATAATGGACATAATATTATATCAAATATTGTGTATCGATCTTATTTATTTCTATTTCCTTTTTATTTCGTCTTATAGTTTTCCTATAAATATTTGAATCATTTTTATTGTAATTCAACAAGAAGAAGAAGAGATGTAGCAATAAAGTAATTCCGTTTATTTTCGTTTGTCTTATTTTATTTCCGCATTTTATTTTTCTACACTTACCTCGTTCTTTCAAGATCTGGAAGTATCAATCGATCCAGGGCCTGTTTTAATCACCAAGAGTTGAAAGCACAACTCCTCTACACGTATCCACACCGGCGGGATGAATTCCAACGCTTTGGAACGTATCTGCTAGGATTTGTGAAGAGAAAAACCGATGTCCTTGACTTGGAATCGATATTCCAATCTCTATAACTCAAAATCAAGCTTCTCTAAGCTCTCTTCTGAATCTGGGACGTATGAGGTTCTTCTTTTTAGGGTTTGTGGCGGCTCTCTATTAATTAGGATTGCCCAAAACCCTTAAAACGCGAAAACCGAAAACTGCCCGTAAGTCGGACCGTCCGTTCCAG
>NW_010964598.1:369370-404989 GCF_000463585.1 Tarenaya hassleriana | reverse complement strand
CCCATTTACATCCAATGGTCTTAATACCATCGAATGAGTCGACCAAAGTCCATACTTTGTTCTCGTACATGGACTGCATCTCAGACTCCATGGCCTGGTGCCATTTCTCGGAATCGGAACTCGTAATATTTCTTTTTAAATTTTAATTTTGAATTTTTTGAATTTAATTTAAAATTTTATTTTTTCAAAATTTTTAATTTTGTAATTTTTATAAATTTTAAATTTTAATTTTTTTAAAATCATAATTATTTTAAATGCATTTAATTTTAATTTTAATTTTTTAATGACGTGGAAAAATGTTTGACATGTGGTGCTGACGTGGAAAATCCGGCGAGCCACGTCAACATCGGTCACCGGAAACTGTTACAAAGTTAACGGTGTTAGTGTCTATGTACTAATTTACCAGAAAATTACGAATTGATGTATTTTGTTGGGAGATTACAAGTTCATGTATTTATGAATAAGAAATTAACAAATTGATGTATTTATTTGCCAGTTTCCCTATATATATACTCATTTATGCATATATATATATAGGTATATGTGTTTATATATATATTCATATTGAGATATGTGTATTTATGTATATACATATATTGAAATATATGTATATGTATATGTATATGTATATATATTTTTTAAATTTTATTGAAGTTAATTTGAAATTTATTTTTATTTTTTAATGACATAAAAAATTTTTGACATATGGCACTGACGTGGAAAATCCGGTGAGCTACATCAGCACCGTTTACCGGAAACCGTTATAGAGTTACCGGTGTTAATGTCTTGTGTACTAATTTGGAAGAAAATTGCGAATTGATGTATTTTTTTTTGGAGATAAAATATACATGTATTTATCAGTAAGAAATTAGCAAATTGATATATTTATTTGGAATTTTTCCTTTATATTATAAACAGTAAAAGATTATTTAACCTTTAATCATTTTCTTTGAGATTATGAAAAATTCTATGGTCACACATACACACACACATATATATATATATATATTTGTACACTAATATATTTTTTAATCTGATTATTTAATAAATTTTAATATAAATGAAATAATAATAATTTTTATAAAAAAAATAGCATATTAATGTTATTAGATATAAATCTTATAATTTAAATTTGTTTATAATCTTATATTTTAAAAGTAATATATTATTTGATATAATTGCCGTTTTCAATGCGATTTTGGATGGTTAGTCCTAATCGATAGATAAGTTTTTATTAGTAAGGATTGCAGGCAGTTGCGGTTACCAAAAACTATATTATCTTAAATGTATTTTTAAAATAGTTATAATTGATTTTTGTTATTGTTTGACCAAAAAACTATCTACTAAATTTATAAATTAATTAAATAGAAAATTTCAACTATAAAATTTATCAATTTAATTTATTTTTAACTAAAAAATTATTCAATAAATATTAAATTTTAAAAGGGTATTTTATGGGTTTTTTAATCAAAGTTAACGCAAGTGTGAAGTTGCGATTAAAAATTATATGTTTTGTTGCAGTTGTGGTTGGTTAAATCGGTTTGTCAATCGGTCATAACCGTCAGAAATCGCAACCATTCCGTTTGCGGGTGATAATGACATAGCAGTCGGCAGTCGACAGTCGGCAGTCGCCCAAATATCTTCAAAAATGTTATGTTTTCAGGGCGACTGGGTGGAAAAAGAAAAAAGAAACTCTCTTTGAAGAGAGTCTCCTAGTTTGTTAAAAACCGAACAAATACAAAACGAAGCATTTTGGATGATAGGGTTAATGTAACCGTAAGCTCTCAAACATTCGATCTCAGTTGGCGCAGACTTGAAAAAGGAGAGGAAAAGGTGATTCAGAGGCGATCTCATCGGCGGAGCGAGCTGGAGTCGAAGGTGAGTGATTCCGATTAGGTCCTTTCTCGGTTGTAATCTCATTTCTATATATGTTGTGGCGAGACACCGAGTTTATGGTAATCCGTAGATCCTTTCTGTTTTCTTTTTTCGCCATTTAGTGGATTGTCGTGATTCCGACCGAGATGTAGGGTCCTCGAGACTTAAAGCGTTAAAACCGCAGAGGATTCGACCACTTACAAAAAGGGGCATTATAATAAATACCCTCCCTCTACTATTTTGACTTCAAAACATATCTTTCTCCAGTTGTTACCCTATGATCCATGTGATCAGAAATATAGTTCGGTCACCTATTGATCACATTGGTTATAATATGTAATTTATACTGTTATTTTTATCAAATGATTAGTGAGATATGTAAGGGGAGAACATAATGAATTAATGTGATGACAATAAATTTAACGTTATGGCCAATGAGATCAACTTGTGACCAGACTATATTTCTGATCACTTGGATCACCAGTGGAAAAAAGTACGTGTTGAAGTCAAAATAGCAAAAAGTGTTTTTTTATATAATGTCTACAAAAAACAATAAGTTAAGAATATATTTTTTTAAGTAAAAGGTTAATTTTATATTATAGGTACTAGAAACATAAATTCGAATATAAAAATATATTAACATTTTAAAAAAATAGTTTTTCCCAGTCTCGCGAAACAAATCATCGATCCTTTTTTTTTCGAGATCAAATTTTCTGAATTCAGCTCAGAAAAATATGGGTTAGTGATATGACCTTCAGGACCTATGTGAGGAAAAGGAAAACGCCAAGGCACGGGACGAAGCAGAAAACGGGAAAGATAACATGATGGAAGGAAGAAACACGGAAGAGGATGAGCTGGCAGCTGACTAAGCGAAAGGCTGGAGACAGAATAATAAGAGGTTATCTCTGATTCTATTTGCTAAGAGTAGAAGATTTGGTTTGATATCTATTTGATAAGAGTAGAAGATTTGGTTTGATATGAAAAGAGTTCGTAGTTAGTTTTCTATTTATAGTTAGATATGGGTTTTTTCAGGTTTTGACTATTGGTTTTCTTATTTGGGAGGGGTGAGAGAAAACTCACAATAATCAATCTCAAGCTTTGTTTGGTTTTTTTTTTCGGATTCAAAAAGAGTGTTTTCAGTTTTCATACCTGAAACTTACCATTTTGGTATCAGAGCGTACCGATCCACCATGACCAAGAACAACAATCAACTCCTGGATATAGGGGTGGGCAAAATTACCCGAAAATCGAGTACCCGTCCCGACCCGAGGGTCGGATACCCGAAAATCGGGTACCCGTTATGTTACAGATAGAGATCGGGTTTTAAAATATGTAAAACCCGAAATTCGGGTTCGGGTTCGGGTTTACACTTTCGGGTCGGGTAATTACCCGTGGGTACCCGAGTAATAAAAAATAAATATTATTTATTTTAAAATTTTAATATTAATAAAAATATTTATGAATTATCTTGAATTTTTATATTTTTATATATATAAAAACTATTATTTTATTATCTAATTATTTTAAATATAAATATTTGAAATTCTTTTCATTAATTTTATGAATTATTTGTATAAAATTTATAAATTTATAATTTTTTTAAAAAAAATAATTAAAAATTTTCGGGTTCGGGTATCCGCGGGTACCCGAAAATTATCTCGCGAGTAATACACTTCGGATACTCGAAAACTCGGGTTCGAGTTCGGGTTTCAAAATGTATTATTTTTCGGGTTCGGGTTCGGGTTCGGGTACCCTAAAAATCCCGGGTACCCGACCCGTGCCCACCCCTACCTGGATATGCTGGAGGAGACGATTGCTGAGAAGTTCTCGGAGATAGAGGCTCTCAGGGAGAAGGATTCTCAAATATTCGAGGTAATTGAAAGCATGCTATCTGATTTTCATGCTTGGATGAAAGGGAAGAACGTGGAATCCAAAGAGGCTTCAGCCTCGGCGGTTACCACTTCACCAGTTTTTCCTTCAAGATCAAATCCGATTTCGGGTGTAGGATCATCGGCTGTCCACCAGCCGCTTGCTGATCATGGGGCCGAAGATAGTCTTCGCCGGTTCACCAACACATGTGACACGCAGGTGAAGAAGATTGACATGCCGATCTTCGAGGGCGATAACGCCACAAGTTGGATCACGCGGGCTGAACACTTCTTTGAACATGGCGGGTGTTCGAAGGAGGAGAAGCTTCGGTTGGTCTCCATCAGTTTGTCGTGGCGTCCCTTATCATGGTACAATTGGCAACGCAGTCAGATTCCGTTTCATAGCTGGGAAGAGTTTAAGGTCCGGTTCCTTGAGCGTTATGGCGATCAACGTGCGGGTTCAGCGCAAAGAACCCCAGCCTCGGCGGTTACCACTTCACCAGTTTTTCCTTCAGGATCAAATTCGATTTCGGGTGTAGGATCACCGGTTGTCCAACAGCCGCTTACTGATCATGGGGCCGACGATAGTCTTCGCCGGTTCACCAACACATGTGAAGGCAGGTGAAGAAGATTGATATGTCGATCTTCGAGGGCGATAACCCCACAAGTTGGATCACGCGGGCTGAAAGTTCTTTGAACATGGCGGGTGTTCGAAGGAGGAGAAGCTTCGGTTGGTCTCCATCAGTTTGTCGTGGCGTCCCTTATCATGGTACAATTGGCAACGCAGTCAGATTCCGTTTCATAGCTGGGAAGAGTTTAAGGTCCGGTTCCTTGAGCGTTATGGCGATCAACGTGCGGGTTCAGCGCAAAGAAGAGTAAAGGGGGAGATCTTCTCACCTTAGGGATGGCTTTGACACGCCAAAGAACTTGACGAAGACGATGCTGATGCAAGAACCAGGCTGCACACATTTCTTCCTCCATGGAGACAGAAGCCATGTCCTCAAAAAACCTATGAGCTTACCCAGAAACAAAGTTGTGGTATACAGTTCTCAAACCTAAACTGGACAAAAAAACCAGGCTAAGATCTTGGAAACAGGGTTTCGACATCTATTAACCAAGATTGTTGACTCTGCCTTCGTCTAAACGCACAAAAGGTAGAACTGTGACCGGAACAACAATTGCAAAGGTATATATACCTTAACCGAAAATCAAAATTGGATAACGAAAATGGAGCACTGGTTAACAAAATAGTTTATGTTTGATTGCTGAATGCGATTCTTGAAACACATAAAATACAATTAAACATGCAGTACCGACGAGAGAAGGTAGTTGCTGGCTCGTGTTCAGGACTCAGCTCAGCCATCATGGGGGGCCTCTGCATCCATACCTTCCTTGGAAGAAGAATTCCGTGAATGCAGACTCTTGAGCTCATCTAACTGCAAGAAATCGTTTAAGAAATAACAAATAAACGTTAAGACGAACGAGTTTGACACAGATAAGTACAGACTGGTAGTATTTGTACAGAACTGAATTTAGAACATTCCACTTCTTGTACTTAAAAGTTTCAACAGATTCTTCACAGTGACGGGTTCGGGTTTTTCAGAATCCTAGCATTCTCAGCGAATCCATTTTCTGCAACTAAAGAAACTGTTGTATTTGTGCCAAACCATTGAAAAACAGGTTCGACCGAGTTCTTCTTCAGTTAGAGAGAATCCATGCTAACCTATTAGATTGTGAAACTTCATCTAATAGGAAATCACTGGAGTGATGTGCAAAATGCAAGTGTTAGGCCTGTATTACATCCAATAAGTACAAGAAAATATAATTACTCCCGCAAGAACTGAAGAGATAGAAACCGAATTCAAACCCGTATAAGAAAATTTTCAGAAGTTCAGACCCATTAGTCTGTCCAACGTTGAATGTTTCTCAATCGTCGGGCAAAGATATCGTCTAATGATCTGATGATGTTAAGTTGAGAAGCAGTAAAGAAAGCGTACCTCTTTGCAGGTTTCGTGGTGTTTGGCCAGAAGCTCATTGTACTTTATCTGTAGATCCGATTTCTCAGCTTGAAGCTTCTCGTAATCGGAGACAGATGGACCGCCCAGCTTTTGTTGAATGAATCTGTGGCAAATTCGAAGAAACAGAAAATGAAAAAATAAAAACGTTATAATCTGAAGAACAGAGACCACAGCTGCGAAGAAATCTCCCAAATCAAAATCAAACAACAAAGAATGCCACATTTTACAGAAACCTAAGAAACATATATATATATATATATACATTGTATATTTTTTTTGCACATCTCAATGTGGACTTGAGAAATGCTAAACATGAAAGCAGATCCAACTAATTGAAAATTCAGATAGGAACTTAACGGCCGTTAAACAGGAAACCTTTAATGTTCAACGACTTTAGAAGATTCCAAGAAAATACGATGCTCATGTGCCAACTGCAAATGCTTGATTTCAAGCTAACATAAATTCAAATCGAAAACCGGACCATAAAGCCAAGAACTTAGTTTTAGGGAGGAAGTTAGATTTGGTTTCAACATTTGACAAAAGGCTGCAACTTCTTGTAGTAAATTCAATGAATAAACTCCAACAAACTGTTTACAAAGCCTAAATCTTCATCAATCAGCAGTTCAACAAAACCCGAATCCAAAATTCTATGCCAAGTTGCCAATGCAAACAAATCTCCATCAGATCTTTGGAAACCAACACAAACACATAGATTCCGGTTGAAACCCTAAATGAGGTGTTAAGAAACTTACTCTAGAGCGGAGGAAGGCTTGTCATGCTGCTCATACAAAGCAACCAGAACTGACACCAAAACACAAAGTGTATCAAGAAGATGCAGAAAAGATCATAAACGGAACAAATTATCATGGAGATAGAAATTAGAAATTACTCGCAGGAACAAGAAAGCATACTTTTGGTGAGAGAATCAAGAACACCACTGGATTCCAAATACTTCCTGAAAGCTTCTTTCTTGGCCTCTTTCTCCTGAATCCCACAGACCCAAAAACAAAATTAGATTAAAAATTATATATATATATATATATATAAGAAATTGAATGCTACAAGTTACTCAAATGGGTATCACCAGATCCAGAAAAGAAGCAAGCTTTGCGTCGAATTTTGACGAAACAAAGTAGAAAGGTGAATAAATTTGATGAAAATAAGTAGAAAAAATGGCGATTTAATGGATATACAATGAGTGCGGATGGAAATTATTACCTCTTTGTACCGCATCATCATCCTTCTTCTTCTTCTTCGGCACTTCTCTCCAGTGTTTTTTTATTTCGATTTAACTGTCCACCTACTGTCTCTTTTCAGCTCCCCGGGAAAAAAATAACGATGTCCGCACCAAAAACATAAACAGAGAATAACGTTTTTGCCCCGTTATATTTTTGTATTTAATAGAATGTCCCAAACGTTTAATATCTGTAAATTGCCTCCCGAAGAAAAATTCCAAAAAACATTTATCGAATTTGGAGATAATTAGGAGATTTATTACCAACTCTAGAAACGCCTATACTTATACCCAATTTTGAACCTTTTTTCTAAAAAAAAATATTCAAAATTTGAAATTTTCGATAAAATCCTTAATGATCCCAATTACTTTTAACACAGCCGAAAAGGCTTACGTAGTTTTTGCTTAGTAGACACATAAAATACACGTTAGATAAATACTAATACATCGCCTTTTCATTAACCAGTCGAATTAGACCCGATTCAATAGAAATTCCAGTTCCATAAAACTAAACCGGCCATAGAGGATTTCGTCAAAAATTCAAATTCTGAATATCTTTTAGAAAAAAGTTTGAAATTGGGTATGAATATGAAAGTTTTTAAAATTGATGAGTTATCTCTAAATTCGATAGCCATAGAAAAAAAACCATAAACGGATGGTAATCGTGATTAAAAAAAAAACAAAATGCACAGCATTTTTTCTATTTATTTTTAAATTTATTTATTTTTTTAAACCTAAAAATCCACATATTTTTTCTTTTTTGGAAAATTGATTATATACAAAAAAAAATGATGATAATAAAGGAGTAGAACAACTAGTCTTTTCAAACAAATCTTCGCTTCAAAAAATATTATCCCATTTGAAAAATAAAACTCTTTTTTTTACCATGATTATTTTCATCAGTTTCATCATTGTTACGTCATTGTTAGGGAAAGTGAAACTTTATAATTTTGAGAAAAAAACATTGAACTTTCTTTTTTGTCAAATAAACATTAAATTTTTTAAACGAATCTAAAAAAACATTGAACTTTTTAAATTATCTAAAAAATACATAGAACTTTTATGCGATTATCAAAAAAACACTGAACATTTTTAGTGATAAAAAAAATACATGAATTTTTTTCGATTGTAAAAAAAACTAAATAAAATAAGCTGACGTGTTTGCATCTCATTGTGACACATCATTCATTTTGTTTATTTTGACAATCTTAAAAGAGTTAAGTGTTTATTTTGTCAAACTTAAAAGGTTTAGTATGTATTTGATAAAATAAAAAGTTTAGTGTTTTTTTTTGTCAAAATTTGGAAGTTCAGTGGTTTTTTGGGATTTTTCTTCATTGTTATTATAAAAAAAATGACATAGTCACTATTATCATCATCTTAACTTTATAACAAACAACCTTATTCTTATTAAGAGATACGGAGAATATGTTTCAAAGTATCAAAAGTGATGAAGAATATTTTAAAATATTTATAGTAATATTTAGATTTGATATTATTTTTATGTTTTAGATATTTTATTTTCAAGAATTTCTACCTATAAATATTACAATGTTTTATGTTGAATGATGAGCCATCTTTTTCTTTTATCTATTAAGTCTCCCTAGAAGAAAACCTAGCACACGCATAAAAAAACCTTTGTGAGATCTTAGTTCCGTCATATTCCAATCCGCAAGTGGATACCACTAGAAGGCGCTGTACCCTTCATCGCCTCGCAATTTGATGAACATGCCGCAATATAATGATGGTTTCAGGATCTTTGCAATTAAGGGATCATGGATTGATATATATATATATATATATATATATATATCTTTCAATTTTTGTGATTCAATATGTCCCTGTCTCTTTTCTTGAGATTAGCATATAACTGGTTACATGTTTAAGGTTCTAGATTTTATGTTTTATTTCGCTACATAGATCCGACACTGCAGGAATCCTAAAGGGATCAATGAATCACATGATAAGTAGAAATCCAACAAGTAAAACAATTATGATCAATATATTCCATTTTATTGACAAAAAAGTGGCAAAGGTGGATATCTTTCCCGTGTGATTGACTTAGTATACATTCGGTCATGGTTTGTATTTTGAACTTGTTACTCTAGTCTTTGGATTTTAATTTTCGATTTTTTTATTTTTGTAGTATTTGTAAATCTAAAAAAATTAGAGATTTTGATTTTTAGTTGTTTTTTATGAAAATAGGTTTCTAAATTAAAAAAAAATAATATTGTAAAGTATAGGATTTTCAAAGATATTCTAGTTTAGAAATCTTTAATCCTCCACCTCTTGGGTTGAGTAATGAAAATCCCAAACTCAGGAAATTGTATATTAGGATAAATATTTATTTTCCTTACTCATTTTCTTTGTGAAAACAAAAAAAAAAAAATCAATCTGCCTTCCTCATTCCATTTTCCAAAAACAAATCAATATTTATAACTTGATGTGCCATCTAAGGGTTAAACCCTGACCTAATACGTCAAGCAAATATTAGCTTTATGGACTTAGGTTAAGAAAAATCTATCGACGAGCATCTTGTATAGAAATTCTTGCTCCATTCCAAATTAATAAGTGAAAATTTATTTTTTTTATAATAATAAATAAAAAGTATAACAAACTTCTGAATAAAACAATGTTTTTTTTTAGAATCTTGAACCATTGATACACGTTTGTTAATGGCATAAATGGATCTTGAGATTGTATCTATGGAATTCGACGTGAACCAAATAGAAACATGACATTACATCCATTAATAAATATATCAACACTTGCGTCAACAACACATTATCGACACATCATCACCTTTTTTAAATAAAATTATTACTAGAAGAGACCCGCGCGATGCGAGGGTTATTATTTTTTATATATTGATTAATATTTGTATAAAATTAATCATATAAATATTGAAAAAATAATATAAATTATTTATTTAATATAAAAAAATTACACCGGTACTGTTAAAATATTAATAAAATTATTATTACTTATTATATAAAATCATCATTATTTTATTATGTAAAAGGATATATGAATTTGCTAGATGTGTCATCAATGTGTTTGCTAGATGTGTACACTTATATAATCTCTATTTGTCTTCCAAGATATCCATATATATAAAAAGTTAAAAAATCGAATATATACATGTATATATATGTATATATATATTAATTAAATTATTTCTCGTTTTGATATTCCATATTTTTATTTGATTTATTAATTAAGTCTATTTTACTATCTACTATTTGATATTTCTATCTAATCAATGCACACATTTAGTTTCGTTTATTTTGGTAGTCGGTTAATTATTTGATTATATATGGTTATTTATTTTTAGGGTTTTATATAGTTATGTTAGGTTTGACAATATATTTTATCAGGAAAAAAAATAAACTAAAAACGCATTATATTATGTAACGACAACTTAATTTTATATAGGAAATATGTAAAATCATAAACACCAATTGATTGGTAAGAAAAATTAAATAGATACGAAGACGATCTATATTTATCTCCCAAGATATCCCACCGACAAATAGTTTACATGAATCCATTTGCATTCTTCATATGATTCCAAGGGAGGAAGTAAATAATATGTTTTAAAATAAGTAGATTTTATGAGAAATAACCGGGACTTAACCGAACCAGTTAGACTCTCGGATTATGTATCAGTTCAAGGTAAGGAACTTCTCGACCTGATGTAACTCTAGGCCATGAGCCAGTTCGTTGAACTGGTCGAACGTGAGTATTCTTCCGCTGCCGAATGATACGTACAAAACTAATCTGAGCTGTTGGGTATCCAGCCATTTTAGATATTTAGACTCATCGGTCTGATTCGTGCTTGATGAACCCATGTTAACCAACGGTCCGACCGAGTAAACTAACGGTCTATCCGGACTGGGTTCTTTCAAGACCTTGATGGCATTTGGCTCTACCTCTACGAAAGTATTCACCAAAATCCCTTCTGTTTCTTTGTATCTCTTGGTATTGTGAAGAAGCCATTTATACGCATCCTCCTTCCGGTCTTATGTCGGGTCGAGGAGAACATTATATTATTATATTAAAAAATCTTTTCTACATATGTGTTGAATAGATTTGTCGACCGTTTGTTCCCAATATCTCAATTAATAAGCATTGTGTTCTTCTATCGCTTATAAATAGTTATAAAATAATAACAAATTGAATAAAAATATTATTCTTAAATAGTGTAGTAGATAGTTATTTTAAAAAAGATTTGTATACTGGAAATTTTTGATGAATTTTAATTATGTATCTATATAAATTTATGTAGATAATGATGTTTGGAATGATAAAACACATGATTCTTAAAAAATGTTATTTAATTTATGTAATATTTATATTATTTTATATATGAATATATTAGCAATCTATATTTTATATGATTTTAATGATTATCATCGATAAATTTTGGGTTTTTATTGCAAAACATCTTTATTAAAATTTCATGAAATTATTTAGATAAAAATTATTGAAAACTTTGTTAGAAACAAAGTCCAAAAATATTTTTAAATTTATCTATATTTCAACTTAAACACTGGTCAAAGAACTTTAAAGAACTTGTAAGACAGGTTAATCCGATAAGAAAACCGATATTAAACGGGAAAAATACCAATCTTGAAGTAATTGAACATCTTCTCAAACGCTGAAGAGAGATTAATGTAGCCTTTATATATCTTGAGATTGATTTTCCTCAAGACTGTTTTTGGGTTGTTGTCATTGTTGATTCTGGGTTTTTGTTTTTGTTCTTCTCAGACATTTTTTTAATATAAAAAGCAAGTCGAATAAAATTTAAATAATTTGTTTTAAAATTTGGTTCATTTTTACCATACTGTTGGATTGATTTTAATGATGATAACTCATGAATCATGACGTAAAAATTTAAAAACACATAATTATATATATTTCTCAATATGTAATTAAATATTTACGTTAAATTTTATTCAATTGACCTTATTTCATCATAATTCCTTCTTATTTTATAGCAAATTTTATATAATCATCATCTTACTTCTTCTCATTTGAATAGTAAAACAGTGAAAATTATTTTAATTAGTGGGTTAATCACAGATTTGCACAAACCCATATGAAAAAAGTTCCAACAATAAACACATTTGAAAATCGTCAAATTTAATTAATTTGCATAACCTTTATTTCTAGAATCCTAATTTGGGTAGGTAACGACAATATGAAATTTTGAGTTTCCGACTCGATCAATGGAGTATTCGAATATTCAACCCGTTGATTCAATGGATATAGATATAGTTGTTAAATTCCTTACCTAGTACTATTTAGTATTGTGAAAGTGTGTAGTTTTTTTTACAACCATTCGAGGTTACTGTCAGATCTAGACTGAAAACTTTGTTCTCGACATCATTCAATCCAATCTCGTATTTTCCATTGATGCGTTGAAAGATTGTTATTGGTTCTCTCGTCGCCTTTGTATCCGACTATCATCATCGGACCATTGATTTCTGCTAGACTCTTCTCAAAGAACGGTCCATATATAGTTATCTAAGAAATGTTTTCTTTAACATTTTGAGTTTAAAATAATGATCATGAAAGATACTTATGATGACATTTGATTGATCTGCAACTCGACGGTGACGTTGAGCAGCGTTATATGGTTAGTTTCGGGAATAAGTCCGATGATGTTGACAATAAACAATGCTCTGTGCGAGAACTCGATCCCTATTTTTTTTTTCCATATATATTTCCCCTTACTTTCTCGGCAACCAAACACTCTCCATCCCTTCTCCACCTCCCCTGCGAGTGCTCGCTCCATCTCTCCTGTCGCCGCAATGTCTTCTTCTTCGACCCCAAAGATCATTGAGTACATCGTCCTCTTCAAGGTCAAGGATGGCGTTGACTCCGACAACGTCACCGCCATAAAAATACTGATCAAAGATGGTATGAAAATTCTCTTCTATTAACGTGTTGTTGCTGGTAGTAGCATATATATTGTGACTATCATTTTCAATATAGTATAATATTTTTTAATATATCATTATTAATTCATGTTTTTTCATTACATGATAACATTATAATGTTATATCATTAATAATTCATGTCTTTTCATTGCGTCATAACGGTATAATATTTATTAATATTATCACTACTATTCACAATAATAACTATTAATTACTATAATATAAAATGATAATTAAAATGAGCAATTAATTATCATAACTTTTCATTTCAAATTAACGTTTTCATTTAATTTATAGTTAAAAGAAATATATCTCCCTCATTAATTATTTTTATTTTGTGTATTTTTCTACATGATTTTGAAATTTTTTCCTACAATATCATTCTTCTATAGTCTTTAACATAAAAATAAATGGTATATAAAACTGATTTTTTTCATCAATTAATAAAAAACCAATAACACTTAGCTCATTTTGAATGAGTTTTGTCTTATATCTTTAGAAATGTTACTATACTAAATTATAACCTATTATGTCTTTTCATTATATCTAATGTTATTTAGAATGATATCGATGTATGTTTACACTTTTTTAAGTCCTAAAATTAATTGAATTTCAAATACGGTCTACAATTTGATAATTAATAATGTTACTTGTTGTGTAGTATGTTTATTTATAAATATTTTACATAGAATCGATTAGATATCTTTGTTTTTAAAATAAATAAAGATATTATATGTATGATCATATATGTTTTGTAGTACTCATTAGGATTAATCCTTTTTGTTTTGCAATTTTTTCCAGTTATTAATTATTATACATCTCCATATATTTAGGTTTGTATTCATAACGGTGCATATTGGATCTTGAAGTTTTTTTCAATAATATTTTTTTATTATATGTATAATAAAAGTCAAACTTTGATAAGATTATAATAATTGTTTGACTATAATATTAAGTAAACTTATAAAAAAAATCGTTGCGGAAAAAAGTTATAAATACAAATAGTTTTTTTTTGTCAAAACTCGTAAATCGCGGTAACAACAAATAAACATTAACTTGTATCCGTTGTTTTTTTATCTTAAATTCATTAAAAAAATATTTGTATTCTATATTTTTGTAAGTGTTCCGAAATATTTTTCTTTGAAGAATATTATCTACCAGCATGGTAGATTTTTGATAATCATAAATAATTATCAAATTATTTTATGATTTCGTTATTTTTCCATAATGACAGTTTAAAAAAATCATTTTTTTACGGTTCTTTTATTATATGCATAATAATTTTTTATGGTGGAAAACTTTTTTATTTTTTTTATATAGAATCTTACATTTTTACTTAAACTCTGGGCTTTAGATTTAAAACATATATAAGCTTTTAATCACATGTATCTCTCTCTCATATTCCAAATGAGCCTAGTCGTAAGGCCCATTTAAGATTATTTCGAGATTATGGGCCCAATATGCAAATCTCATCTACCGAGTGAGGTTGTGTTAATATGGATTTGCATAAATGGCCCAGTAGAGATGAGTATGGGGCTCATACCCTATCCCAAATTCTCCTGAATCTCTTTTGGTGTTGGGGGAGCAATCAAGTGCGGTGAATGGACGAAGGATGCTTCGATGACATGTCTGATTCTCGAGCTCGATTTCTTCCAGAAACAGACCAATCTCTCTTCTGCGTTACTATTCATCGAAGTTTAGATGTTTCTCTTACATGGGTTCCTTCTTTAACGCCGGAAAACAGTTGAAACACGATGATTCTGCTGTTCACGAAGCGTTTGGTGTCTCCCTTCCGCCTATGCGTGATGTGTAACGAAACTCATCAGATCGAATGAACTTGTGAGGCGTGGATATTGTCTTCTTTTAAGTTTTTGCCCTCCAGTGATACGCCTACTTGGTTGACCTGCACGAACTGCTCATGAATTTTGGAGTTTTTGAATCTTGCAAAGCCAAAAAGTTTCCATGAATCTTGTGTTGTGGGTTTTAGTAACGTTACAAAACTTGATTGCGGTCTTGGAAAAGGGTTTGATATGGAGAAGAACTCATGCCTTTCATTATCATTCGTTCAGTTTATATACAGCAAGGTTGTTATACAAATAAGATAATATAATCATAATTACATAATATGTGGTATAATCCCATAATATCGTCTGTCAGAACATATATACCATTCTTATAATTGGTCTTTGGATTCACTGCACCACATGGATTGCAGACCAGAGCACTTGAATAACTCCTTGGCCTTCATTATATGAATTCGAAATGCATCCACTACATATATTTCCCTTACATTCAAATCAAACAGCTCAAACTCATAATCTTAATAATCTTAACATTTGTATAACGATTGACCATATGTACGTCTTGTACAACTCACATTCTGAGTCAAGGGATCACATCTTTTATGCTTGCAACCACTCCAATCAGATTCTGGTTGGGACACTTGGGAGGCTGATTCATTTCCCTGACACTCCTACATGGATCAATCTCATCTCCTTTCTTTGCTGAAAATAGGGTTTAAAAATATTACGGGGGACAACTCTTCTCCTCTGGCAGCTGCGAGCATCATCCGAGAAGCCGACCGCATATTCCAACATCTTGTGGCAGCACTCAGGCCACTTAACCCTGAATTTACCGACTTCTGTATGCAGGTCTGGTTCTCAGCAATTTCAGACACGATCCCAGCCAAGCCTCTTAATCCACTATAACCAAATCTCACGGTGTATAGAGTTCTACTGATTTCTATTTCTCCTGCTTCTGTAAGGAACACTATGTAATCTCATTTTGGTATACGAATAGAAACTTTTTTTTCAAAAAAAAAACATTTGTACAAAACAAAAGGCCTAAACATTTGTACAAAACACATGACCACCACACATAAAACAAAATAATGATTCAAACCTATAAACGTTGGGTGAGATTTTTCTCCACCACATCTCCGTCGAATACTAATGACTCACCGCTCTTGCCGTTGTGCCCTTCATCTCCTCCGCCACAGTCACCAGCGTCCTTCGCTTCCTTCTCCGCCAATATGTATAATGCGAATGCACAATGTAATGTATTTAATAGATTTGTGAGGAAGAGATAATAATAAGCTTGCCCTTTGGAAGACATTAAAGTTGGAGATTTATGGGTTTAATGTTTATTTTAGACGTTTTTATAACAAATAAAAAATCAATGGAGAATCAAATATCTTAATATTTAAAATCAACTTGATATTGTGTTTTAAAAAAATCATGATAAAAACTAAATTATTTATTAATAACTCATTAATTCTTTTCATTGCGCCATAACTAAAACATTTATTACTATTACCCCACTAACTTTTTCCACTAACCATTCAAGGATTTTAAATACAATATAATATAAAGTATTTATTAAAATCATTATTAACTATTTCTAAAAGGGTGTTAAAAAACAAACGGAAGGAAAAATGAACCAATTCTATATTACATGATCCGTTTAATTCTCTTAGATGAATATAATTTTTTCTCTTTCATTTACTTCGATAATAATGGGCGTTATTAGTGGGCTCGATTAATGGTGGTTATTAGTAGACTAAATAAAACAAATTTAATTATTTACTCTACTCATAACACCCACTACCTATTTTCTGAGGAAAGCAATTATTTTATGATTTAAATTTCAAATTAATTGTCTTACATAAATATAAAATTCTATGATTTAAATTAACAAAATTAGAATCAATTATTTTAATTATATATCAGTCGGTTATAAATTATATATTTTATATATAGATTTACTATATATATGTATTAATATTTTAATTTGGAGGCTTATGATTAATATTTTTTGTACGGTTAATATTTTTGTTTATATAAATTAGATACATTGATTTTAAATTAAAAGTATTTTAAATTTTTATTTAATTATATGATGGCATGTTGCTTATATATGGATGCTTATATATATATATATATATATATAATATAAAAGATTTATTTGATAAGGAAAAATATTTTTTTTATTAGATTATAATATTGTAATGCAAAATCATATAAGATTAGTTTCTATTATGATATTTTATTATTATAATATGTATGTTTCTATTATTTGTTTTATTGTAAACTGTAATGATAAATTATATGTAGGTCATGAATATTTTAATTGTATAATAAAAGTTATAAAAATGATGAGATAGAAGATGATATGGCATAATCAAAATAATGAATACATCAAATGACCAATAAAATTTGAGAAACTTGATGATGTGGAAGATGAGGTGTCTTCACCATAATCCTTTAAACTCCTTTATTAATATATATAGATTTTTTATCAATAATATGTCGCTGGCGTATATATATATATATATATAAAAAAAAGAGGTGTATATGTATATATATATATATATATATATATATATATATATATAATAAGATTCATATAAATGAGAAATACCATTGAACAAAACAATGATTAGTCCCCAAATGAACACATATAACATAACATAACACAACAAATAAAAATTGTAATGAAACAATGGGAAGAGACTGAAAGAAAACAATTCAAAGCTTAAGACCAAACCTACAATCACTAGCTTTGATGTTGATTCTATTGTTTTCGGACAAACTATCCACGACAAGCTTGCATTTGCCCAATATCCTAACCCTCCTCATCTTCAGCTTCCCTAATCTAACGGCTACAGGAGCATCGACCTCCAGATCCAACGGCACTCGTCCCGACGTCTCCTGCTGCTGCTTCAACGCTGACATGATCGCGTTACCGTACTGCGCTGTTCCCTTCAGTGTCACGTCTAGTTTAGTCACATTACGTTTCCCCTGGTAAAATCTCGGTATCGGGCCTTCGCAAAGCTTTGTTTTCGCGTACCAAACTCCCAAATGGCCTCCTTTCTCGTAGTAAATCCCGATTTTCTCATTAGGGTTTCGAGCGGTGATCTTGACGTCGAATTCCGCGTAAAGGGTAAGGTCGAGGTTGATCCTTAGGTTGCTCACTCTTAGACTATCCACGTCGTATTGAGGCAGTTTCGGGCGGAAAACGAGGTATATAACCGCGATAGAAATGCCTAAGGTGACAAGAGCGGTAACGAGAAGGACGAGAATCCAACAAAAGCACCTGCAGAGGAAGTTTTGGTTCTTTCTTCTGGCTTTAGGACTGCTCGAAGGAGGGATCATTGTGCCGGGAATCTCTGCCTTGCGTCGTCGCATTTGCTCCGAGGATGACTCCACGTCTCGGGCTGGATGAACTCTGGTCTGTTGGTCTGCCATCTCAGTGTTTGTGCTGCCTTTGTTCATGTGTCCTAGTTCATATATTAGGATTGACCATTGAAGTTGCTTATGCTGCTTTGCCAATATCTCTCACCTTCCATTACCTAACACAGGAGCTGTGGTGGTTCAACCAAGCTGATTTTCATATGACATGTGTGTAACCATTCATCCAAAATGATGATATTCTACTATATCCTAATTAATAAAAAAATGATTAGATTTAAAATTGCTTAGAAAATAAATATTTACTAATAGATTTTACCTTAAATACTTTGGTTCGTTTAATAACGTGATAACGAAATGAACTGATTGAATATAATTTTTTTAAAATTAAATAAATCAAAGTTCGAATTGAATATATATATAATAAAAAAATTGAACGAAAACGAATTTTTTTAATAAAAACTAAATCTAGAGTCTAAACGGAATCAAATGAAAAACCAATATAAATACCATATTAACAAAACTTGTACAAAATAAAAACAAACGAATATAAACCGAATCCCAAAATATCCACCCGTTATAAAGACAGATCTATGGACAAATAGTAACCAAAAAGATCCATTGCATGTATGAACACAGACCAAAAAGAAGGATCATAAGTTAGAGGAAGACAAGAGATCTGTTTTGAAACTATGTTCAGAACCAAAACAAGAGGAACCCTGCATGCGACACAGTTTGAGAACTGAAGGTTTGTCCTAAAATCTTGTGAGACGAAGAATCAATCATCTTTCCTCTATCAACAGATATGCTAACAAGAAATGTCTCAGAAATGCCAATTGAGTCCTATTCTTCACGTCAGCAAACACGTGGAAGCCGCAACGAGCAGAAGCATCGTGACTATCCCGAGGTTAACCACCGTATCGACATCTGCGAGCTTCTCTAATCTCTCGTGGAGATCTCTCCGCATTTGCGTATATGGGCATTGTTTCTTCTGCAACATGAAAAGCGGGTTTTGGTTATAGTATTCAAATCAAGAATGAAAAAAGAAAAACCAAAAAATCGTGCAGAAAGTTCTAACTTTTATTTTACATTCACAATTGTTTCTTCCGTTTTACGCATAACCTCTTTTTCTGTGTGATTGTTTCCAGACATCGCTAAATGCAATACCTACGAGCTGTGTGATGCCAAGCTAAAAAGAGAAATTCGGCCCATTTCCGTAAGAAACAAAAAGAAATTACTACAGTTTATATCGAAAAGGGTTGCAAATTTTAGAATGGATATTTGTATCAGGAATAATTATAAATAAAACAAATATTAGCTCTCTTGTTACCTCGGTTTTCAGTTCGTGGATTTCATTAGAAGCCTCTACATTGTCAAGTGTTTCACTATTACCGTGCTGAGAACGTTGGCTGAACAGTGTGTCAGAGTTGATTTTGTCAGAGATTCTACCAGAGAAGGCCTTGTAAGTGGAATCCGTATGTATGGTCTCCATGACTGAACCAAAGAAGTTTGTCACTGGCACCTAAACCCAGAAAAAGGGTAACCTTGAAAGAATGAGTATTCCACTTGAGAAGAACAGTATTGTGTAGAAAATAAACAGGGAAATACCAAAAGGAGTCATGAATTTAAATGAAGACCATCATCATCTAAACCATGAATATCGCATAACCAAACAATGGGAACATTTATAAGAAAAAAAACCTAAGCTTTTCTAATCCGAACGAGCACATAGTAGTAAGAAAATCCTTTTCAGTTTCCTGATTTCCCTTTTAGGTTTCCCCATTTCTATCCCAACTTAATTTTTTCTTCTCATTCCAATTCCTATATATGGAGTTGTTGTACCGGATGTTATGCACAACTCTTAGTGATAGTATCCAAAGTTTTCAGATGATTTCTATGTTCTCTTTGAATTTCAATAAGAAAACAAACTTACGCTGCATTATTTGAACCCTGATTCTGATGATTAGCTAAAAGACATTTACTTGTGATAACTCGGCCTTGATTGACTGGTGCTGGCATATCACAGTTAAGATGAGATGATGACACCACCTTGGGATGCTGCATCATTACAGTACAGCATCCACCGTTTGGCCTTTCATATCAGATTTAGCCAGGTGCTCTTATATGGAAAAATCAAATTTCACTCAAGGCATGGTAAACGTTCATGGTTTTCCTTTTGTACTTTCTCCAGCATAGACTTTGCAATGGCCATGGGGAAATCCATTCAGCTACTTGTACACACCATGTAAAGCTCGTAAAAATGGAGAGACAGAAGAGAATAAGAAAAGATGTACCTTCTCCAAATGTGGTTGGTAAAGATCTGTCCGGTAATAGGCAGTAGACATTAGCAGTCTCGGATCGTAGGAGCTAAACAAACTGCACATGTATACCAAGAAGGAAAGGGAAGTGTGAAATCATTAAGCTCAGAGCTTGGAAAAAGTCACGTCGAAGATGCAAAAGGCCTAAAGGTAGATCACGAGACATGTGAATATCTTCTACGCATTTTAAGTGACATATTTGACTATCTGATCCATATCCATTTCAGAAAATTTTAAAAATTTAAAGCGGTTGGGAAATTTTCGTAGTTGAAATATCTTCGCAACATTTTGATAATTGTTGTACCTGCTCAGTGATGCATTGTCATATATATTTAGCCTTTCGAAGAATGCCAGAGTATAGAATGTAAAACGGTCCACAACTGACACACCAACCTGTAGCAAACAGACATTGAAAGATCACAAGAGATGGGTATCTTAACTACACAAAGGTTTTCTATTGAACAGTTACAACATATGCACATCTCTGGATAATACAAAAGTAGCTTTCAATCATGAAATGTTATACTAGCACTTACATCTGAGTCTAGATGGTGCGAATATGAGTTCTCTCCTTTAAGACTACTACCGATGGCCAAAACACCCGGAGATTGAAGCTACAAAAAATGAGATATTCAGAATGCTTATGAAGGAACTGAAAAGATCCAAGATGCCAGTTTCAGTATTAGGCAGTAAGTCCATTGAAAACCTAAACAGCAACGCCCACATAAGTAGAGATAATATAATCGATATCAGCATATAAGCCCAAAACATTACGATTTCTGGCTTGCAAGAACGTATAGTTGATACCAAAAGGAAAACTACCCATCAAAACATGACACTAAGATGTACCTGGTTAAAGAGAGTGGCAGCTTGGCAAGTATCAACCATTATGAGCAGCTCCTTGAATCTAAATTAATCAAAATACGATCATAAGGAAGTCAAAACTATATCCAGCTAAGACGATATAAAAACAATGTTTGTTTCGCGCAAGGGTAATCCCCGGATATAGAATTATGGTGTTCAACATGCACTCTTTGGGTATCATTACGTATATAGAGCGGGCATTTATCCCAAAGACAAACAGGAACAAGTAAGTATAGTTTCTGTTTGCAAAACAATTCGGTGCAGAGCTCCAATGGAATGTAAAAGAAACATGGACATGTAGTTCAAAGATGCAAGAGAATGTATAACAGACCTACGCTTCTCTTTCATTTGTTTTACAGCATCAGCTAAATCATGGCTCTGGAGTTCTTCTGCATCTTGAAATTTCAGAAACTCATCACCCCCATGCCCAGTCATGTAGAGTAGAATATGACTTCCCTCATCACTTAAGAGACGCTTTGACCTTGGAACAGCATTCTCATGACGCCCAGTCAAAACCCGTAAAAAGTTTTCAACTGTTACTTCATACCCTCGATAATCTACCTGAGTGAAAATGATTACACACTATCAGCTCTTGTCTAGAACAAACTTGGACTGTACAATCAGCAACATGCCGAAGGCATTTGATAGCTACAGAATAGTTAATTCACCACATATACCATATTGTTTCAACTTGGACATCAATAACATCATGTATGGCAACTGGCTCACAAACGATTTTTAGGTGAAATCAGATCAGGGAGAGCATATTGCTTCCATAATTCGCAAAGCAATATGACAAACAAATTCGTATATGTATCCTGCTTAAGATGCAAAGTCTTCCGAATACAAGTACCCAAGGGAGAAAGCCCCAATACTCCACTCGAAATTTACCTCAACATTATCCCCATACAAGTTAAGCCTGTGGTTCTCATTGTTAAAAACTTGAGCAGGATACTCATTTCTAGCATTGCAGGCCATGTCATCCGCTAGCATCAGAATTATCCTCTCATCTGGTATTCCTAGCCTCTTGACTGTCCTAGTAACACCAAATCAATAGAATAAAAAGTGAGAACTGAAATTCAGAGAGAAGTAAACATATCACGGTAACAAACAAAGTGTAAGCTCTCACCTATACAGGGACAAAGTGTTTGCCATGTGCCGATAGTTAAACCTGTGAAACAATAATCACATCTATAAATTATACAACACTGGAAGAAACATGTAATTTTAGAAACCCAACGACATAACAATGCTGTCCTTTAGAAAAACCGTAGCACGCCGATCACTCAAGCATATCAAAAGAAACGACATTTATCTGCTAACATGGCTTTTATGTCTAAACATGATCCAGAAGACAAATATGTCTCACAGCACAAAAGAGTTAAAAGGATTGTTCAAAGAAACCAAGAGATCAAAATACACAACACCGAGTTTCCAGTAACATTAACAAATACACCTACATGCTAGTTCATAAAGCCTACAAAGACAGGTCTTTTGCCTATCTGGACTGCCTCCCAAGACTGCACCAGAAATATGATAGAATCTAGAGAGAAGTTAAGTTGGCCAAATCTTTGGAGACGACTCGGCATCAATCATCATAACCAGGACAAAAATAAGAAGTCACCAGTAGTAACATCAGAGATAAACTGAACTGTCGAGATTCAAAGCATTTAAACCCTAAATGGATAGCATGTCTTCAGAGTTTGAACATCCCAGTACTGTGAGAACACAACAGTTTAGTTGCAAAACCTATCATGACTTCGCAACCTCGTGATTCACCTGATTTTGAGCTCACTTCTTAGAAGAACTATATTCCTATGCTAATAAAGGCCTCAGATAAAAAATCAAGTAAGGGAATTTCTCCATAACAACCAATCATGAACAAACAAAAAAAGGCAAAATGGGCATGTGAAACATTTGAAATGGGCATTAATATTCGGATCCGAACAACAACATTTACCAGAAGCGAGAAGTGCAGACCAAGACAGCCCAGTTGTTCGTGTGTATAGTCGTCTCGCCGGAAGAACAGGCAAACAAGTAACAGAGCAGCGCTAAGAATATCAGAATCTTCATATTTGAGACAGTGAACCTGCAAAATTTTGAAACCTATATTGGTCTGAATCAATTCCCCAAAAGATTACCGACTTGAACAAGATTCGATAAAACCAAACTATACCAATCACGAAGACTTGATTGATAGACAAACACGAGATTTCGGAACTCAAAAACCACCCCAAGTCTTATCGAAACTCAGGAATCAACAGCCGATGTTAGGTTTCTGCAGGCAATTTGCAAGTTAGAAATAACAAGGAAAAAACATTCAAACAGAGACAGTTACGAGGATCTACTCATGCGGATCTAATAGGACAAGAGAAAAAATTGTTGTTTCTCACAGTTTCTTCATTTCCCATAGATTAAAAAAAAAACTAGTTCACCTGAGACCAACACAGTGATTTCGAAATCAGAGATGGAATTTGACAACGAGAAGAAAAGGACAAAAGACAAACAGAAGAGAATACAATTAAAGCTTACTCGGCGCCGAAATCTCCGGCGACGACGGCGAGGAAGGAGAGAGAGCCAGGGTGCCAGACGCAGACGAGGGGAAAGATGAAATGAAAAATAAGGACCATATTGCAATTAAGAGATACTTTAAGGACCATATTGAAATGAAAATAACGACTTGGCAATTCATTTAACAATATGATAATATGGGACATCATATTTGGCAATTCATCTAACAATATGATAATACGGTACAACATATTTGGTTTAAAAACGGTGTTCCTATATAGGTATAATAAAAAAAATTATATATAAATAACTGAATATTATAAAATTTCTAAATAAATATATGAACTATAAAATTCTTAAATAAATACCCGAATTTTTTAAAATTTCTACGTAAATATCCAAACTTTTAAAAATTTGTCAAATGAATATTCAATGATGACTAAGTCATCAATTACCGATAAATTCTGTTATAAGTTTAACGTCGTTAATAGATTTTTGTTTTATTTGATAAATTTTTAAAAGTTTGGATATTTATCTGGAAGTTTTGAAAAATTCAAGTATTTATTTGGAAATTTTATAGTTTAAATATTTATTTGGGAATTTAATAAAAGTTCAGGTATTTATATATGATTTTCTCTATAAAAATTAAGAAGTTGCTAATATACTAATAAAATAGTTGAAATGCTAGTAATTGGTGTTCTAATCTGTGTGTTTACGGTAATATTAATTAAACCCAGGGCCGTCTCATAAATTTTTGGGGCCCTGTACAGATTTTATATTTATATAAATTAATAAATTTAAAAATAATAATTTTAAATAAAATAAAAAAATTAAAAATTGTATTATTTCCAAAAACATTTAAAAATGATATAAATATATTTAATTTAATATAATATACCAATGAATTGCTATAATATATTTTAATTAGTTTTAATAAATGTTTTTAATATATTTTATAGAAACAATCAGTTCTAATAAATATTTTTTTATAACAATTATAATATATTTTGGTTTTAACTATTAAAAATAAATATTTAATAATAATAAAGATAATTAATAATAACAAAAGTTGTTACCGTTTATAATTAATTTTAATTATTTTCTATTATTAATAATTAATAATTAATAAATAATAATTAATAAGGGGCCCATAAATTTTGGGGGCCCTATTCCATCGCACCTTTTGAACATACTAATAGACGGCTCTGATTAAACCGATCAACTTGTTATCAGACATTTTTCCTATATTCGAAAAACAAAATTGAACATATTTTTATTTTATTACGAGAATAAATTTTAGAACTTTGAATACGTGGGTTTCGGGATTTATAACTCAAATCATTCATCTGATATTAGATATAGCCTTACACGATATCTAATATTTTATAATGCTCCCGTTATTAATAGTCTTGGATAATATTGCTCGAGAAATCAAGTCTTGGATAATATCAGATACTAACTTAATAACTCGAACTCCGGACACTCTATTTAAAGAGGGTGGAAATTCATATTCTTCAAGGTGTTAACGAATATAAATCTAGACAAACTATGACTGATGTTTCTGCCATAATAAAGTCTTTCTTGATATAGGTTTCATCATCCAAGCAACGTTCGGCTGATACCACTATTGGAATTTTCTGAGATCTGTAGAGCAAATTCTATTCTTATGAGATCGATTCTAGGGTTTACGCAAATGATGAAAAACAAAATTTTATGAAACTCTAGAACCATGCATGTATGAATCGTAGAAACGTTGAAACGCTTACCTCAATCGATCCGGGGTCTGTATCAACTGAAGAATTCGTTCGATCACTTAAGGCAGGAAGATTACCTCGCCCTCTACACGTATCCACACCTTTGGATGGATTCCGACGATTGGAACTTGTCTGCTAGAACCCGAATCAACTATTTCCGTATGTTGCTTTGAGAAAACGAGACTTAGATCACCTCTTAGATCTCACCAAAGTCTATTGAAGTGTTCAAAGTCGGCTCACTTAATTAGGGTTTTAATCTCCTTCTTATAAAGTTATTTAACCTTAATTTTGGTTTAATTTTCGAAAAATCCGAAAGCCGGAACGGACGGTCCATAAATGCACGTGGACCGCCCGTTCCAGCAAGCAGAACAAAGCCAGAACGGACGGTCTACCTTATGTGGACCGTCGGGTCTGGACCTGACGGACCGTCGGGTCTGCTCTTCTGGTCCATCGGTCTGGACCCTTCCGTCTCAGTTTTTTCGTCGTTTTCTCATGCGTTTTCTCCTTCCCTACGTGTATGACCCTGTAGGCTCATTCGATATAGCAGTATAATCCGAAAACTCTATTTCGGATATACAAGTCATAGGCGGTCTCTAGCAAGACAGTATGACTACCTATCTCGAATAGAGTTTGTTCGTAATCTTACGAACATCAGTGATGATTCCGGCTGATGATCCTTTTGTATCACGATATCATAAGTCGAACATAAGGAATGGACATGCCACCTTATCTGATTCGACTGCTTTCTCGTTCACTGAGTTCGACTGTATGAAATAGACGACGTTCGTCTATAGTGCGGCCACACATTTCATAGTCTCGCTCACACGAGGGGCCCAACGATATCTCTCTCTTTTACGAGAGGTACAAATCCCATCTTGACTATCTACAATCCATCACATGATTCGTTTCGTACTTGATACACGCCTTTATAGTCCTCTTGTTACGCAGGACGTTTGACGAATTCAAAGTACGCAACTCCTCATGTTGGATTCCGTAGATATCTCAGGTCTTAGGATCCGATCATGGAACCGTCATATGAGATTCAAGTCATGAAGCTAGTCCATGTGACAATCTCATGCGGGTCAGTCCAGTATTCCGTTCTCCAACGAATACCTATGATTGTGATCGTATCCAATAACTATGATCATCTATATGATCATCAATCACACATCATACTAGTCTTAGTATATCATTATTCCCATAATGACATATGACTAGGAAGTTTAGTATTGTTCATAACAATACATGGATATCATAACATATCAAGTATGCAAAACATGTAATAAATAAAACACTCATCCATAAACCATAGAAAGTGTCAATACATCAAATGTATCTAAATAAAGCTCGCATAACAGTACATCATAGAGCACTCAACCAACAATAACTTGGCATAAACTGTTCAGATGGTGGAATCCATATCGGAAAGAATTTGTTGATGGCAGTTGTTGAAGGAAACATGGAAAAGAAGGCCCCTTCCTAGTAGAATTACTCAAATACGGAGCAATGGAAAGAAAGATAAGAGGGTGGAAAAGGATTCAAAATGTTTGCACTCGTCCACTTCTCTGACCAACAGGGTCAACAACTACTGCATTATCACAGAGAGAGACGTGTATTGGTTGAACACCGGAACTCTCTAAGTCATTATATATAGCTAAATAATGTGTAATTGTTCGGAGTTTCTTCCTACCTTATAGTTTTCACATAAATGTTTGGTAGTAACTTCCTTTCAGATATGCGTATCAATTATTTGAACACAAGTAACTTTCATTCGAACATGCATATCAATCGTTCATCCTGCCATAAATAAGATCCATCCTAACATCTTTCATCCTAACGCATCCCATTCTGCATTGATTATATATTGCTCCTCAACTCTTTTATGTGATCGCAATTAACAAACTCTCGGACGTTCCTAACCTACCCGAACGAGATTTTGCATTAACGGATGAAACTTGGTTTGGGAACCAGTGAACCTCTTCCTGGTTCACTTTACCAGGACGTAAGAGTAATGTCTTGGACCGATATCTCGTCTGGACGAAATTCGAACACCCAGATGGGTATACATACTAGTCCAAAAATACGTTTTTCTAGTTGAGGATCTAATTCAATTGTCTGCATTCTATCCATAATCTCGGAATAACAATACTATTCACCTGACTCCTTGAATTTCTTTCGGAGGATTATACAAACGTTTGTAGAATACCGAATTTACAGCGGAAAAACAAAACGGAAAAATCTAAAAAAAAACACGCAACTTTCAAATTTTGACAAAAAAACACTGAACTTTTTATTTTATCAAATAAACATTAAAGTTTTTAAACTTAATAAAATAAATACTTAACTCTTTTATGATTGTCAAAATTAATAAACAAAATGACTGATGTTGCACAAGGAGATGCAAACACGTCAGATTATTTTACTTGTTTTTTTTTACAATAAAAAAAGTTCATGTATTTTTTTGTATCAATGAAAAAGTTTCAGTGTTTTTTGATAATCGCAGAAAAGTTCATGTATTTTTTGGATTACTTAAAAAATTCAGTAGTTTTTTAGATTCATTTAAAAAGTTTAATGTTTATTTCAGTGTCGGACCCACAAACTTTTTCTAGTGGGGACATTCATAAAAAAATTATATATAAAAATAAGCTAAATTTAAAAAAAATAGATAAAAAGAAGTAAGAGAGTTGAAAGTGGAGGCCACATTCAATAGTTAATGGAGGCATCATTCTCTTTTTATTAAAATTTATAAAATTTTTAACTTAGAATTTTTTTAAAAAATTGACTATGGGGGCACGTGACCCCCACTCCTTGTACGTAGGTCCGCCCCTGGTTTATTTGACAAAAAATAAAATTCAGTATTTTTTGTCAAAATTGAAAATTTCAATTTTTTTTTATTTTTCCAATTAAAAATTGATGTAGGAAATCATAACATTGATGAAAATTCATGGGGGAATATGAGATTTTTTCCAACATAAATATATATGTTAAAGTAAACAAACATAGTGTTCTTGAACAAAATAATGGAATAATGTTCTCCAAAACTGCCTGAGAATCGTCTGTGCAGAGAGTTCGATATTTTATACTATTTAAATTTTTTTACAGTAAGAAAGAAAGTAAATGACGGTGTACTTTGATATGATCATACACTATTAAAGGACATTGTGAGAATTAAATAAAAAAAATGTATACTTTTCAAATGACCTAAATATTTTGGCACACTTTGCAAATGACATGTACCGTTTGGTACGGTTCACCAATTGCCCCAGAAATTAATGATTTGTGAAGTACAACAATTATTAGGAAATAATGAGTTAGAGTTGTAGATATAAAGGTTAGGAAAGGTTTAATAAGAGGAATGAAAGAACTTATATTAGAAATCATCTAAATTGAAACAAATCTATGATGAATTTTTAATGTGGTTGAGAGTCAGTTGATGATTTAGGCCTGATAGATATTAACGTAATATCTTTTATTTATAAATCTATGCTATTGTTATACAATTAGATACAAAATTGTTATTTAATTTCTTTTTTATCTACTTTATAAGTTTCATTAGTTTGTCAGCTTTTTGATTGAATGAAAGGTACCGAAAAAATGAAATATATTGAATTTTCGATAGAAAAAAATCACTATGTGAAGTTTTCATTTTTTTTCCTTTTCTGTATCGTTTTTTTCATAAATACAATATTTTTTGAATCAGTAGAGAACCTTTTATTCTCTATCTATATGAATATATTATAAATTGATAATATTACATTCAAATTCCTTACTAATATTGTTCTCAATTTTATGTTATCATGATCATATATCGTGAATCAATAACATAGATCATTTTACTTGTGCAAATCTTAGAGGAAGTAATATATAATGCAATGGTACCGCAATTAACAAAATCAAAAGAGACAGCTGATTTAACGTGAAAAATCTTCGGAGTAAAAAAACTATGGGACCGTAGTCCATCCAAAAATCTACTATAATTGGGTTACAATGTCCACATAACAATCTCTCATATCTTAAATCGAGGTTATAGAATATATACGTCAATATTCTAACCTCAATATGTGAGATAATACAACTTAACAAGTTGTCACTTAAACAACAAGTCAACCCCATAAATTCTTGTTCCAATATCCATTCAAAATTCTACTCTACAATTAAAGAGTCCACAATATTTCCAATCGATCGAACACGAGTTCAATATTCGATCAACATCTTGAATCCATATCATCATCTTGTAAAGAATTAGACATATCATCAATATGAACCTTCTAAAGTTTAACCTCCTTCAAATCAACATCTTGAATCCAATAATACATCACATCAACATCTTCGATCTTGAATGAAATGTCTAATTCTTTACAAGATGAATGACGCTTTGACTATCACACAACAAGACATACTTATCTTGTTTAAACCCAAGTTGTTCAAGAAACTTTTTCATCCATAACAACTCCTACAAGTTTCACTTACAATGATAAATTCATCTCTTACTTCACACTTTAGATTGAACAATCAATGGAGTCCGAATACAAATTCAAAGAAGGATGATATGAGTATATCTCATACCCCTCTACAGTGAGAAGTTGGATATATGTTATTGTTTGTACAAGACTAGATATAGCTCACGCCGTTGGGATTGTCAATCGGTTTCTTTCAAATCAAAGAAGAGAACATTAGCAGACAATGAAGTGAATTTTGAGATATCTTCGTGGGGCTTCTAGTTTGAGAATTATGTTTTGGATGTGATAAACCTTTGTTGGTTGATTAAATAGATTCTGACATATTTGGAGATACGGATTCTCATAAATTGATAACACGTATTTCGGGTGATATTTTGATATAGGATGTCTAGCGTATTTCACTCGATTTTATATATTTGTAGACATTCTAGGACACATTTGGCTTCAATATTGGTTGGTTGTGTTTTTTGGTGTTTAAACAGGAATCCATACATAAAGAGAGAAAAATGAGTCGAAAACATGGAATACGGAACATCACGGACGAACCGGGAACATTTGGAGTGTCTCTAGGAAAAATGTGAAGCTCAGAAAATGTCAGATCTTGCAAGTCCAATAACTTTCACTCTACAAGTCCAAATTTACATCATTGGAAAGCTCTCTTCGATATCTACGCATTGACGCCAAGATCACCCAAATCCGATGTTGGAGCAGGAAGTTATGAGCAAATTTGTGAAGCCCGCCAAAACTGTTAAGTGACACGATCGTGTCACTTTCAGTCACAGATCGAGTCACTTACCAGATTTTGGAAATATTCCGAATTTTGACCCAGAAAAAGAAGGATTAACTAGGGTTAGCCCCCAAGGTCGAAAATATTCAGACTTTTCACAGAAAACACACCCTAGAGTACACAAGAAGAGGGGGATTATCAAGAGGCAAGAGATCGGAGTAGAAGACGAAGATTACAAAGCCGGAAAAATCGACTAAGCATTCTTCCTTTCTTCTATTTTATGATGTTTTGTGTTATTGATATGAACCATAATATCTCGATGTTTAGCGAGTAGTCCCATAACTGTAGGTTAGGGATTTGCTATGTAAGGATCTTTGGTTTTTATTTCCAAACTTTGTGGATCTATTTATTCCATTCAGTTTATTGAATTGTTCTTAATGCTTTTGATCTCGTTGGCCACTTGGTTGAATGAACTTAGGGTTTTAATTCACATAGACATATGTGATTCTAACCTGGAACTAATTCAATAAATAGAACATGTATCACATCGGGAGATGGGTATTTGTCTAGGAATTATGATAGCGTTCGTTTATGCATCCAGAGTTTTAGACTATTGAATCGGGAGATTAGTAGGATTAAACCTGGATAGTGAGATTAGACTTGGAAGAGTTGATCTCTACCTTAGAGCTTGAATTCCCTGGAATGGATAGATAAACCACTAAGTTTACATATTTTGAAAGATCCTTGCATGTAAAGCAATCCCGAAGCCTGCGGTGTTCATCATCCATAGTTTATAGTCGTTTTATCATTTGCTTTGCTACATTCCCACACTCATATTATTTTCTTTGGATCTAGATTTGGATTTAGATTTGATTCAGTTGTCTACTTGTCCCTAGGGGTGGGCGTTTTGGGAAACGGTTCGAGTTCGGGACGGAATAGATCGGTTCGGTTTTTTCGGGTTTACAAAAATTGGTACCAATCGGGTTTTTTATTGTATTCGGTTCTGTTCGGTTTCGGTATCGGTTCGGTTTCAGGTTTTATTAAAAAAATAATATATTTCCTTTAAAAATATTCGATTTTTCAGGATTTTTAAATTTCGGTTCGGTTCGGTTCGGTTCCGGAAAAATTCGGTTCTCCAAAAATGATACCGTTCGGGAAATAATAGCGGTTTCGGATCAGGAAAAATACCGTTTTAACGGTTCGGTTCGGTCCGGTTCCGAAGAACCGAACCGAAACGCCCAGCCCTACTTGTCCCTGTGTTCGACCCTAACTACTACATACGATCCGTACACTTGCGGTTAATTATTGAGTCTAGGAATATTATCACTTGACCAAATTTATACACCTAGATTGACGACATCAGAAATCTATATCAGGTTATGATGACATGTATATATTAGTATATTTTTGTATAATATATACATTGTATTTTACGATATTTATATGTTTATAGGTTTTACCGTGTACAATTTTACTCCGATTTCGATATTTCTATATTTTGTAGGAAAGAGCGGAAAACGAGTTTCATCGAAATATTTTATCAAACGAAAATGAATGAGCGCGAAAATCGTTATACAAAAAAAATAATGGCGCTATCGTTACACATGATAACACCATCGTGTGTGAATATAATATAATATATATGTATGTGTTAGTGCGTAGTATATATTATACGTAAGTATATATGTAAATATATATAATATGTATATATATGTATATTATGCATATGTATTAATAAAAATATATTTAAATATTTATAAACATATGTACGATATATATGTGTATATATAATATATATCTGTATAAATATATGTATATATGTGTCGATATAATATATGTATAATATAGGAATGTTTGTATATATATATATATTATGAATATATGTATGATATACGTAATATGTGCATGTATATATATTATAAATGTATGTATAATATATGTATACACGTATATATATTAGTACGTGTATATATTATATGCATATATTTATAATAGTATATATATATATATTATACAATTATATATGAATATATACACATATACAGATATGAAAATGCATATGTATACATTTACCGAGCATAGAAATATAATTTTATATATATATAAAGAACATATATATGCATTTATATAACTGATATATTTATATATATGTAAACTTATTATATATATTAATAGATAATATAATGTAAATATCTATATGATAATGCGCTCGATTTGCGCAATTGTCTTGTAGTGAACGTATTATATATATCTATATTTGTATATAATATATAGTATATGTATATATATATATAAAAGTGATGATGATAAGAATTAACTGCCATCTCTGTCTTTTTCCTTTGTCCATAGCGACAAATTGTCCGTAGTTCGCGTCACTCAAACGATAGAGAAAACAACCACTACAAAAAACACTCATATTTCCGACGGAAAAACCCGTCGCACTAAAGAGGAAATTCCGTCGGTATATTCGGTTTACGACGGACATCGACGGAATAAGTTCCGTCCGTTAATGGTTGTCGCAAACACATCCCGGTCGTGCATCCGTCGCAAGGAAAAACCTGTCGTAAGTCAGTCGTTTTTAGCGACGGAATATTCCGTCGGCAAAAGCGACGGACTAACCGTCGCAATCTAGTCGATATGACCGACGAAAACTCCGTCGTTTTTCCATGGTAAACGCGACGGAAATTCCGTCGTTCAGTCGTCGCACTATCCGACGGAACCTCCGTCGTAATTCCGTCGGATAGTGCGACGGATCTTCCATCGCATACTAGTCGCAAAGAGGGACGGGAGGATTGGTCAGATAATAGTCGCAAATTAGTGACGGTTTATAACGACGGAGTTATCTGTGACAACCCAGAGTACCGTAGGAGGGCGGAGAGTGATCGCCGGTGCAGAGGCACGGACAAGGGGCGGCTCCTGACGAGCTTCTGGGTAGGAGGGTACAGGGATGAATCGAACACATCGGAATGAGAGAGATCCGAGGGCTGTATAGATATGGGACTATACAGTCTAAGATAACATAAAAGAATTAGTTGAGCTACTCATAGCAACAAAGGTGCATCTACCTTTTTGGTTGACTATCACAAGAGAACTCCAAAGTTAAGCGTGCTGACTCTGGAGCAATCTCAAGATGGGTGACCTACTGGGAAGTGTCTCGGTATGCGTGCGAGTGAGGACAAAACACGATGAAAGGTCCCGGGTTGCTGTGTGGGGGCAGTTTCGACAATTCGTAGCGGCCTCGGGTCGTTACATTATCCGTCGGTATATTACAGAGACGGGTTTTCCGTCGCTAATAGCTATGGAAAGCGACGGAAGATTTCCGTAGGATTATTCCTTATGCGACGGATTATTCTGTCGCATAAGGAATTTTATTCGAAAAAAAATAAAAAAATTCGTTTAAAAAAAATAATTATACATTAGAAAATTGTTTTACATATTACAAATTGAAAAAAAAAACCGAAATTGTTTTATATATTACAAAATTGAAATCTAACGAAATAAATTGTCCGGAAAATCATCGAGATTTTGGGGATGTTGCTCGTCTTGATGAACTGATGGATCGGGATTGACGGCGGGACTCGGAGCAGACGAACCGATGGAATCGGTCGGAGGCATAAAACGTTGCATCATCTCCTCTAACCGAGCGATCTTCGCCTGAGCTGCATCAAACTGAGCAATCTTCTCCCGAGCAGGTACAAGTTCCGCAGAAGTCTCATCGTGTTTTCTCTTCAGCTCCTCGACTTCACGCGTCAGAGATACATGACGTACCACAGACGACGAAGATGCGTCACCACCCCCGAGCTGACTCGCCAACGCACCAATCCCGTAAATCCGACCTTTCGCATCGGGAGGAACGACCTTCAAAACAATATGTAAATAATATTTAAACTCTAACCTGTTATATTATTTTAAATACAAAAATTACCTCGAGATACAAGCTGTTGATTTCCTGCGGAGTCAATTGCGTTGAACCGCTGCTCTCGTCCATCGTCATTCGATCGGTAATCTTCGATTGAATGACCTCTTCAATTTCTTGGGCACGATGATCTACGTACGTCCCATCCGATCGACGATGCGTGTCTTGTAAGACGCGCAGAGCAGACGGTTGAACGTCTTCTTTCTCGGCCTAAAAAAGTTATACAAAAATATTAGTAAAATTAAAAAACAAATAAATCAATTTTCACAAAATACTTGTTTAGGCCGAGAAAGAAGGCGTTCAACCGTCTGCTCTGCGTGTCTTACAAGACCTTCAAAACAATATGTACAAGACACGCATCGTCGATCGGATGGGACGTACGTAGATCATCGTGCCCAAGAAATTGAAGAGGCCATTCAATCGAAGATTACCGATCGAATGACGATGGACGAGAGCAGCGGTTCAACGCAATTGACTCCGCAGGAAATCAACAGCTTGTATCTCGAGGTAATTTTTGTATTTAAAATAATATAACAGGTTAGAGTTTAAATATTATTTACATATTGTTTTGAAGGTCGTTCCTCCCGATGCGAAAGGTCGGATTTACGGGATTGGTGCGTTGGCGAGTCAGCTCGGGGGTGGTGACGCATCTTCGTCGTCTGTGGTACGTCATGTATCTCTGACGCGTGAAGTCGAGGAGCTGAAGAGAAAACACGAGGAGACTTCTGCGGAACTTGTAGCTGCTCGGGAGAAGATTGCTCAGTTTGATGCTCATCAGATATTTGATGACCATAAGTATTATATACTTCATCATCATAAACCCTGACACATACAGTAAAAATATTATTTACGTAGGAGAGTATATATATTCTCTCTATACAGTAATTTGTGTAATGTACTAACCTCTCAAACGGTAGAATATATTCACAATTCAACAATACAT
>NW_010964598.1:357442-368308 GCF_000463585.1 Tarenaya hassleriana | reverse complement strand
TTCTAGGATGTTTAGGCCCCGGCACTAATATCGACAGGAACAAAAACTCTCTATTCATGCACATGTCCGGAGGCAAATTGTACGGTGTCAGAATCACCGGCCACAGAGAGTAATTCGGACCAGACATTCCAAATGGATTAAACCCATCCGTACATAATGCTAAATAATATTTAAACTCTAACCTGTTATATTATTTTAAATACAAAAATTACCTCGAGATACAAGCTGTTGATTTCCTGCGGAGTCAATTGCGTTGAACCGCTGCTCTCGTCCATCGTCATTCGATCGGTAATCTTCGATTGAATGACCTCTTCAATTTCTTGGGCACGATGATCTACGTACGTCCCATCCGATCGACGATGCGTGTCTTGTAAGACGCGCAGAGCAGACGGTTGAACGTCTTCTTTCTCGGCCTAAAAAAGTTATACAAAAATATTAGTAAAATTAAAAAACAAATAAATCAATTTTCACAAAATACTTACAATATTGAGAGCAACTTTAGCAAACGATCTTCTCCCCGCAGTATGAGTTCCTGGGGCTCGGTCGGAAGCAGACTTCGCCTTTCGATTCGTCGACGCGATCCGACTCTTCTCTTGAGATTCCTCTGAATCCCATATTACCTCCAGTTGCGCCCAGATGTCTAAACTAATCCAGTCCGGCTTCTTCCGCAAGAATTTCAACCTATAAAGGTTATCTCGCAATCTCGCACCGAGACAATCCTTCCACGCACGATGGACGACATCATGCACAGAAGGATCCCAGTAATAAGATTGCTTTAAACAATATGTGTTAGTTATTTAATACTAAAAAAGATATATTAAACAAAAAACAAACAAGTTAAGACAATACCGCAAAAGCAACAAACCATCGTGCCAAGACATCTTGCGGGACCCGAGAGATGCTACGCCACGGGCCATGATAATCAGAACGGTAGATCGTTTTGATACTCTCTTTAATCTTGCTCAGTTCTTCATCAGATATTTGATGACCATAAGTATTATATACTTCATCATCATAAACCCTGACACATACAGTAAAAATATTATTTACGTAGGAGAGTATATATATTCTCTCTATACAGTAATTTGTGTAATGTACTAACCTCTCAAACGGTAGAATATATTCACAATTCAACAATACGTAGGTATGAATGACATGGTAATCTCTGTCAGATAGATATGAATCTGTCGATTTACCACCACATCGCCCTTTTCTGTAGTAAATCTGAGGTATGTCTACATGCATCGAATAAGAGGGTCCATCATCGCACTGGAATGACCGATTCTGACTTCTGTTCTTTGTCAAAACATGATCTTCAAAGTAGTATGATGTGAAGAATGATATCTCCTCATTTATATATTGTTCAGCGATTGATCCTTCCACAAAAGCCTTTTGTTTCGCCTTTTTCTTCAAATGGTACATGAACCGTTCGAACGGATACATCCATCTAAATATACAGAAAAATAATCATTTCAAATACAAATATGAATTATTAATTTATTCATGTATATTAAATAATTAAACAAAAATATATACCTAAATTGAATTGGTCCCCCTAATTCAGCTTCTCGTGGTAGGTGGATCGGTAAATGTTCCATGACATCGAAAAAGGATGGTGGAAATAACTTCTCTAGATTGCACAAGACTAAACTGATATTTTGCTTCAAGATCTCGACATCTTCAACTCGTAACATCCGACTACATAACTCGTGGAAGAATATGCCGATTCCTAAAAGATAAATCAAAATAAAAAAATTATGTGGAAGTATAATCGTAATATAAAAAATAATATATAGATATATCTATAAAAAATGCTTCAGTAATTAATTAATTCAAACCTGATAAAGCTTCGTGTACATTCTGTGGAAATATATCGGCAAAGGCAATAGGAAGTAAGCACTGCATGAAGACGTGGCAATCATGACTTTTCATACCTATCAATTTATTTCCTTCCATATCAACACATCGAGAGATGTTTGAAGAATATCCATCTGGAAATTTCACATCTTCTTTCAACCATTTGAAGAAGTTTCTCTGAGCTTCTCCAGAAACCCGAAATATCAGGATGGGTGCCTTTCCATCCGATGTCAACTCTAGTTCTTTCCGCGAGCAAATTAATTTCAGATCCTTTCTTGAATTGACATTGTCCTTTGATCTTCTGGGAACATTCAGTACCGTATTAATGATGTTATCGAAAAAATTCTTTTCAATATGCATAACATCAAGATTGTGTCGTAACTTATGATGTCTCCAGTAAGGCAATTCCCAAAATATACTTTTTTTTGTGCCAGTTGTGAAAATTACCATACCCTTCTATCTGCAAATGGCCATTCCCGCCAACGTCTGTTGTTTTTGCTAATCCATATGAACTCACACAATCTTCCAGTCTTTCAAATAGTATTTCATCACCTGTAAGCTCAAGCGGAGCAGTGTCATTTACGACCCTATTCTTACGAAAATTCTTCTTGTTACGCCGTAACACATGATTGCTCGGGAGAAAACGACGATGACAATCAAACCAGCACATCTTTCTCCCGTTCTGCAACCAAAATGAATCAGTCTCATCCGTGCAATAAGGACAAGCTGGCCGCCCATGTGTTGTCCAGCCAGACAACATTGAATACGCTGGAAAATCACTGATGGTCCACATAAATACGGCACGAAGTAAGAAATTTTGCATAATCGACACATCATATGCCTCGACACCAATGAGCCACAAATTGGTCAACTCTTCAATAAGCGGTTGAAGAAACACATCTAGACTTTTTCTAGGATGTTTAGGCCCCGGCACTAATATCGACAGGAACAAAAACTCTCTATTCATGCACATGTCCGGAGGCAAATTGTACGGTGTCAGAATCACCGGCCACAGAGAGTAATTCGGACCAGACATTCCAAATGGATTAAACCCATCCGTACATAATGCTAAATATACATTTCTAGACTCGCTTGCGAAATCAGGAAATACCTGTTGAAAATGTTTCCAAGCCAATCCATCAGATGGATGATGCATTTCTCCTTCTGGAGTACAATGTTCCGCGTGCCAGCGCATATGTGATGCAGTCTTCTCGGATTGATATAACCGCTTTAATCGATCCGTTAATGGCATATAAAACATTCTTTTAAAAGGAATTAACTTGCCTTTTTTTGAAGATTTCCGTCGTGGTCGGTATCTGTCTTTGTTACAGAACCGACATTGCATCAGATCTGAATCGTCTTTCCAGAAAATCATACAGTTGTTCTCGCACACATCAATCTTCTGATACGGTAAACCCAACGTCCGCATTAAACTCTTAGTTTCATAATAAGATTCAGGTGCAGTGTTACCTTCTGGGAGATAATGTTTAAACATCTGGGTGAAACCGTCCATACACCTTTCTGGAAGATTATAATCTGTCTTCATATTCATCAACTGTGAAGATAATGATAACCTTGAAAGACCTTCGACGCATCCATCGTATATCGCCGTATTCGCCGTATGAAGCATACCATAAAACCTTTTTGCTTCTACGTTGGGTTCCTCCTCCATGTGGGGCGATGGAACGATGTTGGGAAATGCATCACTCACCATTTCCGTGTATGGATTCCTTATTTCTTCTCCAAATGTCATCTCCGACGTCGTATTATTGATTTCTTCATATCCAACCATATGTACATCTTGTGATGATGATGTATCATAGGTTTCTCCATGTGCAAGCCAAACAAAAAAATTCGGCATGAAACCTTTACGATATAAGTGATTTCACACTTCATTCAAACTCTGCCATTTTTTATTCTGGCACTTTACACACGGACAAGGCAGCTTTTCGCTCTCCAAATACGACTGATTTGACGTGGCAAACAACATAAAATTTTGCAACCCTTCTTCATATTGCTTTGAGATTTGATTCGTAATAGAATCAATTCTTTCATACATCCATTGTCGATAATAAAACGACATTTTTTTGTCACTTTCTATTTTTTTTCTCTTTGCCATGGAGACTCCATGGCGCGGTTGTTAAATAGATTTGGAACGTGCGACGGAAATGCGACGGAAAGCGACGGACTGCACATATAGCGACGGACGCACAACGGAATGCGACGGAATTAGGTCAAAACGAATAACACGTGTTTAACTACCTGCGACGCACCGAATCCGTCGCATTCCCGACGGAAATGGTTGTCCCCATCCGTCGCTATTTTTGTGCGACGCAATATATCCATCCCAATCCGTCGCACACTTTTCCGACGAAAGTTCGGTCGCAAATATCGGGCCCAGTCCGTCGCAATCCGTCTGACAAAATTACCGACGGAAATTTCCGTCGGTTGTTGTCGAAATTTGTCGACGGATTGCTCGACGGCTTACGACTGATGCAAATCCGTCCCATATCCGTCGTTGTCCGTCGCATATATCTAAAGCGACGGAATTTCCGTCGCAACTTCCGTCGGTAAATACAGTTTTTCTTGTAGTGAACGTGCATCCACTCAGATGGATTAAAAGGAGGAAGATGCAGATGAAGAGGATATTGGAGGGACAAAGCAGAGCTTTCGACAGAAAAAAAACACAGAGAGGAGTGAGTCTCATAAAGAGATATTGCGAGTGAATTCTTGGAGAATTGGAGCAACACGCGTAGTCAGAGAAGAAGAGCTGCAAAAATATTGAGCAATTTCTTTTCTCTGTCTCTATTTTACTATGAATTTCTCCTCGATTTTTATTGTTATAATTTCTGTGGCTTGTGAGTAGTTTTATCGTCATTGTAGGTTAAAGGATTGAACGGTTTATAAGGATCATACGTGCTTAATTTATTTTAGTAACTATGGTTTTATAATTTGGATTGAATAAATGAATTTTAATGCTACAATTCATTTTTTGGCCAATTGAATTATTGAAGTTAGAATTTAAATTTACGTAGAGATATAAAATTTGAATTTGAAAATCATTTATTCGATTGGGTAATTTTCACATCGAGAGATGGTTGCATTGCCTAGAAATTATGATAGCGGATTTAATAATTTTTAGGAATTTTAATCTATTCAAAACCGAGAGGTCGGTAGAATAAATTCTTAAAAAATAAGGTGAGACTCAAGAGGGTAATCCTTTGCAAATATGGACTTGAATTTCCTAAACTATGACCATAGTTTTGAAATATATCTTTAACAACGATCCTTACATAACCCGAAAAATTCCGATACCTACAATGTTTTAATTAAATTGTGTTAAAACCGTTATTTGTATTTGTTTTCATTCGTATTTAAGTTCTGTCACCATCACCAATCAATTTATCATCCCGATTGAAACCGAGTAGAACCCTAAATTTTATTGTTAATGCCCACATGTCCCTGTGTTCGATCCTAGATACTACGATTGATCCGTGCACTTGCGGTAGTTGAATCTAGAAATTAAAACGAGATTTGATCAAACCCTAGATTTACATCAAGTTATTTGGTAACATTTGCTGATAGAGATGTGGTATATCAATCAAATTTGTAGAAATGCGTTGTATTTTCTACCACTAAAACTAAGTTTATCGCCACAACTGAAGTTTGTAAGGAGTTGTTGTGGATGAAAAGGATTTTTTAGCAGTTTGGGTTTAAACGTGATAGATATATGTTGTTGTGTGACAATAAGAATGTCATTCATCTTAGAAAGAATCAGACGTTTCATTCAAGATCGAAACAGATTGATATGAAGTATCATTGATTGATTCAAAGCAGGTTGAATTCGAGAATGTTCATACTGATGATAATGGTGCTATTATGATGATGAATATACTTTACGGAGAAAAATTAGTGTGTCGCAATATTATTGGGATGGTAGTTTGTCCACATAGTCGGAAAAGGGAAGAATTGTTGAATTCTTCCCACGTGGACAAGATTTGGTGGAGGAGAAATTATTTTTCAAAGCTAAGTATCTCCTTCACCTAACAAGTCATTTCTTTTTAATTTTGAAGTCACTTTGTTTGAAAACTTTATAACCATTTTTGTTGATAAAAATAGTATTAGAACTCTTATAAATATAGGGTTAGACGTGGAAATGAATTATAGAAACAAAAGAAAGAAATACAAGAGAAAAAGATCTTCTATGCTCTTTATTACTAATTAGTTTTGTGCGGTTTTGATCATACAATCGATCGGGTATTGATCTCTTATCTGATCAATCTAAAATTTTGCAAAAGATCTTCTATGCTCTTTATTACTAATTATGGGATGTTGAAATTTGATTTCAACAGTTCAAATTGAAAAAATTGAGGTTTTATCAAAACTATTTGTCCAAAGATACCAAACTGCACATGTCTGATTGTTGTGAGAATCGGATGGTGGATGCTTCTTTAATTGTAGTGAAAATTTGTATGTTGGTTATGGCGCCTTTGTTCTTTAATTTATACGGTGATATTTTGCATTGGTTATTGAAATCAGAATCTATAGGCTTGACTTACTATCTAAGTTACAACTTGTTATTTTGTGTTCTCTTTGGTGCATTGAGATTAGATAATTGATGTATGCATTGTATAATCTCGAATTGTGTTTTTTGCATGCGAGAGGTTATTGCGTTATAACCCAATTATAGTGGATTTTTTTTGTGAAATAAGATTCTGTGTTTTTAACTCCTCACACTGAAAAAGTAAGAGATTTATCCTCATAGGTTTACACAAGTAAAAGATTCGTGTTATTGGTTTGTGACATACGATTGAAGTAAAGTAAAATCTTCAATAGATCTGCACTTTTCGTTTATGGAGTAATATCTTGAGAAAATTTTCTTCACAAAATGACAATCAATTCCAATACATTAAGTTATTTGATGAAATATATTAATTGAAAATATATGAATAGAGGTTTGTTTGTCGCGATATAGAGTTATTAAGCAAAAAAAAAAATACTAACACCTTAAATTCTAGCCTTCAACCAAATCATCTCCACATCATCTTTTTCATAACCTCTATTCTCAGCTTTTGCATTTGATCTTACAACCATTCATTTGTTTTTTACTACTCCAGATGATATATTTTCTCATACGGGTGTATATTAACTCAGTGACATAATAGCAAATAATTTTACTATACTATTATGCAATTCATCCAAACTCATATACGCTTTTGAGATATCCGAGAAAGAATTTTCCTTCTTGATGATATTTAAAACATTTGACAATTGGTACAAGCTATTCTATTCTAAGAAAATATTTTAGTTCATCTGAATCTTTGAACCGTAATAACCCTATATATATATATATATATATAGCAAAAAGCTTTTCTTAAATTAAAAAAAAATAAGTAGGTACAAAGTCGCCCACGTGAAAAAATAAAATATATATACACTAATTAAGAAAACTAATAAAATTAATATAATATATATATGTATATGTCACTCCCTAAAAAAGGAGTTTCTACACCTTGCCAAAATGGGAGAGAGAAGAGAGAGAATAAAAAAAGGTAGAGGGAGGAATGAAAAAATATATAAAAAATAATATTATAATAATATAAAAATATATATAATATATTTTAAAAAAGAAAGAGACCCGTTACCGTTAGGAAACTAATTGATATAATTTAGGTGAATAATTTGAGTTAAATTCTTAAATTTAATTTTCATTAATTTAGGATAGAAAATAATGTCCCTGTATTTTATTAATAATGTGAGCATGTCTAGTATTAAATTTTATAATATTGTAAATTTGTAGTATAATTGCAAAACGATAAAAAAATATATATAATTACAGAAGAAAAAATATAAAAATTTTAATAAGAGGATAAAAAGAAATATAACAATAATAATAAATATACCCAACAAATGTGAGTATAGAAAATTTAGAGTCTAAATTTTAATTTAATTAAATGGGTAGAATTGAATAACGTTAACCGTATATCGAATGGGTTCGAGTATAATGGAATGCGTGTTTGTAATCGGTTGGTCTTATATATATGATATATTGATGGTTGTTGTGACGGTAGTTCCACTCATATAACATACTATCCGAATCATACGCTATACGAGTTGGGATATGATTGTGATTGGATTAACCAATGATTCGTGTATCCAGTACCGATAGATGAGTGAGTCGGTACCGGTGCGTTGACGAGGAAGTACAGTTTTTTGGTAACCGCACCCATGACGTCACTGATCATGGGGTGGGGAAGAGACAATAAAACCTGAGATTGAGGATTGAGCATTTTTTCTGAGGAGGTGGTACGGTTACATTCCAAACGGTTTGAGTTCGAGTATTATAAGTGTTTCTGTCACGGATGGTCGACGAGGAAAAATTTCTGCGATTGACTCTACTTGATAGTCGATAGTGTGAGGGATTGACGTTTGGAGTGGATAAGGATGGTATTGATTTTGGTTACGAGATATGTGATATCGGTTATCGATGAGGAATTATATGGTGATCAAATTTGATCCTTGTATGTGATATACTTGGATTACATATATTCATCTTTGTGTATAGAGTACTTGGATGAGTTGTATGATCTTCGCGTATGATTCGCTTGGATTGACCTATGTGTGTGATATACATATAAATAGTTTGATCGATTGGTCATATGGATATTGATTGTGAATGTTGATTATATTGTGTGATATATTCGATGAATTGGTATTTAAAATTTTATTATTTAATTTATTAGACGTTGAATTTTATCCGTTTCAATGAGAGTTGAATTTGTAAGTTTAACCCGAATTATTTTCTAAATATTAAGTTAGGACGTTGTTATACAATATTTCGGGCATGGAGCAGGACGACCAAGTTTGGCCGCACCTAAACGACGAATGAGAGACGATTAATTTTTCAAACATTTTTATTGGTAATTAAGTTTTCAAAGTATGATGTATTTCTAACAATATGTATTTTTTTATTATGAATTTTAATATTTATGTATTATATAACGGTTTAATGTGTGTAATGAAAAATATTTTCCGTTATGCATGTTTCGAAATTTTTTTAAAATTTTTCTGTATTTTTATAAATAAATATTAGATTTTGTTCATGCGGCATAACACGTGAATGAATGAGATAAGGGTAACGCAACACATGTCACATAACAAAAGGGTTTTTCAAAAGTATATTTTTTTCTCTTCAATACTTCTTTTATTATTTTCCAAAATTATAATATAATCGACATAAAATGAGTAAAATAATAACAGAAAATAAAACAAATAATCATGAGTTCTCAATATGTCAAGAAGCTCACGAGTGAGGGAGAATGTCATGATACACTTATATGCTTCTCTACCAAGAAAATAATACAAGCATCCAAAAAACAAAAAGAGATGGCATTACCTATGAGTTTCTATAACTCTAGGTTTGGTAAAATCACTTTTGAACCTCTTATCTTTTATCTCGTTGATAATATTTATGTGTTGCAAAATAGAAAAAAAGAAATACTTGTCTAAAATACGTTTGACCATGAAAAAGATATATCCGACATGTTTTTTGTATTCAATATAAATTTGAGTAATATGTTAAATCTAGAATATAAACCACACATGAATCCCCTCTTACAAATAATGTCTCATGTGTTAAAAACATTGAACTTAGCATTTAAGAATATTAAGACGTTATTTTTGCTATTGTTTGGTGAAAGACATGCCATCGCATTGTTACATTTGGATTATTATTTCAAACGGAGTGTCACGACCTCCTTTGTGTTATCTAACTATTCTTTTGAGTGTATACATAAAATAAATACTAAACAAACGTGTATAATGGTGAAAAAGCCAAAAGAACCACCATGGGATATATTTAGGAACCGACGCAAACACGGAGATATATATTCGTCAAGATTAGTTTTTCGATATTTCTCCAAACTAATCTTGAGGAGGAATGTTAGAGAAAAAGATCATGATTGCTCGGACTCGATCACAGAATGTCTCGGAGACGAACAAACTCGGACACAAAGACAAATGATGACAAATCAAGTCTTGGACTTTCTTGGCTCAATGATCCCATCCCATTCACTAATGCAAGACTTGGGCAAAACTTGGGCCAAAAGCCCAATTCGATTATGAGAAGCTAACGAACAAAATCAAATCAAATATCTTCTTCATGATTTCATGCATGTGTTACGTCGACATTTTCTTTTGTCGTGTCTTTTACCGTTGTGCTTATTTCCTTGTTTGTTTTTATTTTACTTTTTCTATTTTATTGTCTTCTATGTATATATATAAACGATACGATGAATAATAAAATAAGTAACTATTTTATCAAAATCCTCTTGTCTTCTTCGTGTTCTTCTCTTAGCCGATGGCATAGCCATCTTATTTTCTTGTCTACTCAATCAAATTCATATCTAAAATACTAAATTCTTCAAAAACATCCATTATTCTGGTCTATATATACAGGTAAATGTTGGTCTCACCCACCTACGATTCTTGACAGTTACGTGCACTGGTTTGATCAACCGGGGCGTGATAGAAGCAGACGCCGACCATTAATAGCCAAGCTAATTCTACAAGCTACGATCCATTTGATTTGGAAGGAGCGAAATGACCGAATATTTAAGAGAAGTTCGAAGCCGGCGAGTGTTTTAAGATGTCAATTGGATAGTATGGTGAGAAGTGTTATACTGGCAAATCAATGGTAGAGGTCGGAGAAGTACATTACCCTATTGGAGGACTGGTTCACTCTTACGATATAGACGGGTAGAACGTTTTTGTATCAGACGATTTTGTATTTCTCATGGTTCCATGTGGCGTAAGTTCAGGTGCTGAACACTAATTGTAAAAATCTTTTTATTCTTCGGGTATATATTTATATTAAACAAAAAAAAAATAGTTGTATTATGCTATTGTAATAAAATCCTCATATTATAGCCCAAAAATTGTTGATAGATTTTTTTTTTTGTTAAAATCACTATATATATATATATATATATATATATATAAATTATATGT
>NW_010964598.1:326476-357133 GCF_000463585.1 Tarenaya hassleriana | reverse complement strand
ATGTTACTCTTGGAGACATTTTTCTAAAAACTGTATATATATATATATATATATATATATATATATATATTGGTACTCAAACTTTTCAAATTAGCAGCCGACTATCTGGTCCCTCCATCTTTAGCGTCTCCTTTCAATATCATTTTTATACATTTCAATATTTTAAATTCCTCATATATATATATATATATATATATATATAATTATCTGTTTTTCTAATTGACCATCTGTACTCTATATATAGTAATTCATAAGAAATTTAAAAAGAAATCATGACGTTTAAGTTGACTTTGTTTTTTACCTGTCTGTTTTTATCGATCGGAATATGAAATTCAGTGCCTTTCTTCCCTGTAAAAAAAGTAATCATTTTTTTCTTCTGTTAAATTTACCGGTTCTCGAAAAAGATTTTTCCCCTTTTTTAAAATTCTTTTGTTGTGGAAAAGGAAAACTACGTGCTCTCCTTGCTGGGTATCTGGTGCCTTTTGAATATTTAATTAGAAAGGAGTCCATGATTTTTGAGGGGTTTTGTTTCTCTTTCTCGCATTGAGTTTTGAACTCTTCATCTTCAACTCGGTAACGCGCAGCTCAATTCGAAGATACATTCACATTTTTCTTCCACAAATTCTGGGGTGATTGATTCTCATGAGAGAAAGGTTTGGTTCATAACTCTCTCTGAATCAATTTCTGGTATGATCATGCCCTTTTTTTCTTTTGATTTGTTTCATAAATCTAGGATTTGAATTCTGGGTTTGATCTGTTTCTCTGAAATTATCTGTCTTTTTTTGCCTGATCCAATGTTTGTGTTGATTGGATCATTCATTCATTCTGCTTCATCAATTCCCCCCCCCCCAAAAAAACATTGTTGTAGGTTGAAGCAATTGCGTAGATGTTGATGAGTTTCTGGGTTTAGGGTTTTAGTTTAGTCTCAGTGTTCTGTCCAAATTGTGTTATATTTTCTTTTGAGATTTTCCATTGATTCCCGGCCTGATTGTATTCTGGAACATTATTGTTGTTATTCTCCAATGAGCTTCTCTGATAGACAATCCACAGAATCTTGCATCTGAAGCAGGTTTTGGATTGATTCTTTCATCAATTTCGTGTCTAAACTGGATTCACTTTGAAGTTTTCTCTTTGAGAATCTGGATCTATTTTTGGGTCTGTCCTGATTTTGGAATTAATCTGAAACAAGTTTGATTCTTTCTACTGAAATGATTTCTGAGTTTGATGGAATCAGCCTGGGTAACTTATGGGTTTGATTGCATTATAAAGCATTAGTTACTCTTTCAGATTCCCGAGTTCGGAACATGTTTGGAGTCTTCATTCAGTAACAAGTTCAGGATTTGTGAATTACAAGATACTTTTGTTTCTAATCCGATTTCAGAAACATAATTGTGTTTGCTTCTTGTTATCCCCCCTGAAATATTAGCAGAGATTTCAGCTGTCATTCTTTTATATTTTATAAATTCGGTTTCTAAATTGAACTCAGGCGATCTGTGGTCATAGTTACCTGAATGTTATTTGTTCTTAGTTGAGCTTTAGCAGAGATCGTGATTAGGCTTGCTTTCTCAATATGTTATGAATGTGGATATCTGCCTACGACTGTATAAAAAGTTCTGACCTAGTTAATGTGCAATCGCATGATATGACAATCATTTGGGGGTTTGTTCTTCGAGATTCTTATTACGGGTTCCATGTATAGATTTTAAGATCTCTTACCTTTTTTTTCTTCGTCGATTTGTCTTTTAAAATTTGGTTTAATGGATAAATTTTCAAGTAGATTGTAGATGTTTCTTGAGAGTCTTGGCTGCTTCTTTGGGGAGAACATTAATTTTATAAATTGTATTTGATTTGCTTCTCATGGTTGTAGATTCGACGCATGCATTCTATGATCAATTCTTTATCCGAGTTCTCCGAAAAAGATGGCTACTACACAAGTTTCCTCAGTGAAATCATGGCCGGATTCACGAAGTTTCACACGAGCTTTGGCTTTAGCCTTTTCTGAGTGGATACTGTTGTTCATGCTCTTCCTGCACGGAATATTTTCCTACTTGATCACAAAGTTTGCAGATTACTCCGAGCTCCAATCACCATGTGTTCTGTGCTCAAGACTTGATCATATTCTGGGGAAGAAACCTTTCAAACATTACTGGGATTTGATTTGTTCTAAACACAAATCTGAAATCTCTTCCCTGGTTTACTGTCACGCACATGACAAGCTCGTTGATGTTCATGGAATGTGCGAGACGTGCCTTTTCTCGTTCGCTACGATCAACAAGTCCAATGCCGAGACATACAGATTACTGGTTGGGAAACTGGGCGAAAATTCTTGCTTTGGTTTGAATAGTGATTCTTCGCATAGTTCACTTTCTCCAAGCATACGGTATTGTACATGTTGTAACCAGCCATGGCTTCCACGGGCTTATACTCAAGTGGCTGAACCAGAAGTTCCGTTCAACGTTCCTTCGGTTGGGCTTCTTAGAATCGAGAAACAAGCTGTACAGGCTCGGAATATCATCAAGAAAAAGGTTGGGTTTTATCATTTGCCACATGTCGGGTACTCCGAGCTCAAGATTCATTCAGATACGGAGTCTGAAGCTGTGTTTTCAGATGATGAAGAAGGAGCCGGTCTGTCTAAAGGGGATCAAAATACGTTTCAGACTGTGGACCTGGAGCCTCGGGTTATCACTTTGCCCTATGATATGGCCACTGACAAGCTGATAGACTCTGTCTTGTCTTCAGAGCCTTTGGTTTCAGATTCAGTCACTTATGCAGGAACAGACAAAATCGGGCATGGCCTGAAGGAACTTAATTTACAAGAGATCCATCGAACAATGATAGACTCTGTTCCTCAGCTTATCTCACTTGATGACTTCCCCGAGAAAGATCTCATTTCCTTCAGCGATGTCCCTTTAAGATCACATGCCAAGGAAATTCCTGCTAAGCTTGTAGAAGAAAGAGAGCAGATTTTCCCACATTATATCTCTTTAACAGACTTTATGGAACAGCCTGTGGATGTCTCTTCACAATTAGACATCCATGAAACTCCGATGAGTAGGTTAATGGAGACGGAGTTTATCACGTTCGATGATGATGTGCCCTCAACAATGGATGCTGGGAGAATTCCTGCCGATGTCTTAGACGGGATTGAACTTATACCCCTTAATGATATTCATGCCACAGCAGGAGCTCGGGAGAACGGCAATGTTGTTAGTTCGTTTAATGACGTTTCTCAGTCATTGTCTACAAACAAAATCTCTCTTGAGGTGTCGAACGAGAGTGAGAAAATAGCGGGTAATGGTACAAATGAAATCTCCCTTGAGGCATCCAAGGAGAGTGAGGAAAAAGCGGGTAATGGTACAAATGAAATCTCTCTTGAGGTGTTGAAGGAGAGTGAGAAAAAACCAGATAATGATATATGTGCGGCTTCTGAAGGTATTATCTCATCTTCGGAATCCATGGATCGCGTTTCTGAAGTTCCAACAATAAACGGTAAGTTCAAACTTTTTTATGAATTTAAGAATTCAAAAACTCGTTAACTCATCTTGCTTTGTATGAGAAATTTGGATCGAATTTGTTCTCCTTTAAGTTATATGTTCTGTTAGTAGGTTTTAAACGCAAGAAAGGTAATATAGTCTTGGTTCTTTGCTCATGGCTTTTCTACCATGTGAAGCAGGAACCGTCGAAGTTAAAGAAACAAATACTGCAGAAAACAACAAGCTTCACCTCGTCAGAGATGAAAACAGCACAACTCAGCCAGCTCCTAAAGCAAATCCCTCATCGGTCCTTTATGTGTCTGAAATGCCTCCAGAATCAGCTCCGGAATTGAATTCTTCTTCGTTCATGTCAATGCCAATAGCAACGGAAACAAACCCTTCTCGAGACGATTCTTTGACAGAAAGGAATGAATCTCTGGATCTTTTGGATGCATACAAGATTGCTGTAAGCAATGGGGTTCAGAAGCAAAGCTCGGGGGTACAAACCGAGCAGTTTACAGGAAAAGATTCTTGTAGAATCAGTGAAGACCTTAAATCACTGCTTACGCAAATATCAGCTTCTCAGGGGATTGAGTTGTTATCACCAAGAGATATAAGCCCCAAGATATCGGTAAGCAGTGAAGACATGAAAAACCTCGATGATATGCAGTTGCTACTTCAGAAAAGAATGCTCGAGAGAAACGAGAGCAACTTATCGTTGGATGGAGTTGCTGTAAACGAGATCGAGGGAGAATGTGAGATGGATCGGTTAAAAAGGCAGGTAGATCACGACAGGAAGTTACTGACGGGTTTGTATAAAGAACTGGAGGAAGAAAGAAACGCCTCGACAGTTGCAGCAAACCAAGCCATGGCTATGATCACGAGGTTACAAGAAGATAAGGCGTCGTTCCAGATGGAAGCCTTACAGAATCTGAGGGAGATGGAAGAGCAAGCCGAATACGATATGGAAGCGGTACAGAAGTTGAATGAACTGCTCTCCGAAAGAGAGAAAGTGATTCAAGATTTAGAAGCTGAGCTTGAGTTTTACAGGGAAAAAGCGGAAGAACATCATGAAACATTGAAAAACCCGGATGAATCCGAGACTGCAGAGAAGGCATCTGAAGCGGAATCTCCTCATAAGAGAACGATACAGAACTCATCACTAGGGTTCGACGATGAAAGATCATACATCACCGATTGTCTGGAGAAGATAGAGAAGAAGCTCCAACTTTGTTCCAACCATGCAGACATATCAAATGGCCTGAACCATGTAAATGGCGATGCTTCCCATGAGAAATCCAAATATGTGGCTTCTTCAGTGGAAGATGAGGTCTCTGAGCTGCACGAAAGGCTCGAAAGGTTAAAGGGAGACTTATACTTTCTAGAAAATGCTATAAACTCACTTGGTCATGGGAGCGAGGGGGTGCAATTTGTCAAGGAAATAGCTTCTCACTTGCAAATACTACGAAAGCGACATGAGACTGCCAGTTGAAACTTTCACAAAAGGTATGTGTTTTTCAGTTTCTCACTTTCTTACATGACATTTAGCTGTGTTTTGTTCCAGAACCGGCTCAGCTTAAGACCAACTGTTTAGCCGGATACCAACCACTAGGGTTGGGGAAAAAACCCCTGAATCTTGGATACCTAAGTAGTATATGAGATGATATCGGGTTATATAACATCGGGAAATTTTGGGATTGGATTCGGGTAACCGAAATATTTTGGATACCTGACCCAAACCAACTCTCCTAATATATAATATGTATGTTGGAAAATTCCAAATTTTGGATATAAACTCGCATTTGGATACTTTGGATACCGAAAAATTATTACGAGTAGTCGGTTTTTTGCCATCTGACCAAAATGATTCTAAAACCGGGGTAATATCTCATGATACATAGATGTATAAATTTGGATTTAAATAACTCGAAAATTTCTAATATTCAATCTGTATTTGCCTTACTAACTGGATACAGAGAGAATGGGAAATGTACACTCTTTGATTGTTGATGGTTCGCCATTTTAAACAATTTTGTGAAGAAAAAACATTTCCCTGTTTTCAAAACCGATCCTAACCCTTGAAAAAAACTGGTTCAACTTGAGGAATCCATACTAGAACCTCGATTTGGTTTGGTTTGGTTTGGTTATGATGATTAGATTTCGGTTCGGTTTTGAATGCTTTGAATTCATATACCCTAGTAGAGGGAACTCTTTTAAGCTATAAGCTTCCATTTCCTTATGTGCTTCTATCTTCTTTTGTCAGGTAGCTTACTGGAGAAGTTATCAAACCAAGGATCTTTGAAGAAGATTACATAAACTAAAAGAAAAAAAAAAGAATGGTGAAAAGCTCCAGAAACTGTACAGCATCTTCATGGGGTTACCCTTGTGCACAGTTAAAGGAATTTTTATGATTTTACGGTTTGATCCTTTCTTCCATTTGTATTCTTTTAGACCCCGTAATTTTTTTTTTCTTATGGGGTAAAGTTCTTGGGCAACTGTTAATTTTTTTTTCATCGTATAGATTCGCAGTGTATTCGTTCTTTCTAACACTTGTGAATGAGTGTGGGTTTGTTTGTATTCTACGTTTGGTTTTCTTTTGGGGACTAGATTGATTGTTTTGAATATATGGGGGCTGTGGTGAAATTATGTAAGATTGCAGTTACATTTTCTATTTAAATGGCCAAAATGTGATATATTACATATATAGTAAATATTAATGTTGTGAATTTACGCAATACCCCGGAGTAGGGTTGTAAAATGGGCGGGCTGGGTCGGGTTCGGGTCGGACTTAGTTCGGGGTTAGATTTTTTCGGGTCGGACCGATCCGTCTATTTATTTTTTGGGCCTATAATCGGTGACCCGGAGCCTGGCCCTATAGGACTTCTGACGGTTCGAGTCGGGTTTCAGGTTTTTCTATTTAATAAAAAATAAATAATAATATATAATAATAATAATAATTTAATAATTTGAAAAAAACAATAATAAATTTTCATCTATTTATTTTTCGGATTCTATTGACATCCCTACCCGGAGGATCGGAGGATCTTTTGATGAATTGAAGATAATGATATAGATGGAATCTATAAATTCATAAAGAAAAATTGGAAATATTTATAATTTATTAATTTAGAAAACATGATTTATAATTTTGAGTGTTAAAATCAAATGTGAGAAGAACACACTTTTTTTTTTTTACAAAATTCATAAAAAGGTTTTTTTTTATAAAGTCATAAAAAAAAGGGTGGCAATAAAAGCTGCAAAGATTCTCTTTTCCAGACAGTGGAGGGAAAAAAGATGATTCTGAAGCAGAGCTCCGCAGCAATATCCGTCGCCGGAAAATCTGATCCCATCTTACGTTCTTCGCCTTCTGCTTCTCGAGTCGGGCTTTCTCCGGCGAGAAGAGTCCGCCCTTGCCGGGGTTCCTTCATGGAGAAGCCGCATAACCTTCATTCTTCACCGTCGACGAGATTCAATCCGGTGTTGGCTTGTCGGGCCACGGCGACGCGTCGCTCTGACGGGAAATTTCCGATCAGGTGAGTACCTCTGACTCTTTCGGTCTCGGACTTGGATACTTCGATTATAATCTCAGGGCATGGTTGATTGTGCAAGGATGGCTCAATTTAGCTGCTCTCAAATTTTGAATTTTTTAAGATTTTATCCAGAGTATCGATGCTGTTAGAGCAAAGCCTTTCATTCTTCAGCGTTTTGCTGAGCTGGGTTTCGATTGTTTTCTGAAATTTGTCTATGAGGTTGAATATGTTGTCACGAAGAGGAACTTATATTGGAGTTCTGAATTTTAAACGGCTTGCAGCAAAGAAAGAAAGTGAAGAAAATAATGGCAATACTCTGTTTGAATTTGCTGAGAATTGTGTGTTTTAGTCTTATTAGTTTCGAACTGAGTACTTGAAGCTTGTCTGGTTTGGGAAAAGAACTGGTCTCTAACTGTGATAGGGTTTTTTGGGTGTACTAGCGAGAGGAAAGAGGACACGCCCGTTCATGGACTATCAGAGATGATTGTTGGGGTCCTTGGGGGTGGACAATTGGGCCGCATGCTTTGTGAAGCAGCTTCTCAAATGGCTATCAAAGTGATGGTTTTAGACCCTTCTGAGAATTGCCCGGCTAGCGCATTGTCTTACAGTCACATGGTTGGAAGCTTTGACAACAGTGCAACGGTTAAAGAGTTTGCAAAAAGGTTCCTTTTTTTGTTTGTTTCTTTTATCCTTTAGGTTTCATTTGTTTACTTCCGTAAAAAAGGCGACGACTCTATCTCTTTTCTGTTTCTCATGGTTGTAAGATGTGGAGTTTTGACTGTGGAGATTGAACATGTTGATGTGGAAACACTAGAAAAACTCGAGCAACAAGGAGTGGATTGCCAACCTAAAGCCTCAACTATCCGGATTATCCAGGTTTGTAACTTAATCAAATGGTCTTTCTTTAAGTAAAAAGAACTATTCATGCTAGTTGCTTTTGCTTCTTTCCTAATGATTGTACTTTGCCAAGCAATATGGATTAAATGTTCGATATTTTTATATTTTAGGATAAATATATGCAAAAAGTTCATTTTTCTCAGCATGGCATCCCGCTTCCTGAGTTTATGCAGGTTAGGCACTTTCTCCGGTTTATTGATATAAACAGTCAAATAGCTACAAATAAACTGAAGATTAAATAAATTCTTTAACCATTAAACAGATAGATGATATGGAAGGAGCAAAAAGAGCAGGTGAAACTTTTGGATACCCTCTTATGATCAAGAGCAAACGATTGGCATATGATGGGCGTGGAAATGCAGTTGCCAAAAGTGAAAATGAGCTTTCTTATGCTGTAACTGGTAATCCTTTGATTAACCATGTAGTTTATGTGTCCATCTTGTCATGTGATTTCACGGATTAGAGATATTTAATATTTTACATGCTTATTGAGTAAAATGTCACAATTGATGTGGAAATAAGAAACCACAAGTTACACACAGAGATTATGTATCTAACAGGGAATGAAGTTTTTGTTATCTGACATAATTTTTTTACTAACAGTCATATTTCCTAGAAAATCCTCGTAATCAAGCAGCATCTCTAGCACTGATCATTTATCGATGTTAAATTTTTTCTACTCTGTCAGATCTGAGTTCTCCATTGTGATTTTTGTTTGCATCAGTTGCTTGTTTTAACTTTACAACTTCTTCTTTTTTCCCCAGCCCTTGGAGGTTTTGACCGTGGTTTGTACGTGGAGAAATGGGCACCATTTGTGAAGGTTGATGTCCAAACTTAGATCATGAATCTTTTCTTGTTGCAATCATTTATCTTTGCCTCAATACATATAATAATTTATGCGTTTAATTTTAGGAGTTGGCTGTTATTGTCGCTAGGGGAAGGGATGGTTCCATGGTTTGTTATCCTGTTGTTGAAACTATCCACAGGTATTCCAAAGTGCAGTATCATATATATATGAGATTCAAGGCAGACGGATTCTATATGTCTAATACTTTCCCTTGTTTTTTTTTTTGGTTATAGGGAGAACATATGCCACATAGTTAAAGCGCCTGCTGATGTGCCCTGGAAGATTAAGGAACTTGCAACTGATGTTGCTCAAAAGGCTGTTGGTTCTTTAGATGGTGCTGGTGTTTTTGCAGTTGAGTTGTTCTTGACAAAGGATTGTCAGGTAATGAGTTCAGGCATTCTGATTTACATTCCATGAATGAGAGGGAAAGAAACTGAAGTTTCCATTTCTAATTCGATATTAGCTAACCAAAGTTTTTAGTCCTTTTCAGATTTTGCTAAACGAGGTTGCACCTAGACCGCACAATAGTGGCCATCATACAATTGAGTCATGTTATACTTCACAATATGAACAACACTTGCGGGCTGTGGTCGGTCTTCCACTGGGTGACCCATCGATGAAAACTCCGGCTGCCATTATGTACAACATGCTGGGTGAAGAGGACGTAAGTTCACAGCCCTTTTCTTTATTTTTACCATTGTACGTGTTTCATTATTATTTTTTGTTTTCTCATTGTGTTCTAAAGTGAAGTTGCCTATTTGTTTACCCTTAGGGAGAAGCCGGTTTCAATTTGGCTCATAATCTTATAGGAAGGGCTCTGAGTATTAGAGGGGCAACTGTACATTGGTATGACAAGCCAGGTATGATCGATCACCTTGTCCTTTCACGTTCTGCTCGGTTTCGGCCAAAGCAAAGCATATGATTACTGATGAACTTCAATGATAAAATATGTATATATATATATTCATTTCAGAAATGAGAAAGCAACGGAAGATGGGTCACATTACCCTTGTTGGACCTTCTTTGGGTGTTGTAGAGCAAAGGCTGCAATGCATGTTAAACGAAGAAAGTGATGAAACAGCAGGTCAGTTCCCGTTGTCTGTGTTTGTATCTCTGGTAAATGTTAAATCCATAAAAAAATTTCAATCTTTGAACTGATTTCTTCTAGAGGTGTATGCCGTTGGCGATCTTGACCAAATATGCTGAATCATCATCATGCACATGCATTTCTTGGCCAGGACTTTGATGATATCTTAAAATGGATCTACAATATTAAACTGTCTATATATATTGTAGAGACGCCTCGTGTCGGGATCATAATGGGTTCGGATTCGGATCTTCCTGTGATGAAGGATGCAGCCAAAATTCTCAGCACGTTCGGTGTGACCCACGAGGTAAATATAAATCTTAGGACTCTCTAAGAAAAGGTCTCTTTTGGCATAATCTTAACATTAAAGCATCATCCTTTTGGTTTGGTTTGGTTTTACAGGTGAGGATAGTTTCAGCTCATCGAACCCCCGAGTTGATGTTCTCATACGCAACTTCAGCTTGTAGCCGAGGAGTTCAGGTCATAATTGCCGGCGCTGGTGGTGCGGCTCACTTGCCAGGTTTGTCTGAAACAATGAATTTTGGCTCTGTGGTCAAGTTTTTGCATTTTAGTGATCCAAGTATGCCTTTGAGTTCAGGAATGGTCGCTTCACTTACTCCTTTGCCTGTGATCGGAGTTCCTGTACGTGCGACCCGATTAGATGGTGTTGATTCACTTCTCTCCATCGTTCAGGTAATTATGATTGGCAATCTACTATTTGTTTTGAGTTGGGTGGGCATGGGTCTCGTATCCGAGTTTTTTTAGGGTACCCGGCTTTGATCTCGCCCACATGGTTTTCACGGCCGAAATATCTCAGCCTTGCCCTCGTGAGAGGCCGACGAGGCAAGTGTGAGGAGAGGGAGGGGCATGTGTGAGGAGAGGGAGGGGCATGAGGCGAAGACCGAAGGTGGGTGAAGCCAGAGGACAAGGAGAGAGAGTTAGGGGATGTACTTGGAGACAAGCTGTGAGGGCGAGGTGGAATCGCCCTCGCTCCTCACTCAGGACACTCCAGTCTCAACCCTCTCCTCTTGATCCTGAATCCCGATTTAGGGCTATAATTCAAGACTGGCTGCCATCAGGTCGGGTCGGGTTTCACGAAATCACGGAAAAACTCTAAGCAAAGCGTCGCTCAGCCCTCTTGGCTCTTGCCTCCATCGCCCTTCAATGCTTTTGCCGACGCCAACGCGATCACGCCAACGCGATCTCGCCACCTCTCCTCCTCTTGCTCGGTACCCGCGGGTTTCGGGTGTTTCATAATTGTTTGCATTGTCTTACCCATGATTTTTATTTTTTGTTTGTAAAAAAAAAAAAAGATGCCAAGGGGTGTCCCAGTTGCAACAGTTGCGATAAACAACGCCACCAACGCAGCTTTGCTCGCTGTCCGGATGTTGGGAATTTCCGATTCTGACCTTATCTCCAGGTTTTCTCTCTCTCTCTCTCTCTCTCTCTCTCTCTCTCTCTCTCTCTCTCTCTCTTTCTCTCTCTTCCGACCAGACAAATGTCTTATGATGACTGTATCTTCAGGATGAGCCAATACCAAGAAGACATGAGAGCAGAGAACATGGTTAAAGGCGAGAGGCTTGAAACTGAAGGTTGGGAATCATACTTGAACCATTGAATTTTCCGGTACGTTTTCTCGCCGGAAAATGTTCACCCTACAAGTCAGAATCGGTTTCTTCTCCAGTTATCAAGACTCGGAACGATTCTTGACTTCATTTTTGCAGCCAGGAAAGTTCTCAAAGAGTGAGCAACATAAACCGGAAGCAAAACTTCCGGTTTTCGAGTTATCCTTGACCGATGATTGTATCGATAGTTCTTTTTTTGGGTTTAGTTCCCTGGATTTTGTCTTCCGGTTTAACTTTCGAATTTCAAATGGATATTTGATTAATTGAGAATAAATATGAATTGCTTACTTATTATAATGGTGTACTTTGTTATGTACTTTAGAAGTATTGACTATTGAGTTGGTTTATGCTTAATTTCATGAAAATTGGCTAAATCGTTTTCTGACAAACCGGTCAATACTGTCGGTCGGATTGGGCTATTTGGCCTGTGGCTTTTCCGGTTTAAGACCATGTGTAATTTCGCAAAGTAAAACACTATTTGACCAACATGCATATAAATCTATATTTTAAAATAGTTTAAAAGATTATTGATTAAGTAAATAAGATTTTATAATTTTATATTTTTAAATTATGATTTATGTAACATAATAAAGACCAATGTTTACTATATATATATATATATATATATATAGAAAGCAATCAAACTGCCTACGGATAAAATCATTTTCTCAAAGTTTTGTACTTTACTTTCTAAATAATGCTATAAATTAATTAATTTTCTTATATCAGAAAGTAGGGGTGTCAAAATAGTTGGGTCGGGTCGGGTCGGCCCGAGTCCGACACAAGCCCGAATATTTACGGGTCGGGTCTGCCCAGCTTGAAAAACCAACGGACCTAAAATTTTTGGCCCAGAGCCCGACCCTATGGGTTTTTTCGGGTTCGGCTCGGGCTTCGGGCTTGAAAATTTTAAAAAATAAAATACAAAAAAATTATAAACAAATTAAAATACAAAAAATTTAATACATTATAAAAAGATAAAAAAAAAATAGATAACAAAGTTATATATTTTGATATAATATAAATTAAAATTTGAATTTTTTTAATTTTATATAGTAATAAATTTTTAAAAATGATAAATTAATATATTTTTCAATTGGAATAAATATTTGAAACTAATAGTATTATAATTTTGATTATATCATTTATAAAAATATTATTTAAACAATAGTATTTAAAAGATAATTTTAAAAAATTGTGATAAAAAGTTAATCGACTGCTACAGCCTACAAGTGCTAATACAAAAACAAAAATTAGAGTATCAACAACCAAGCCTTCAATGGTTGTAGTTTTTAAAGTTTTTAGAATCTAAAAGCCAAAAAAACTATAGAAAATGGAACATAGTTTACCGAATAATGTTCTGTATATTATTGTTTTCAACGTTTCTTCATTGTTAGATGTGCATACTTCTTCTTTTCCTTCAATAAAAATTATCATTCAAGTTTTTATAAGATTAGTTTTTCTAGAAACTTGATAAACCATTTTACCAGAAAAAGCAATGAAAAACCAAAAGTGATTTTTTTTTAGTTTTCAAATATTATAGAATCCAAAAACCAAAAGCCAAAATCTAAAAACTAAAAACAAAAACCCAAAATAAAAGTCATCCCCAATTTTGGGTTGGTGAGATAAAAACAACTAAATATTTAAGAAATAATAATATTCAATAAAAATAGGAACTATCAAAGTTTTAATTTAAAATCAGATAAAATTTGAAAAAAATAAAATAAAATCATAAGGTTAAATCCAAGAAACATAAATATAATTTTTGTGTTTGCTCTAAAAATCTAAGATACAAAAGAAATTTAGTATGTTTTTCCTAAAACAAAAAGCATTTTATAAAAGGTAAGCTTAAATAACAAATTATGTCAGACATATTATCGAGTTTATACGATGTTAATAATACACTTGTTATGTGATATGCAATCCATAATCTCCGATCATCTTTTTATGCGATATATGTTGTGTGCTAAATTTTAATTAGATCAATGATATTAATAAAATTTATCTTTAAGCCACTTCTAGCAAAAATGTATAAACTGATAAACATATACTCTGTGCAGTTTTAATCTGTTTTTTTTTTTAAATTTTTATCAACAAAATTAAAAATATAAACTATGTAAATTAAAGGTTTCAGTGGAGACAGACACCCAAATGTTGGTTTCCGCTCGATAGCAAGTCACGGGCGGACCATTTCTTTTGCAATGGCGTCACAGGTCCCATGGTTTCCTTTTTCTTTTTAAATTTATTTATAAATTTTATAAATATTTAAATTAAATATTGATTTTTCATTGGGTAGGGGTGGACGTTTCGGTATTCGATTCGAATCCGATTCGGGAACATTCGGTTTGGTTCTTTGAGTTTTATAAAAATATAAACCAATCGGTTATTATTTTATATTCCGTTTGGTTCGATTTTGTTTTTTTAAGAAAATTTTAAAATTTTTAAAATATTTGATTCGGTTTCGAAAAATTTAATTTTCTAAAGAAATTATCGTTCATGATTCGGTTCGATAACAATACCACATTTTTCGATTCAATATTGTTCGATTTTAAAAAATGTACCGAAATGTCCATCCTATCAAAACAAAAATCAAAATCAAGCCATCATCTAATTGAGCAAATTAAATCGGTGAGATTTAAATCACACAACTTGACCCAATTTGGATAGTTCAACCGGTGAAAAGGGGACGCAAAACGTCTGTCTCATCCCGAGTTCAAGTTTCAAGTTAGAAAAAATAATACATATTCTAATCACATGGCTTGTTTTCGACTGCGAGGTTAGTTTAGACCCCGGTCTAGGACACCCGATTTTCTAAAACAAAAAACTTTATCCACAAATCACAATTTCTTTAAACCACCATTTTTCAAATACTTATTAAATCGTTCTAATAAACTAAGATACCCACTCCATGGTCGGCGAGTGGTCGGCGTTTCTGGTGGTCGGGTCTTCTTGAGATCGTTAGGCGTAGGTGGTGGCCGGTTCGTTAGGTGGAATGTAATTAATTGTAGGAAGGTGGTTCACCTATTCAGGTTGGATGTAATTGGACCGAAGGTCCGATGAAACACCTGATTAAAAAAAAAAAAACTAAAATATTGTCAAATCATTCTTACAGATTCTTAAATAGAATGCTAAATGCCTCTTTTCGATTTCCAAATAGTTTGTTTGACGTATTGTTTTGTATAGTATTTGACTGCATTTCATATTCGACTATATTTATAACATTGTGTTCCATTTAATTGGAATATTTTTTCATTAAAATAATATTTTTTTATATTTTTTTACATTTGAATAAGGTTTGATTATTCATTTGTTTTAATAAAATTTATATCTAAATTGTTTTTAGGTCATGGGATTTTTTATTTTATTTATGTGGGTCCGAATTGAAATTGTCCCGAATACATTCGAATAAAAATCGAAATCGAAGCAATCGAATCAAAGAGGCCAAATAACCACACTAACTGGATGGACCGAAGAAACTATCATGCGACGAACAAATTTACTATTTTTAGCCAAAAAAATATTTACAAAGCAAATTCTCAGAGAGAGAGAGAGAGAGAGAGAGAGAGAGAGAGAGAGAGAGAGAGGGAGGGAGAAGGGAAGAGGACGACTCGGTTAGGGGCCACAAATTGGCGCGAAATTGAAGGGTGGGAAACACCAGTCAGAGGCCATCTTTGGGGAAGAACAATGTCACTCTCAGATTTCCATCCACTTCCCCTCATTCTTCTCTTTCTCTCTCACTCTTTCTCGTTTTCCTTCCCTTTTTCGCTCTGGACCTCGATTCCGGTCGATCAAATCCTCGATCTTATGGTTTGGTTTCGTCCTCCGGTGATTGGGTCCTTCTGTTTTTGTTCTGTTTGACCCTAATTCGTGTGGATGTTTGGAAATGTGGTATTCTTTTGGTTAGATTGCGAAGTTGGGAGATTGGGTTCTGTTGATTTTGATCTGGGTGCTTTGAATCTCGATGGGTTTGTGAAGGGATATTCAAAATTCGAAGCTTTCTTGCATGGCAAGTCACTTGTTCATGTATGTTGAAGTGAAATGTTATTGAGAATTAGGGATTTGTTGGATTGAATTTATTGTGAAGGAAGAATAAGGCTGAGCTTCGGATTTGAAGCCCTAAAATGGTACGTGAAATTCACTGTTTCTTTTGTACATCTGTTGTTGCTAAATTCCCAGAACTTATTGCTGCTAGCTTCCATATTGATTGTTCAATTTGATCGCCGCATTTGTAGAACAGAAGGAATCAGGACAATATGTTAAAAAGAAAGATGTAAGAAAATTAGATTCATGATCAAATCTAACTGCTTGTCTGTGGATCAGGCTGGGGTTTATTGTTGTTAAGTCTGCACAACATCACTTCTGGTATCTCTATGTGCCAATGTCCATGACCTAACCACTCTGTTTCGGTAGGAAACAATAGAGCATGGAACATCGAGATATGAAACCAATTAAGAGAAGAGTGGAACATAAATGCTAGCAATCAAATCCATCATTATTGCCTAATGCATGCTGGTTCCACAGATACGGAAAATGTCACATTATGCTGGTTCCACAGATTAGAGTTCGTCCTCACAAACACTAGTAGCGGTACCCTCATAGGGCATCTTCTTGCTGGTCCTCCTATTTATCTTTGTCTGTAGCAAAAAAAAAAAAAAAAAATAAATACTGTCGTGCTTGGCAAACTGCAGGGAACTCCAGTTAACATCATTGTAGGATCTCATGTCTGGGTTGAAGACCCAGAAGTGGCTTGGATTGATGGGCAGGTTGAAAAGATTAACGGACAAGAAGTTGATATCCAAGCCTCGAACGGAAAGAAGGCAAGTCAATCACCTAACTTAAAATTTTCAAATTTCTATTTATTTTCGATGTCTAATACTCTCAAAAAACTGATTTCCTGCTCTGTTACTAATTCAGGTCACTGCAAAATTGTCAAAGATATACCCAAAAGATTTGGAGGCTCCTGCAGGTGGAGTGGATGACATGACAAAGCTCTCTTATCTGCACGAGCCTGGAGTTCTTCAGAACTTAAAAATCAGATATGAACTTAATGAAATCTATGTCAGTACTCGAATCTTCTTAATTTTATGACTCGATCACATTGTCTTTGTTGACATTAATATATTTTTCTGTGTGACATTGTCATCCCAGACATACACCGGAAATATACTTATCGCCATTAATCCATTTCAACGTCTCCCTCACATTTACGATGCTCATATGATGCAACAATACAAGGGAGCACCTTTTGGAGAACTCAGTCCTCATGTGTTTGCGGTTGCCGATGTTGCATACAGGTAGCCTTATTAGTTGTCAGCCATAAATATATGCTGTGACAGTCTTTTACTAACTGATATGCCATTTTTTGTTCAGGGCAATGATAAACGAGGGGAAAAGCAATTCGATTCTGGTAAGTGGTGAGAGTGGAGCAGGAAAAACTGAGACCACTAAGATGCTTATGAGATACCTGGCATATCTTGGAGGTCGTGCCGTTACCGAGGGAAGGACAGTTGAACAACAAGTTCTTGAAGTACGACGATTTTCTATCTGAATATTTTCGGGTCGGTCCTATTATACATTTGTGACATCATGCTAAGATTTTTTAACATCTACTTGCAGTCAAATCCTGTCCTTGAAGCCTTTGGTAATGCCAAAACTGTCAGGAATAACAATTCCAGGTGAAACAAAAGTTTATACGCTTCAACTTATGTAAAGTCACTGGCATTTGGAAGTTGTTTGTCTCCTAACAAATTTGTTGGAATTTCATCTGATCGTTTATTTATTTTTGCCACAGTCGCTTTGGTAAATTTGTTGAGATTCAATTTGATAAGCAAGGAAGGATATCTGGAGCAGCAATAAGAACATATCTTCTCGAGAGGTCTCGTGTCTGTCAAATTTCTGATCCTGAACGCAACTACCACTGTTTTTATCTTCTTTGTGCTGCACCACAAGAGGTACTGTCACACATCATCTAATTTAGGTGGACTCTTGGTTTTCAATCATCGTAGAGTACTCTTTCCATAACACATAGCACTGACAGGAAATAGAAAAATACAAGCTGGGACATCCAAAGACATTTCATTATCTGAATCAGTCAAAATGCTACGAACTTGTCGGTATAAGTGATGCCCATGATTATCTTGCCACAAGGAGAGCTATGGACATCGTTGGGATCAGTGAAAAAGAACAGGTATTTTTGTGTAAACAGTTAATCTTATGATGCAAAATTCAACTTAAGTTCTTTCCGCTTTGAAAATTGATGATGATGGTCTCTCTCGTATACGTCATCAGGAAGCAATTTTCAGGGTGGTAGCTGCAATTCTTCATATCGGTAACATCGAGTTTACTAAGGGAAAGGAAGTGGATTCTTCAGTTCCCAAGGATGACAAGGCGAAATTCCATCTTAAAACAGTTGCAGAACTTCTAATGTAAGTGTTTTGTCCGGAGAAGACTTTGTATCTGTTCCGCAATTCAGGTACTAATTTGAAGCTCCATTTCAGGTGTGATGTACATGCCCTTGAAGATGCATTATGTAAGCGTGTCATGGTTACACCGGAGGAAGTTATCAAGAGAAGTCTTGATCCACAGAGTGCCGTAATCAGCAGAGATGGTCTAGCTAAGACAGTTTACTCACGACTCTTTGATTGGTATGTGGCTGGTTTAACAGCTGGTTTTCCACAAGTATCATAACAAAAACTGATATTTACAGATTTGGTTAAGTGAGTATCTCTAGTTATGTGCAGGTTGGTAGACAAGATTAATAACTCGATTGGACAAGATGCCAATTCTAAATCTCTTATTGGAGTCCTCGATATCTACGGATTTGAGAGCTTTAAAACTAACAGGTTAGAATTTTGCAAGCCGAGATTCTGAGTTATGCATTCTGCCTCTCTTTTGTGTTTCTTCTGTTAACACCATTTTGGTGCAGTTTTGAACAGTTCTGTATTAATTTTACTAACGAGAAGTTGCAGCAACATTTCAATCAGGTGATTACTCGATTATAAATAAAACTTTTCCTAGTTGTGTTTCACGCATGATATATTTGCATTTACAAGCTTCTGTTACTGTTCTCAGCACGTTTTCAAGATGGAACAGGAAGAGTACACAAAAGAAGCAATAGAGTGGAGCTACATTGAGTTTGTGGACAATCAAGATGTTCTTGATCTTATAGAAAAGGTAATTTCTTAGCATTATTACATTTACGGAGTCTTGAATTGTGGAAATGACCACTGAATAAAAAATAACTCCACAAAGGTGTTGGTATTGTGTCTCATTATTCCTGTTTCTCTTTTCATCTGCAGAAACCTGGTGGAATCATTGCTCTCCTTGATGAAGCTTGGTAATATTATCATCCGATGACTCATGGGGGGATTCTATTTTAAAAGTCCGAGGAGATTCTGTTCATTGTGAGATTTCTTTAACAATTTTTTAATGATTCTTCAGCATGTTTCCAAAGTCGACCCATGAAACATTTTCCAACAAGCTTTATCAGACGTTTAAAGTCCATAAGCGGTTCGTTAAGCCAAAACTCTCTCGTACAGATTTCACCATCTCCCACTATGCTGGAGAGGTATCTTCTTTTTCCTTTTGAATAAAATGTTATATCAAACAACACTAGCAGCTGTCACACTAGTTTCATGTTTGCGTGTTTCCTTTCAGGTCCTGTATCAGTCCGATCTATTTTTGGACAAGAACAAGGATTATGTGGTCCCTGAACATCAGAATTTGTTGGGTGCTTCCAGTTGTCCTTTCGTAGTGGGCCTTTTCCCTCCACTCCCAGAAGAAACATCTAAATCTTCTAAGTTTTCATCGATTGGTTCTCGCTTTAAGGTAACTAGGCTTATTTGGTATACATATAGTTGTTAGAAGTATCATCTCCAGCTGTTGGGAGAAAGAAACTATTAACTACTCTCGGTTGTGATGTTTTCACAAATTTAAGACTTGTGGAGAAGGGCTGGAGTAACTAGCCTAGACGCATTATATGAAATGTTCTTTTGCATGACAATGTATGGAATAACGTGTCGGAACTGGTTGATGCAGTTGCAACTCCAACAACTGATGGAAACCCTAAATTCTACGGAGCCTCATTACATCAGATGTGTGAAGCCCAACAACCTTCTAAAACCTGCCATATTTGAGAATGTGAACATCATGCAACAACTTCGATGCGGTGTAAGTATAAATACGTAATATATCGTAATCGTGAACAAGTTGGGTCATAAGGGGCTCTTTTATCACTCAGCCGGTGTTGGTTCTTGTCACTGTAGGGTGTTTTAGAGGCAATCAGAATCAGTTGTGCGGGATATCCCACTCGCAAACATTTCTTTGAGTTCATAAACCGGTTTGGACTTCTAGCTACCGAGGCTCTAGAAGGGAAGTGAGTACCTTTTCTTTTTGTTTCTCTTTGTAATGGAACCTCTACAGTTATCTAAGAGCTAACTTGACTATACTCAATTTCTGACTTTTATTCTGAGAAGCTATGACGAGAAGGTTGCTTGTAAAAAGATATTGGATAAGATGGGTCTTAAAGGATATCAGGTAACCATTCTGCAAGAGTCTTTACTTCAGTGAACCATCATATATGTTGCAGCAATAGTTCAAGGGTGAAACAATGCACCTGAAATGCAAAGTCCTGTTTTGTAATGCAGATTGGTAAAACTAAGGTGTTCTTGAGAGCTGGTCAGATGGCTGAACTAGACACCAGAAGAGCAGAGGTGCTTAACAGTGCTGCAAAAAAGATTCAGAGACGGATACGGACTCATCAGGCCCGAAAAAGGTTCATTGCTTTGAGGGAGGCCACAATTTCTATGCAAGCCATTTGTAGAGGTGAGCTATCTGATTGATCACATACTATCTCAAACAGATCTTGTGATGCTCTTAGTGAGAACTTAGAAAGGTTTTATATATTTCCTCGTGACGTGTGTGATTTTCTAATCTAAAAAGTAGTTAATAAATCGTTTTTCCTCTCGTACTTACATTGCAGGGAGACTTTCCTGCAAAGTTTTTGAAAACCTGAGAAGACAAGTGGCTGCAGTAAAGATTCAGAAGAATGCTCGGAGATATCATTCTAGAAAATCCTATAACAAGCTCCATGAAGCTGTTCTTGTTGTACAGACGGGTTTAAGAGCAATGGATGCTCGTAAAGAATTTTGGTTTAGGAAGAAAACAAAGGCTGCTACGATTATTCAGGTTCATATTCTCACGAGCATTGTACACTGCTTCAGCACATTGACATGTACAATTAAATCTGCTTTTCTGCCTTTCTGGACATGTGATTTCTGTCATCAATGGCAGGCTAAGTATCGGTGTCACAGAGCAACCTTATACTACAAGAAGCTACAGAGAGGAGTGATTGTGTCACAGACTCAATGGAGAGGAAGACTCGCCAAGAGAGAACTTCGGAAGCTCAAAATGGTAATATCGGTTTTCTTGCTGTTAACTACACCTTGCATCGTCCTATCATCAATTTAATAATCTGAGACATGTTCGCATATGCATCTTGAATTGTTCAACCTAATTTTTATGAAACCCATACTAGGTACTTTGAGTTGGGTAATCATGTATGTGTACTTTGTAGGCTTACAAATCTCTCTCTCTCTTTCTCTCTCTCTGGGCGGTAGAAACCCTTTCAAAATCGGGATTCTAGTTTCTAGTTATCTTGAAGTTGAAACAAATAGATAGGTCTTTTACGTCTCATGTTTCAGTTTCAACATCACCTGGTAAGAAAAGACTTTCATAAGATACTAGAACGCCACTTATCCTGCATGTGAATTTTCAGTTCTATGTTTTCTCTATCTGCAGGCTGCGAGGGAAACGGGTGCACTGAAAGAAGCGAAGGATATGCTTGAAAAGAAAGTAGAGGAACTCACATACCGTGTCCAGTTGGAGAAACGCTTGAGGGTAAGCATTTTACGTCACATGGAATCATCATTTTCTATTGATGCATTTTTATATTTTGATGGGATCATTTTTGAAGAAAGTGTATAAAGTTTTGTATTAACTTTGCAGGTTGATTTGGAAGAAGAAAAGGCTCAGGAGATAACGAAATTACAGGGTTCGTTGGAGGAAATGCGGAAAAAAGTTGACGAAACAAATGCTCTGCTTGTTAAGGAACGGGAAGCTGCAAAGAAAGCCATTGAAGAAGCGCCTCCTGTTGTTAAAGAAACCCAGGTTTTAGTTGAAGATACCAAAAAGATAGAATCATTGACGGGAGAAGTGGACGGTCTAAAGGTATTATATGGTCCAGATGCTGCAGTTTTCTTTGTGTATTCAATATCTCAGCCCCACAATTTGCAAATGAATTTAGAAATCATGAAAAACTCCATCTCGTTCATGCATTTGTGCTGAATAATGATTTCTAGAAATTTAAACTTTTCCTTTTGATACCGAAGATATCAATGATGAAACATATCGGATGATTGACTGGTTTGCTGTTTGATGTCTGATCATATATGTGTACGAATGTACTCTGAACAATATTTGGAAGCACATTTCTGGATCTGTTTCTTGGTGTGTTTCAACTTGCAAGCTTCGTTACAGATGCTTTCTTATTATCGGTCATAATTGATGTTTCAACAGGCTACCCTAGAAACCGAGAAGCAACGGGCTGATGATGCAGTGAAGAAATTTGATGAAGCTCAAGAGTCTCTTGAGGAAAGAAGGAAAAAGTTGGAAGAAACGGAGAAGAAACTACAGCAATTCCAAGAATCCTTGACAAGGTAAGAGCATGTAAAAAAAAAAATTACTCATTTCCTCCTCACCATCACTGATTATATCAAAAAATGTGGTGGAAAAACTGTTTCTGTGTATTCATGTGGAGTCATGATCATGCTGCTAAATTTATTGTTTGATGAACCAAAACTTGTCGTTTATATGATCAGACTGGAAGAAAAATGCACCAACTTGGAATCGGAGAATAAAGTACTACGGCAACAAGCTTTGTCCATGGCACCAAATAAGTTCCTCTCTGGTCGCTCCAGGTCAATTTTACAGGTAATCTTACTGGAAAAACCAAACCAGGCTTTGTATTCTTGCTTTCTTTCTGAAGTGTGTGACTTCTCATTTGTTTGTAAAATAGCAGAGAGGTTCAGAGAGTGGTCATTTGGCTGTAGATGGAAGGCCTAGTAGTATGGTACGCACATTACCCATTGATTTGCTTATTTATCAAAGCAATTTACAGTATTACTTTCATTTAAATTAACCAGAGTTCATTCATTTTAGGGTTTAATTTTTGTTTTCTGATGGATTAACGACATAATCAATACTAGGATTTGCATAGCAATTCCATGATTCATAGGGAGCTCTCCGAAGTGGAGGATAAGCCACAGAAAACTCTAAACGAGAAGCAGCAAGAAAACCAGGAGTTGCTTATCCGATGTATAGCTCAACACTTGGGTTTTCAGGGGAACAGACCTACTGCAGCTTGTATCATATACAAATGCCTTTTGCAGTGGAGATCTTTCGAGGTTGAAAGAACTAGTGTCTTTGATCGGATTATTCAGACAATTGGCCATGCTATTGAGGTTGGTTTGAACTTCCTTAGGTATCAATGATTACTAATTCTCGGCCCGAAAGAGCGTGCATTGGAATAATTTCTCAAAGTTTGTTTTTGTTTTTTTCAGACGCAAGACAATAACGAAGTTCTAGCGTATTGGTTATCCAATGCCTCGACTCTCCTTTTACTCCTCCAGCGCACTCTGAAAGCTAGTGGTGCCACTGGAATGGTTCCACAAAGACGTCGTTCATCTTCCGCCACTCTCTTTGGGAGAATGACTCAGGTACTTATAATCTGAAGGTTTCAATCTCACAACCCATAAATCTCGGATTCTTTAAGGCGTTTGCCTTTCCCGTTTTACCCATGAATTCTTCTCTCTCTCTCTTTCTCTCTCTGTGTGTTTTTTGTATACATATTTGCGTGACCACACATGCATTTATAATCAAAGAACTTAGGTGTACATCTTTTTCTCTTCGATAATTCAAAGTGACGAATGTTTATCTTTGCTCTAGAGCTTCCGAGGGTCACCCCAAGGAGTGAATCTTTCCATGATAAATGGTGGTGTGGGTGGTGGAGTGGATACCTTAAGGCAAGTTGAAGCCAAATACCCGGCTCTACTTTTCAAGCAACAGCTCACGGCATATGTCGAGAAGATATATGGAATGGTTCGGGATAACTTGAAGAAAGAGATTTCTCCGCTTCTTGGATTGTGCATTCAGGTAAAGAGCTAAATCAATGTGAGGTTACAGCCTTCTTCCAAAATATAAAACCTCAAAATCTTTTTGGTCATGTAAAAATAGGCGCCGAGAACATCAAGGGCGAGTTTAGTGAAGGGAGCATCTCGTTCAGTTGCCAACACCGCAGGTCAGCAGGCATTGATTGCTCATTGGCAAGGAATCGTGAAGAGCCTTACAAATTTCCTCAATACGCTGAAATCTAACCATGTGAGTTCGTATTTGTGAATATTCCGTTCTTCAATTTGCATTCAAAACAAAGGTTTTGAACCACCATAATGGGTTTCGTTTTCTGATTCTCTGGTTTAGGTACCTCCATTCTTGGTTCGGAAGGTGTTCACGCAAATATTCTCATTCATCAATGTTCAACTGTTCAACAGGTTTTCCCGTTCATCGGAGTTTTTATACATGTTTTTATCGGTGTTTTTATACTAAAGCTTCTTTTCTTGTCTCTGCAGTCTTTTATTGAGACGAGAGTGTTGTTCCTTCAGCAACGGTGAATATGTCAAAGCAGGATTAGCCGAGTTAGAACATTGGTGTTATAAGGCGACCGATGAGGTACTTACACTTGTTTTTTTTCTTCTTTCTTCTTCTTTTACTGGTAAACAAATTCACTGATGCAAGAGAGAAACTGCAATTGCAGTATGCAGGTTCTTCTTGGGATGAACTGAAACATATCAGACAGGCCATCGGGTTTCTGGTAACGTCCATACAACTGTAAACTTTATTACTTCCTATCACCACTCTGTGCGGCTGAGTCATCATATGAAATGTCTTCTTCTCAACTCAGGTCATACACCAAAAACCAAAGAAATCTCTCGACGAGATAAGTCATGATCTTTGCCCGGTAAGTTATCTACTTTGCAGAATGGAGAAAAAGAAATAAAAACCGCTTTTTTGACGTTACAAAACAACGAGATTCCATGTTGAACGAAATATTTGCAGGTACTCAGCATTCAACAGTTATATCGAATCAGTACGATGTACTGGGATGACAAATATGGCACACATAGCGTCTCCCCTGATGTAATTTTATAATATGCATCAATTCCATGTTCTTATCAAAATTTAGAATTTCTGGATATGTCGGTTTCTTGATCGATGTTTTACTGCAGGTTATAGCAAATATGAGGGTGTTAATGACTGAAGATTCAAACAATGCAGTTAGCAACTCCTTCCTATTGGATGATGATTCCAGGTAAATTAATAACACCCTGAATTAGTTAATCCACGAGTTCAAGGTTTAGAGTTCAGGGTTTAGCTAGATACAGTTTAGGGAGTTTCTGCATTTGGTTTTTTTGGATTATCGAAATCTCTTGGAAACAGATAAGATCTAAACCCTAAAATTACACTCAAGAAGAAAAAATCTGAGAAGGGTTTGATTCTTATACTTGTTTTTATTTGGCAGCATTCCTTTCTCGGTAGATGATTTATCGAAATCGATGGAGCGGATGGATATTGCTGATATCGAGCCGCCGCCTTTAATCAAGGAGAATTCAGGGTTTAGCTTTTTGTTGCCATGTGCAGAATGATGCTTCTGGTTACTGAGGTCATATAGCTCTAGCGACTTTCCCTAAGAGATAGCTTGTGGTAGAAACTTCTAGGTTACTTGTTACGCAAGAAAGAAATAAGATGTAGCATTTGATTGCTCTGAAGCTCTTCAAAACATATTATGTTACAGCATATATACGTTTTTTTTTGTCTACGAGAGAAAAATAAAAAGGCAATTATTTATGCTTCCTATATACATCTAATATAATTTAACTATGAGTATTTGTAACAACAGATTTAAAAATCTGGTGCAGGGTTCTCAACCCCAACCACCGTAGACGAAAGAACCCCTACTTCTCTTCCCCTTCCACACCCCATCCTCTTCTCTGTGACAAAACTCTCCCTCGTTCTTCTTGACCTAGTCTTTCTCTGTAATGCCCCGAATTTCCATAAAAGGAATAATAAGCATAAATCGAAATTAATTATGTTACAGAAATTATTTGATCGAGCATATAATCCTTTAAATTATGTTAACAAGATCAGGAGATCAGGACAAGATCGACGTAATAAAGAAGATTTTCTTCGTTATGCTTGCTGGGACGTGAGAGGCTTACATCACACCTCATGCTTGTGCGATGTTCAAGGCCAAATTAACCCCTTTGCAGCAGATTTTCTTGTTCAAGACATCTCTATCGTGCGCTCTCTTCCTTTAATCGCGAGCTCTCTCTCGATGGTGAACAACAACTTTCTCCCTTTCTTCTTCAACTCCAACCATGGGGAGCGAGCTAGAACCCACTAGAGGAGCCACATATATGTGGAAGACGCAGAGGAAGAAGCACCAGGATGGGTCAGAATTCGATAGGGTGAATTTGGGTTATTCGAAGATTTTAATTTCATTGGATTCGGAATTTTCGAGTGACTTGTGCAAGATTAATGATAGATATGTGTTCTATGATTGCTTGTGATTATTTTGATGCGTTATCCATCGAGTTTTGGTGTGTGTTTGTACGATTTGTGAAAAGTCTGAAGTCTGGTTCGAGGCTGACTGGGGTTCAGTCCGTCGGATCAGAGTTGTTGAATAATAGCGGAAGAAAAATCGAATTGAGGAAGAAGAATATTCTGGTCCAGAGCTGATCAGATTTCATTTAGCCGGACGAGACATTAAAACCTAGTGTGACCCCTTTTTCTCAAAACTGACGGACCAGTCTTCCGAATCAGAGAAATGGTTCTCGTCCGGGGTTGACTAGACTTAGTCAGTCGGACCATACCGAAATGTGAGACAGTCTGATTGCACTCAGGCCGAGAGAAGGAGAGAAGATTGGTCAGTCGTACCAATCTTTGGTCCGAATCTGACCACTAGACCAAATTATCCGGGTCGATCCAGAATTTAGTCTGAATCTGACCAGACCAATCTACCAGCCAAACCAAATCAAACTAAACAAAAATAAAGGACGGTCTGAGTCGAAACGATACTCAAACTTCAAATAAGCCCTAAACCTTGGGGCGAGACGAATTGGTAACCGGATGGAGCAGTATCTAGTTTGATCATACCGAAGGTTAAAATGAATTGAAAGTGAAACACTGAAAGATATCGTGCGTGGATATTTACTTATATTTATATAATGGGTATATATATATATATATATATATATTCCTGATAGTGGCGCAAGACAAAGACTTATAATTATTAATCATGAATAAATAATGGAAATGCATGATTGTCTGTGATTGAGGGATTGAATCGAGGTAGATTGCATGGCATTAGACAATATACCAGATGGGTTCATATATTCTCTAGCGTGTGATTGTAAACGGATAAATGCATGTGTATGATATATCTATTGATATGATGATATCACAAATCTAGGTGTAGAAATATGATCAAATAATAATATTCCTAGACTCAACAAATAATCGCAAGTTTACGGATCGTGTATAGTAGTTAGGGTCGAACACATGGACAAAAGTAGACAAATGAATCAAATCCAAATCTAAACCTAAATCCAGAGGGAATAATATGAGTGTGAGGGTGTAGCAAAATAAACAATAAAAACAGTTTTAAACAATCAATGACAAACACTGCAGGTTTCGGGATTGATTTACATGAAAGACTCTTTCAAAATATGCAAACTCAGTGGTTTATTTATCCAATTCAGGAAATTCAAGCTCTAAAGTAGAGATTAACTCTCTCGAGTTTAATCTCACTATTAAGGCTTTATCCTACTAATATCTCGATTCAATAGTCTAAACCCTAGATGCATGAACGAAAGCTATCATAATCCCTTGGCAACTATCTATCTCTCGATGCAATACATGTTCTATTTATTGAGTTATTTTCATATTATAATCTCATATATTTATGCGAATTAAAACCCTAAGTTTATTTAATCAAATGGCCAACAAGATCAAACGCATTAAGAACAACTCAATAAGCTGAATAGAATAAATAAATCCACAAAGTCTGGAATTAAAAACCAAATATCCATACATAGCAAATCCCTAACCTACAGCAAATAAATTACTCGCTAAACATCGAGACAACAAGGTTGATAATCTTCCCCTTTTGTGTGCTCTAGGGTGTATTTTCTGTCAAAGTCTGAATGAATTTCGACCTGGAGGCTAACCCTATTTATTTCCTCTTTTTATGGGCCAAAATTCGAAATATTTCCAAAATCTGGTAAGTGACCCGATCTGTCATGTATAAGTGACCCGATCGTGTCACTTAACAGTTTTGACAGACTTTACAAATTTGCGCATAACTTTCTGCTCTGATATCGGATTAGGGTGATCTTGGTGTCTATGCGTAGATATCAAACGAGCTTTCCAATGATGTAGAGAATGCATGATCTGGATTTATAGAATGAAAGTTATTGGACTTGCAAAATCTGACGTTCATGAGCTTCACGTTTTCTCTGAAACCACTTCAAATGTTCCCTTTCGTCTGTGATGTTCTATAATCCATTCTACTCCTTTTGCTCTCTTTATGTTTGAATACCTATTTAAACACCAAAGAACACAATCATCCAATATCGAAACCAAATATGCCCTAAAATGTCTACAAATGTGTTTAACCGAGTAAAATACACAAACATCTTATATCAAATCATCACACAAAAGACTTGTTATCAAACTCTCCTAGACTTAAAATTTTGCTCGTCGTCAAGCAAATACTCTGTGAAAAACGGTCTGAAAAGAGGGCGAGACAATGACATAACTCAAAATGATAATCGAGAGCGAAACATCTATCCGACCTAGGTCCCCGTGAACAATGATCAAGTCTGTCTAGTATGATTTCCCTCTCTAAAGGATAATCTTTCCTAGCCATATGATCTATACCGCTACCTAGAACCAATCCAAGGACTTCAATCATCTATCAAGCATGTTTCTCGAACCTATTACACTATTCTACCTAGTCGTATCTAGTCTAAGTTTTCGACATTCATTCTTTTTCTTCTTCTTCTTTTTTTTCATCTAGCTAGTTTTTTTTTCTTTCTTTAGTTAGCATCTCTGGTTCCTAGGACGTTGAAGTTGAAAGGTTCCTAATCATTGTTTTTTCGATTTTGTTTATTGGATAACCCGACCTACAATTTAGACCCGAACCATCAAATCAATGCACTCATGTCCTCGAACGATTTTCGTTGACGAGATAATGACAACAGAGTGTCGAGATGCTCATTATTTTTTTTTTCTGTACATGAAGAAATAAGAATGAATTTGATAATAGATTTTACCGATTTCAGCAAACATGGAAAAGGTTCTTATAGAAACTTTTCTATTTGGCTGACAACATCGGTCCCATGGGTTCTAACAAACGATTTCTATCCCACAAGCCATTGTAGATAATTCTAAAGGTCAAGCAATCAATTCAACAAAACATAATCACGTTCAACGGATCACAATGTTTTCAGGACGTTTCTACTCTCTCATGCCATAAATCATCACATCAATGCTCAAAAGGGGCAATTGCAAAAATACCCTTAAATGATACATTTGACTTCAGACCATACCCTCGTTCAGAAAAAAAAAACGACAACATCATATTCATATATACCCTTATAAATGTAGAATCCCTATAATACCTTTCATTTATTTATACAATATTATAATATACTAAAATAAATAAAATATAGATCTACTTTTACCCCATTCTCTCTCTTCTCTCTATCGTTGTCTCTCGCCTTACGTTCTCTCTCTTCGAGTTTTTCTTCTTTTCTCTTTTCGAATTCTATTCTCCGGCGCGATTTTCTGTCAAATTTGTTGCGAGAAACAAGTAAAATATCCAAGAAACTCATCCAATAAACATAGATCTCGTTAATAGGTAAGTTTTTTTAAAGCCGATATATATTTTGGGTATTTAGGGTTTTTAATTTTCGTGTTTATATTTGATCTATATAATATAGATGAGTCAAATGTAACATATATATCAGTCAAACTGGTCAAATTAACTCGACAGATTGGTGAAAGTGATCATTTTCGTCCAATTGGTCAAACTCTAGAAATGGTCAGACTTGTCAAACCCGTCAAACTCGTCAAACCAATCTCCATTTTGTGTTTATTTTGTATAGGCATAATGGTTGCAAGTGATGAAAGAATGACGATTGTTTATTATGTTGGGTTTTCCTGGGATCTCATGAGCGAATCCTATTCCTAAGAGATCGGTTCTAGGGTTTGCGCAGCGGATGTAAAACAAAATTTGATAAAACCCTAAAACCTATCATGCATGATCTTGTAGAAACGTTAGAACGCTTACCTCAATCGATCCGGGGCCTGTTTCAATTGATGTGTTCGTCCGATCACTATAGGCAGGAAGAATACCTCGCCCTCTACACGTATCCACCCATCGGGATGGGTTCCAACCTTTGGAACTTGTCTGCTAGGACACGAATCTTCTATTCGATGATGTGCTTTGAGAAAGAGAGATTAAGATCACTTCTTCAACCCTCTAGACTCTCTAAAAAGGTCTGAAAAATTCTCTAGGTCGGCCACTTAGTGTTAGGGTTCTATTTCTCCTTTTATTCAAGTGATTAACCCTAGATCCGGACTTTAAAATTAAATCCGAACCCCAGACCGAACGGACTGCTTAGTAGTCCGTTCGGTCTGGACACTTGGTCCGTTCGTACCAGTTTCATAACTGGGTCCGTTCGAACTGACGGGTCAGTCCGTTCGGTCCAACACTTGGTACGTTCGGACTGAACTCTCTAGTCCGTTCGGTCCAACAATTTGGTCCGTTCGGACTAGATGGTCCGGTCCGTTCGGTCTAATCCTAGACCGGACGGTCTAGACCTCTTGTCCAGATTTCTCGACGTTTTCTCGTGCATTTGTCCTTCCCTGCGTGTGTGACCCTGTAGGCTCACTCGATATAGCAGTATAACCCGAAATCTCTATTCCGGATATACAAGTCATAGGCGGTCTCTAGCAAGACACTATGACTACCTATCTCGAATAGAGTTTGTTCGTGATCTTACGAACGCCAGAGATGATTTCG